>NW_024467139.1:2356996-2896100 GCF_000820605.1 Sporothrix brasiliensis 5110 | reverse complement strand
ATATTAATCGACTATTATTAAAATACTATTTACTAGTTTTTTTTTAATAATAAACGATAAGTAATCTTATAATAAAATTTATAAAAATCTTTTACTAAGGTTTTTATAAAATTAGTAAGGGTTATAACTCTTTATATAATTTATATCTTTTCGTAACGTATTCGTTAATAAATCGAACACGAATCGATAAATTTATATATATTTTTAATTATACTTAATTAATAGAATTTTCTTTTTATTATTTCTTTTATTTTAACCCTTTTAAAGTAACCCGTTAAAGGTTTATTATAGTGTCGGTTAAGTATCTTTTAACGTACCGAACTTTTTACCGGAATATAAATATAATAACGGTACTTTAATAATTCGTCTTAGTTTAGTCTTTATCGAAAGTCTCGTAGTTTTCCCGTCTACGTAACGTTTCGTTTCGTTATATAAAACGAATCGTTAATTTATAAGGTTAATAATAAGTCTTATAACGAGGTAAAAGGATTTATTAACGTAACCTTTTTTTATATAGTTATAAATTATATTAAAGTCTTTAAAATATATTACGTTATAAGTAGTTTCGGTTAAAAGTTACGAGTTAACGACGAGGTTTTCGAGTTCTCCGTTTAAACTTAGTTTTTTTAAAGACGAGTTTAAATTTATTAAACTTATAAAGGTTTCTCGTTTAACTCTCGTTATAAAGACACGACCTTTTCCTTTTAGTTTTAATTATAAACCTATTAGTGTTTTTATTATAAGATTAACACTTATTACGTTACCGTTAACCTTTATTATAATATAAGTAAAAGGTCTTTATAGTTATAATCTTCGTCGTTAAACTTATAGTCCGAACGATACGACGGTACGTTAACGGGGTTTCTTTTTCCGGTTTAATATTTAATCTTAAAATTAAATAGTATTAAGAATATATATTATTTAGTTTATCGGTTATTTAACTTTTATTAATTTATAAACGTTTTTAAGTTAACGTAGTCCGATAAAACTTCGACTTTTTAATAACTTTTATTTAAGTATTATCGTTAATATTTAAAACTTTTTATAATTATTATTATTTTTTAATCGAGGGTGTTATAATTTAACTTTAACCCTTTTTATTTCCTTAATTAAAAGACGATTAAATAGTATTTACCTTATTCGTTTAATTAAAATAATACTTTAAAACTACCCTTTTTTAACGTGTCCGTCTCGAGTCGGGTTTATAACTTAAGATTAAAGTGTCTTAATAACGGTGTTTTTTTAAACATACTTTAAACTCGTTAAAAGTTTCTCGTTTACGAGTCGAAAACGTAACTATTCCTAGTTTTTTTTTATTTTATATACCTTTTAAAAGGTTATTAAGTAAGGTTGTAATTTATAAATACGTAAGGATAAATCGTTTATAAAAGTTATAAAATATTAAAAATACTTATATATTACGGTAAAACTTCGGTTTTAACTATTTTATAATAGTAGTTATTCGTTCCGGGTTTATTTTAACTTTATAACGTATAAAAATAAATCTTAAAAATTCTACTTTATTTATAAAAAATTTATACTTATATAAATTAGTATATAATTAGACTCGTTTAAGTCTTTTTAACACTTCGTATAAATATCGTACGTATTACTCCCGGGATTAAAAGAATATTAAAATATTATTTATATATACTATATATATAATATTAATTAACCTTTATAAAGTTATATAAATATAATATTAAAAGGTAGTAAAAACGTTAATTAAACCGAAAGGAAAAACTATATATTTAAAGTAGTTATATCGTATACGAAACACGGTCTTTTACTTATTACTTTTTTTAATTCGGATTCGATAATAAGTATTCTTAATATCGAGTTTAAAAAAAAACTAGGTTTTATTTATTCGATTTAAAATCTTAAAAATTAATAAAAGAGTATACTAGTTTTTTTACGGTAACTTTATTTAACCTTTAATAATCGACGTAAAGTCGTAACGTATTATCTTTTTTTAATATAAATAATATAAGTACGTCGGTTAACGACTTAAAGGGACGGATACGTTCGTTTTATAAGTTTTTTTCGATATAAAGTCGTAACTTTTATAATTCCCGTTTAAATAACGGGTAAATCGTTTTATATAAGAGTTACGTATTTAATAAAAGATTTATAATATAATTAGTCTATTTAAACGACGGAATAATTATCGTTTTAAATATATTAAAGATATTTATAAAGTTCTTTAGTTCGGTGGGTAGTACGACTTTCCCGTAAGTCTTTTACTTTTTCGTATTAAAGGGATAGTCTTCGTAAAGGCGTTTACTCGAGACTACCGAGAGTGTTATAACCGTATATACTACCGTTTCGTTTCGTATAATTTTCGTAAACTTCTTCGAGGTTTTAATATAAATCTTTAAAGTTTTATACGTAAAACGTTATAGTGTTTTTATTAAAATATTAATATTTAACACTTTTAAGTTTATAACACTTAATAAAATAAGGTTAATATCCGGACTCTCCGACTTATCGAGTATAATATAAAGACGGATCGTCTCTTTAGTCCTTTTACGGAAATCCGTAAAAGTAATAAGGATATTTTAAATCTTAAATATTTAAGTTTTAAAAACGTTTATTAAATACGTTACCGAATTAAAATATTTCGTTTTTCGTAGTTAAAGTCGTCTCGTAAATTAAATGTTTATAATATTTAACCCCGTAGTAATATTTAAAGTAATAGTCGTCTTTTTCTCGACTCTTCCGTAATTTATTATTAATATATTCTTTAATAGTTTATATTTTATTTTTATCGTCTCTTTTTTAAACTTAAAAAAGGTAATTAAAGGTTTTTTAACTTAACGGGTTTTTTAATAATAATATTTTAAATAAGTACGTTTTTTAAGTAGTTATTTACGTAGTATCCTACTTTATTATACTTAAAGTAAGTAACCGAAGGTTTTTTTTACGACTTTTTTTTATTTTATAAACGAAAAGGTTAAAAGTCCGTTATATTCCTCCCTTTATCGTTTTTACGATTTTTATAACCGTTCGAACGACGTTAACGTTTTTATTTTTAAAACGTATCTTTTTACGTTTTATTACTAAGTCGTTTACGACTTTTTACGAATTACGGACGTTATCGGTAAAACGATTTCTTACCCGTTATATAAATAATAATTCGGTTTTTATATATAAGTCTTAAAGGTTAATTTTTTTATAATCGATAGTTTCGTTTAACGTATATTTAAGTTAATTATTTAACTTAAAATAAAAAACCTTTTTTTTAAATTCGTTAAAAAAAACGTTATTTACTTTTTTAAAAAACGTAAGTAATTTAAAAATTCGAACGACGGTTAATTAAATTAAAAATACGTCTTTTTATATAACTTATAAGTTTATATTAACGGGTCGTCCGTAATAAAAACGAGTATCGTTATTTACTCTTTAAACTTATTTTAAAAATATTCGAATCGTCGACGTTTTTCGAAATCTTTAACGTTATATATATATTAGTTCCATTACTTTTTAAACGGTTTATTTATATAGTTATAAATAACGACGACTCGATTACGAGAATTCGAGAATTCGTACGGTTTAACTTTAAATATTATTTTTAATTTTAAGATTTAAAATTCCCGGTCTTTAAAAGTAAAATAATTCTTATAAACTTTAAACGATAATTATATCTTTAAATCTTTTTATTTACGACCCTTTTACGTTTTTTTATCGACTTTCGAGTTATTATCCGGTTTAAAAGAATTTTTTTTAAATAACGGAGTTAAAGAAAAGAAAACGGTAAATTTATTTTTAATTTTTTTACTTTAATAAAAGACTTATTAACGTTTTATATTCTTTAAAACTATAATCCTTTTTTTAAAAACTCGTTTCCTTTCGAATATTATTAACTTTTTTTAAACACTTTTTCTTCGTCGTCTTTCTTTTTTACTTATTCTTTCGTAATAGTACTAATCTTACCACCTTCTTCTCCCTCTTTACTATTAATCGGTACTATTATTACTACTTTAATATCCGAAGATTCGGTCGAGTCTTCGACCGTTAATTATAAGTTAAAGTTTTCGGGAATAAAGTCGACGTTTACTCGTAAAAGACTCGTAAGGCCTTACGAATACGAACGTATAACTCGACTCGACCCGACGAGAGGTAGGTTTATTACTTCTCTTCTTTTAACTATCGTAAAAAGGTATCTGTAAAAAGAAGAATTAAAATTATTATAAGTGATTATAAAATAAGTCTTTATAATAAATTAGTTAATAAAAAGTATTAGTTTCGAGGGTAAAGGTAAGTGTATATTATAATAAAGATTAATTCTTGTCCTTTTTTCCCTTTAAGAAGAAGGGAGTCCTTTTATTTAAGGAGAAAGGTTTTTCACTAACGTGACGTTAACGTATAGTTGAGGACTAACCACACCGCGCTTTATTATATAAGTGTAAGCCTAGTCACTTAATTCGTAGCCTTCGGTTACGAATCGATTATAATATAACCTTTCGTTTATTTTAATTAAGTTCGTTTTTAAGACCGTAATACTCGGTACTTTATCTCGTTAATACGGTTTTAAAGTTTTATAAAGGTTTTACTTTAACGTCGAATTATATAATACTAGTACGTAAAAATCCTACTATTTTTAAGTAATAAAATAAGTTTATTAACGAAGTCGGGAAAGTTATATTAAAAAATACTTTAATATAGTCGTTTATACGGGTAATACCTTCTCCGTTAATTATATAACTTAAAAAGTATATAAAAGTGAACGTAAAAAAGGTTTTTTTTACGGATATATAAAAACGGTTAATTATAAAAAATTTAAATACGGTCTTTAAATACCGAAAATAATCGTTAACGTTATCGTTAAAAACGATAATATCGTTAATATAAGTTTTTATAAAGTCGTATATAAATTTTAAAAGACGGTTTATAAAACGTTATATAAAGGTCGGGGTATTTTATAAACTTATTAAAACTACGTTAAAGTATTTAAGTCTTTTTTTATTAATAACGGTAAAACGTTAACGGTGGTTTAAGTATACCGGTAACTAGTAAAAGAATACTATTATATTATATATCGAGTAAAGTTTTTTACTTACTACGGTTTATATTATATTATTTTAGTTAAGTAGTAAATAAACGTTAAAAATAGTAATTTTATTTAATAAACGTAAGTTAATTACGATACGGTTTTTATATACGTTATTAATTATTCTTTAAACTATAAATATAAAGTAAGTAATAAAAACGTCGTTACGTAAGTATTTTATTTTACTAGTTTTTTATTATTTATCGTAAAAAGTATCGATTACGATAACGTTTTTAAGGTTTAAAAAATAAAGTTTAATATTTTACCGTTAATTTTATTAATTATTTATAAGGTCGATTCGTATTTTATATTTATTTAATATAAGTACGATACTTCGATTACGGAATATTTCCCGGTATTATAAAACGAGTATTTAATATTTAGTTTTTATAACGGAGTTTATTATATAAATAAAGGTACCGTTTTAAGTTTTTATAATTAAAGTAAACCGTAGTATTTTTAACCCGTATAATAATACTAATCGATTTATATAGTCTTATAAAAGAGACGTTATATCGTCGACTTTATAGTTACGAAGAGTGGTTAAGTCGTTTTTAAAGTTATTATAAGTTTAACCCGTAGTTTTTAAAAATAAAAAAAAGGTTTAGTTTAACGACGACGAACGTAATACTTTATAGTATTTAATTACGAGTGTATTTATATCTTTATTAAATTTTATACTTTATCGTTTTTAAATTTAATATACGGTATCGGTATATAACTAATAATATCCCGTATTTATTATATTTTAATTATCGAACGTTTTAATATAACCGAGTACCGTACTTTAGTTTATTAAAACGGGTCGGTCGGTATAATTATAAAGTAAAAACTCGTAATTATACGAGTACGAAAAGAACGTGTTAAAAGTATATATTTAAAAGACGGTAAATTAGTATTTAATAACGGGTAATAAAAGATTATTATTATTATTTAAAAAAAGATTATTATAATTAATTAAAATATTATATACGACGTATATAATAAACTATAAGTTAATATTCGTTCGTACTTTATATATCGTATTTTATCGTAGTCCGTAACGTTCGATACGTTTATATAACCGTATATTACGGAGTCTTTTATAACGGATCGTTGTAGTTTAAACGTTTATAATAATATTAAAGTCGTTTAATACTTTATTATTAATAAAAAGGTTTAAACTTAGTTTATCGATTACGTTAGTTTAAACGGTAACGTAGTTTAAGACTTTTATATAACTAATAGTATTAAAGAGATAAATATTAAATATTACTTTTTAATAGATTTTTATATCGTTATTAACGGTAATAATTATATTATTATACTTTATATAACGGATATTTATAGTATTTTTTATAAATTATATATTAACGATAAAGTAGTCCGATACGTCCGTATTAATATATATCTCGTATTTAAAGTTATTCGTTATAAAGTATACGGGGATTATAAGTAAGGTATACTTATTAGGTTTCGATAACTTTTTATTAAGTAATAACGAGACGTTAATAATATCGTCGTTCGAGATTTTTATAAAAAGATATAAAGAGTCCGTAACGTTTAAAGGTGTTATATCTTTAAAGGTTACGGTTTTAAGTTAACGTTTTACCGATACTTTAACGTCGTACTTTAATTAATATAAACGTAAACCGATATATACGTAAAAGATTACGATTAATTTTACTATCCTTTTATAAGTAGTATATATTAAAGTTAGTTAAAACGTTACGTTAAGTTAAATATATATTACTATTTATAACGTTTTAAGTGTTAAAAGGTTACTATTAAAGGTATTATAATAATATAACCGTAAAACGGATTTTTAACTCGTTTATTTTAAAGTAAAGTTATTTATATCGTTATTTATTTAAAATAACTCTTTTAAAGTATAATATATAAATACGGTTATATTTATATCGACGACGGAAAGGATATAAAAAACGAAGTGAAAACCTTTTTAAACGGTAGTAGTTATATAGTTTACGAATATAAAATCGTTATTATAATAACGTTTATATAACGGTAACCTTAACTTTTAAGTAAATTTAATAAAATAATACGTAAATATATTATTTTTAAAAAAAGTATCGTAGTTATAAAATATTAGTTCGTAATTTTATCGGTTTTTATTTAAAGACTTATTCCGTTAATTACGGTTATAACTACGGTTATTATCGTTTTAAAAGTCTCCTTTTAAATATACGTTTATACGATTACGAAATTTATTTACGTTATAACGACGGTATAATCCGTTACCGTCTCTCGAGTCGTTCCGTTTATCTTTATCGTCGTTACGTTAAAATTCTTTATTTTAACCGTAATTACGTTATTAAAACTAGGATCGGTAGTTATTAACGTTACTTTTAAAACGGTTACGATTACGGTCGTAACAGGGTTTATCACGTCTTTTTTCTCCGTTAAAACGGGGACGGTGGTTATTAAAACGATCGTTTTAAACTAAGTTAACGTTAAACGTAACGTTAACTTCCGGTTAAGTGTAACTAATAATAATAAGTAATACGACTTATTAGTTTATTTATATAATATTAAAAAAAAGAGAGATAATACTTAATAAAAGAGTATACGTTTAATACTATATAGTAACGACTAAAATTATCCTATTTTAATAGTCGGGTAATAATATATCGTAAAGTGACTCACCGATAAATAATTAAAGTTTATAATATAACTAATTATATAACGTATTTATAACGGTCTTATTATTTTAATAGTTTATAAGACGGTTATACCGTATTATAAGTATAACTTTAAGTTTAAATACTTTTACGGATTAAAAATTATTAAGAGTGACTATATTACGTTATAATTATTATATAGTATTAGTAGGTTTAATACGGAACTTATTTTTAAGGAGGGCTTTTTAATAAAGTAAGTTAATAGTTATTTAATACTTTATTTATATTAATAAACTTTAATACTATTTACGTATTTTACCGTCGAGACGAGTTTATAAGTCTTTAACGATAATTATATTAATACGGTTAAAAGGATCGCGTATTTTTTAACTCTTTATATTTTAAAGAAAGTTATTTATAAAACCGGTCGTATTTACGTTGTTTTAAAAAACGGTGGTATAATTAAAAGTAAGGATAAAAAACGGGATAGTTTTAATATTTTACTTATTATTAATACGAATACTTATATCCTTTTACTTATTATATCCTTTATACGGTTAATCGTAACGGTTTATTTAGTTTATTCTTTAAATAAAGAGTAATATTACTTAACCTTAAAGTCCTCCGTATAACGTTAAGTAAAAAAGATCGTTTTTTATATTAACGTCGGAAGTTATTAAACCTTCGTAAAACGGTGACCGTCGGATACCGTAGTTTAGGTTTTATTTAAATAAAAGTGTGTTAAAGTCCGTAAAAGTTTAGTAATTCGTTCGTATTAGTAACCCGTCGTTTTATTTCGAGATACGTAAGTTTATATCTTCGTATTTCGTTTTTAACTAACGTTGTACGGTGAGTGGTTAATAGTATAATAATATATTATAAGTGTAACGTTTAAAGACGGTTTAGTCGGTTTTAAAGTCTTTATTAAGTTAAGTTTTTAAGATTCGAACGATAATTATTATTATTAAAGAGTTTATTTTTTTTTATATAAAAACCCCGTTATTTAATTTAAAAAAACGGATATTATTAATAAACTTATTAACGTTAAAAGAGTAAATAATAAAGTTAAAAAAACTATTACCTTATAAATTATTATAGTTATTAAAGTAGGTTAATATTTCGTAATAAAAGTTAAAGGTTAAAAATTAACGAATTAATTTTAAAAACGATTTTTTATTATACGTATAAAACCTTTAAAAGGTAACCATTATTATATACGTTCGTTTAAAAGTAAGTTCGACGTATATTTAATTTCCGAAATAATTATAAGGTTTATTAAGTCGGTTAACTTTATCTTTTTATACCTTTTTAAAGTCTTAACGGTACTTATAATTAAAAGTACCGTAAAAAAATTATCGTCTTTATTTTTATTATTAAATAACTAGTTTATAATAATCGTAATAAAAGTTAAAAGTTACGGAATATTTTTATAAAAAGTAGTATTATTTTATAATATAATTATAATAGTTTCGTTAATTAACAGTTATTAAAGTTAAAAAGTTAATTAACGGTAAAAGATACTATCGTCCTTCGTATTCTCGTCGTTCGTTACGGTCGGTACCGAATACTTTATATTAATAATAAAGTACCGGTTTATAAACTCGTTAAAAGTCTCGAATACGTTTAAAACGTTTTAAAAACGGTTCGATAATAACTCGTCGTTTTTAAATCTTATTATAGTATTAATTAAGTTATTTTTTAAAACGTCGTTGTTACTTTAAAGGTTATACCGAGTACTTTTTACGGATTATTTCGTTATATTTAAAGTTATTTACTACTTTTTTCGTATTACGAAACCGTAAAACGGTAAATAAAGGTTTTATTAACGGAAAAAATTAACGAGAGTTTAGTCGTTTATAAAAGTTTATCGTAAAATACGTCGGTAAAAGTATACTTAACGTTTTCTTTATACTTTAATAAAAAGTTACGGATTATTTATCGTATTCCGAATAAAAGAGTTTTTACGTAACCTTCGAGTAAACTTAATAATCGGGGTTACTTAAAAATAAAAAGTTATTATTAAATATTACACTTAAACGTAATACGTTACTAACTTCGAAATATTAAGTAACGGAATAAAAAGTAAAAAACGTAATACGTTACTAGTTTCGAGATATTAAGTAACGGAATAAAAAGTAAGGTCTTATATATATTACGATTTAAAATACCTTATAATAGTATAAGTCTTAAATAATAGTATAATATAATATATAATAAATAATTATTAATTCTATAAACTATTTATATAAACTTAAGGTCGGAGAAAAGGTTTAATATAACCGTTATATAGTTTAGTTAAGTGGTACGTAACTTAGTGTAATACTAGACTCTCGTAAAGGGAGTTTGTATATAATAATAAACTTTATAAACTTTATTAAATTAAATATTTAATAATACTATAGTTTTATAAAAAATAGTTAAAAACGTTATAAAAGTCCGTAATACGGTATAAGTCTTATAAAATAAAGTAACCGAGATTTAAAATATTTTAAATAATTATTAAAGTATACTATTAACCACTTTAACTTAAATAATAGTATTTATAAACCTATTAACGTAATATTTAACGAACTAGTTTAATAATCGGTTTATATAATATATAACCGTTTTTTTAAACCGTTTAATATACTTTTAATCTCGGTAAAACCTTTAAAACACTACTCGTTCGTTTTTATTAATATACTTTTAAGTTTAAACCGTTATTACACTTATTTAATCTTACCCTTTTTTACGTTTCGGTTAAACCGGACCGTTTACGACGACGTTATTACGGTGTCGTATTATTATACCGACCTTTATACTTTAAAACTTAACGTTTATAAAAATAAATATTAATAATATTTAAACCGTATTTTTATTTATTCTTTCCGTTTATTTCCTTTACTTTTTCTTTTAATTTTTTTTAACGAACTTATTATAAGTTACCGTCTTTTTATACGTTATTACCGTTTATTTTTTATAAAGTTTTTTATTTATTAATAATATATTACGGTATTTACCGGTAAAGAACGAAAATATTATTTTTCACCACCGTTCGGTAAATATTACACGTAAACTCCCTTTATAAAAGTCTAGTATTATATTAAGTTACGTACCGTTTAACTAAACTATATAACGGTTATATTAAACCTTTTCTCCGACCTTAAATTTATATAAATAGTTTATAAAATCAATAATTATTTATTATATATTATATTATACTATTATTTAAGACCTACACTATCGTACGGTATTTTAAATCGTAATATATATAAGACCTTAATTCTTATTTATTATAAGTGATTATAAGATAGGTCTTCACAATAAATTAGTTAATGAAAAGCATTGGTTTCGAGGGCGAAGGTAGGTGTGTATTATAACAGAGACTAATTCTTACCCCTTCTTCCTAAAGGGAAGAAGGGAGTCCTCTTATTTAAGGAGAAAGGGCTTTTCACTAGCGTGGCGCTAGCGTGTGGCTGGGGACCAGCCACCCCGCGCCCTATTATGTAAGCCTAGTCACCTGATTCGTGGCTTTCGGCCACGAATCGGTTATGATATTGTTCCGTTACTTAACATCTCGAAGCCAGTAACGTACTACGTATTAGTCCGTAACAGTAAGTTTCACGGCTCTCGAGTAAACATTCCAGTAATAGCCACCGTTGTTTCCGTCGCCCGTCGGCCTGGGTTACATGGTTGGTAAGTTGAGTGACAAGAGGTTGGCCAGTTAGGAAGACTTAAAGAACTTTGAGTGTTTGGCCGTGGAGGGTTACGCGCTCGACGTTTTGTCGTGTTTTCTCGAGTTTGTCTATAACGGCGTGACGACGAGCCCGAGTGTCGATACGTCGAATATCGATACGTTAAACGTCGTCTCGTTTAATAACTATCCTTTTAACGTTGTCGCGACCGAATCCGACGAGACAGTAAACGAGGTAGAGTCGGATTAAGACGAGACCCTCCCTTCTTTAAAAAGTCCTATTTAAAGGACGGGTTTAAACCCGTCTACGTCCGAAGGACGGTAACAATAAAAAACTGTTACGCATAAGCGTATATGTCATGAACGATTCGTGGCCTATGGCCACGAATCACGTGACTGGGCTTACATAACAAGACGCGGTATGGCTCGTCCCTAGCCACACGCTAGCGCCACGTTAACGAAAAGCCTTTCTCCTTAAATAAAAGGGCTCCCTTCTTCCCTTTAGAAAGGACTCCCTTTTTCCCTTTAAAGAAGGGGTAAGAATTAGTCTCTGTTATAATACACAACCTACCTTCGCCCTTAAAACCAGTACTTTTCATCAACTAATCTATTATAAAGACCTATCCCACAACCATCCATAACAGTATACGTCACTGGCTTCGTGATACCAGGTAACGGAACAAGAAAGAGGGTATCACGATTCAAGATACTGTACTGTGGTTGTAGGTCCTGAATAATAGTATGATAATATATGTGATGAATGATTGTTGATTCTGTAAACTATCTATATGAACTTAAGGTCGGAGGAAAGGTCTAATATAGCCGTCACATGGCTTAGCTAAGCGACACGTGACTTGGCGTGATGCCAGACTCCCGTAAAGGGCTACTGGGAGCCCCTCTACCTTTATTAACTGTGATTACGTACTTTGGCCTACAAATCTTTTAGGCCTATCTGTCCCCTTACCGTCTTACGAATACGACCCTTATGCATCCAACAGCCTTTGACCAAAAGCGGTCTTTCGACCAAGCATCCCGCGGCTGGCGTGCCTGTCGCTCAATATCCCTCACCGTCATGCCATAATGGCATTCTCTTCGTTCTCAATCTGTTGGGTGCTTCCCCTCTCCGCTCGCCTCCGCCTCGGCCGCGCATACTTCAAGAGTCTTGTGCCCAATGTCGTCCAGGTCAGCGCGCATCGCATCATCAAAGGCCCTTGCTACCCATGCGAGCTAGAGGCGCTCTTGTTCGTGCGGAAGCACACTACGATACCCGTGCCCAGAGTCTTCCGCACGTATCCCGCGTCTGACGGGCGAATCTACATTGAGATGGAGTTTGTTAAGGGCGTTAGTCTGGCCGAGCTATGGCTTAAGACGGGCCTGACAGACGACGCCAAGAAGGCTATTATAGCCGGCCTACACGACGCGGTTACTCAGCTCCGTAACCTCCCTCCACCAACACCGCAGGACATTGTTGCATCGACGTCCACAAAGGAGGGCTTGTCGGATGGCCGTATCGGACCAGAGACCTTCGGACCGTTTACAAGCCACGACGCATTCCACACGTTTTTACGCGGCGGTATTCCTATCGAGTCCACACAAAAAACCTACGGGGATACTGTGTTCCAAGTACACACAAGACGCTATAAAACACACTTTACACACGCAGACCTCGTCCCACGCAATATTATTATCAGTAATGAGCGTATTGCCGCTATTGTGGACTGGGGGTTTGCCGGCTGGTATCCCGAGTACTGGGAATACACCAAGATCTTCTTTGATGCTTTCGTACGTTTGGATTGGTACACGGCCGTGAAGGAAGCCATACCACAGTACGATACAGAGCTGGCGGCAGAGCGGGCTCTGTGGCAGCAGTATGACGAGCCTGGTGTTTTGCGTTGGTAATCTATCGCCGGCAGAGTAGGAGATCTTTGGATAGGGGCTTTACCTTGACATTTCCCCTGGCCGGTTTTGGCCTTTATGTACATAATTAATCTATCTTGATATTCTCCTCTTATGTGCTTTTTAATGACCTCCTACGCTACCTTACTTATTCTTCGATGTATCGCACGATTTAAAGACTTGGCCGGTCGTAAGATGAACGGTAGCCGGCCGCCTTCTGGCCCAGCCGCGGCCGTTATACGGGGAATGAACTTTCGTATAAACCAGGAATGAACGAAGATGGATATGTAAGACTTAGGCTTCCTCCCGGTGAAACATAAAAGACTCGGTCGTTACCGCTTGTCTGAGAAACCTACACGAACTTTTATTCCTGTACACGCCACAATCACCCCCTTACTATTATGTTGACATATTGTTCACACTGTTACAAAGGCACTTCTCAGAAATGAAGCAGCTCTGCTTGGTGATCAGTCAAGAGGGTTTGTGTTCGGGAGAGAATGATAAGGCGTAACGGTCGAGGAGTACTCAACACAAGTAACGGTGCGTGGGATTGTATGCAACGATGGCACAGGAATACAGGTTTATGTAGGTTTGTATTTCAGACAATCGGTAGCGACTGAGTCCTTTATCCAGGAAACTGGGCAGAAGCCTCAGCCTTATATATCTAGCCAACCTTAGTCCCCCTCAGTTCCTCCATCTGATGTCGCCTGAGGTCGTAGGCCCTTCCTCGTTCTACCTCAGTCCAGCCGTCTGATGTTGTCTGGGGTTTGTTCCCTTGGTCGATCTCTCGTGTGGCGCTTCCCCGTCCCTGAGCCACCCTCGTCTCGTCCGGTCCCTGCCGCGGTATTGTTCTTCCGTTCTAAGGCGGGGTTACGCCTACCTCCCCCCAGCCTGATCACCTAACAAAGCCTTCTCTCCCGAGGGACAGTGCTCTTCGTAACAGTCCTCACCTACCCGACTAACCAGCCGTGACATCTTTTAACGTTTAACACAAATCAAAACATACTCGATAGACGCTATAGCTCAATACTGCCACCTCCATTATCCCACCAAGAAAGAACAAGAAAAGTGAAAATGCACAAGCTTTTTAAAAAGGTACGCATTGGGAGCTGAAACTCACTGCTAGATCAATACAACATTGTGCAGTGCGGCGGAGCTGGGCCAAATATTGTGCGAATAAAAAGCCTACGAATCATCCTGGACAGGCATCCAAAAATAACGGCAGAAAGGGCACATCCAACGATAAAAAAGACAAGGACACTAAAAAAACAAGCGCCCGTGTCTTTGTGGCTAGGCCAAGAGAGAGGAGGAGGGGGCGCCGACAGAGGCCAAGAATGAAAATCGCGCAGGGAGGAAAGGGGGCCGTGGGCTAGGAGAAATTAAGGTAGGGGAAAGAGAGAGAAGAAGAAACAAGAAAAAGAAGGGAAAAAAAAGGGAGAAGGAAGAAAGAGAGTCAAGAAGTTCCGGGTACAACAGGGGGACGTCGGAGGACGTCGCAGGTATTTATAACAGCGGCGAAAAAGACACCATGCCAAATCAGGCGGTGCGCTAAACCCAAAAGGGGAAAAGCACATTCTCAATTACAAGAACAACACCCTAACAGACATGAACATAACATAACACAGTATTACACACACTATCTAGCCTTAGAGCACTTTGCAAACCCCATATAATACACACAAAAACTATTCATAACTACATGTATGTTCCTGAGATAATCTAAACATTGTAAAATAAACCTGGAAATCTTTATATATGTAGTCGTATACATAATGATGCTTTCCTTAAACTGTACAACTATTATAGTATCTGGGCTTAACGTGGGGGGGGGGAGGTTAGTTTTTTTTTAGGAGGAACAAGGATACCGACGACGGAGGCGTGGATCTGGGCGAGCCCTATCAACAATATTCACCATTGTCAGAGAAACCAAAAAATCATGACAAAAGGAGACGCCTGGGCCAGACCGAGGATGAGGCGAAGCGCAATTCCAACAACAACCACAGGGAGATGTCGGCATCGTTTACAAAGTACAATGTGCTCAGACGTGACCTTGCCACCTCGTGCGCTCTGAGGAAGGCTTCGTGTTCAAGCCTCCTACAATGCGGGCTCCACATCTCTCCAAGCTCCCGTCGTGGTCGTGATAAGAGGCACAGGAGTACCCTGAGGCCAGACGATCAGCGGCATAGTCGCCGCTGGCCTTGCGTACTGCGGCTTTGTGATTTGCCGCTGCATCTAGGGTGACGACGACGCGTGGACTCACTTTCTCGAGACAATGACAAGCAGATGCCGAACAGCTGTGTGCTCAGTATGTGGAGCCGACTATGGTTCAAGATATAGATATTACTTATTTTACACTTAAAACGCGGAGAATGTTACTTGCTTAAAGAGCGGCAGGGGCAAATGGAGGAAGGGGGAAAGAAGTCGGGATGCGGGTTGCGGCTTGTGGGGGGCTGGAGGGTATGACGGTGCGTCTTTGTCTCGTGACTCCTACATTATTGCATGGGGCGTTTTCTTGTTTACTTTCGCCTATGCCTGTTCCGGTGATGTTCACCATAAATTGCAGCTTTCAGACCGGCCCCTGCCTGGCATGATGGGCCAGATATTACGTCGTGTACATCGAAGTTAGTCAACGGTTAAGACGAGTAAAACACTGGGAAGTACAGTATGGAGCAATGACAAGATACAGAAAACGGTCAAGTCTCTAATCGATGGCATTTATCTCTGCCATTAGCACTAGACGCAGTGAAAGCATAATGCAGACGCCATCATGCTACTCGTGTGGCTCGAGCTCGCTCGTCGCCCTTGGTTCGGGCCCTGTCGACCACGTGATCAGCCTGAGTTGAATCGATTCTCTTGCTTCCTAGTCGTGATCCATGATTTCTTCTTACTCGCCACTTGTCTCTTCGTCATCACACAATCTTCATACTCTTCCCTTAACCATAAGACCAAGTCCATATCCCCACCAGCTTCAAAATTATGAAGGACTTGTTGACCCGCTGGTGGGATCCGTACCTTCACCAAGGAGGGTTTTGTTGACTTCGTCGCTCAAGCCAGGGCTGGCCAAGAAAGGCGGAAAGAATAACTAAGTATTCTATCTAGGTTTCAGACGTGTCATGCTAGGTAAGGCTGTCCGTCCAAGTTTATTTCGTACACGTGCCAAAGTTGGGTTGGCATCCACCCGCGAGACTGCAAGCTCCCGAGGCTGACGTGCCGCATGTGCCCTTGGATGAGCAACAGTCTCTAAAGGAGTTATACAGGCACATGGCATTCACACTTGAGGCGGAGCCACATTTACCGTCCGTTAACGTCGGTTTACAGATACCGTATTTTGACTGGTAGCCTAGTCGTCCTAAACAGAACGCCGGTGTGTCGCCGCAGGTGCCTGACGAGCCACAACACTAACCAAACGTACTATTTAAACAGGTCGCGTCGACCGACGACGCCGCGCCACACTTACCGTCCGTGGTGACACGCGTAAGATAGGTACTAAAGTTGGCCTGGTAGCCCTCGTCCGTGTTACAAAAGGTAACGGACGTGCCGTATAAGCCAGTCGCACCGTAACAGTCGCCAAAGGTGTTATATAGGTAAATGGTATCCACACTTAAGGCGGAACTGTAGTTGCCGTCCTTTAACGTCGGTTTATAGGTACCGTACTTTAACTAATAGTTTAGTCGTCCTAAGTAGAACGTAGGCGTGTTACCGTACGTACTCGAAGAATTATAATAGTCGTCGAAGCCGTTATCGAAATACGTGGTATCGGTAGACGATACCGTACCGTACTTCCCGTCGGTCGATATACGTAAAATATGAGTGTTAAAGTCGACTTAGTAACCTTCGTTTATATTATAAAAGACGGTAAACGTGTCGTAACTACTAGTCGTGTTATAATAATCGTTAAAAACGTTATATAAGTAAATAGTATTAACGTTCGATACGGAGTCGTATTTACCGTCCTTTAACGTCGGTTTATAAGTACCGTACTTTAATTAATAACTTAATCGTTTTAAGTAAAACGTAAACGTATTACCGTACGTATTCGAAGAATTATAATAGTCGTCGAAACCGTTATCGAAATACGTAGTATTAATAAACGATATTACACCGTACTTCCCGTCGGTCGATATACGTAAGATATAAGTACTAAAGTCGGCCTAGTAACCCTCGTCTATATTACAAAAGACGGTAGACGTACCACAACTACTAGTCACGCCATAACAGTCGTTAAAAGCGTTATACAAGTAAATGACATTAACGCTCGATACGGAGCCGTATTTACCGTCCTTTGACGTCGGTTTACAGGTACCGTACTTTGACTGACAGCCCAGTCGTCCTGAGCAGAACGCAGACGTGCTGCCGTACGTGCTCGACGAGCCGTAGTAGTCGCCGAAGCCGTTACCGAGACACGAGGTATCGGTGGACGAAGCCGCGTCACATTTCCTATCGGTCGATATGCGCGAGATGTAGCTGCCAAAGTCGGACTGGCAGCCTTCGTCGATGTTGTAGGTCGTCGCCGTGCTTCCGTATGTACCGGAGGCGCCACAGTAGTCGCCAAACCCGTTGTTTAGATACGTGGTATTCGTCGTAGACGTGGCACCGTACCGGTCATCGGTGGAGACCGAGATGTTGGCGTCGTTGGGGAACTGGTCGTCCCAGCCAAAGACCTGCGTGAGCGAGTTGGGCCCGCCGCAGGTCTCGGAGGCATTGCCGGCGCACGGCAGGCCGCAGGTGGTCGTATCGAGGGACGACGACGTGCTAAACGCAACGCCGTTGCCGCAGATGCAGTCGGTCTGGTTGGTGAGGCCAAAGAAGCCGTAGTCGCCGCCCGACTCTAGGCAGTCCTCGGCGCAGGTGCGGACGGTCATGCTGGGGCTCGAGAACTGGTCGCCTGCCTGCAAGATGACATCGAGGACGGTGCCGCCGTTGGAGGCGTTGCTGCTCACATAGCAGCCAAAGTACTGGTAGTTGTTGACGGTGTATTCGCTGCCGCCGGACTCGAGAACGGGCGGTATCAGAGGCGCGATGCAGTAGGCTGCGCCGACAATCAGCGAGGCCGTGCAGTCACCCGTGATGTTGACGGACGGGTTGGCCATGTAAAAGGAGTTAAGGGAGATGCCCGAGTCGAGCGTGACCCGGGCACAGGACTCGCCCGCCACAGCCACGTGCCAGCCCGCACAGTATGCGGTCGTGTTGGGCGCGGTGTGGGCGTTGGTCGGCGGCGCCACGGGCGTCGAGCCGTAGACGGACGTGCCGTTACCAGACCCTGGAAATGACGACGTGTTGGTCGGCGTGCCGGGCTGCCATACACCGCCCAGTGGCGACGTGCACAGGACGCTGCCCATGGTAGCATTGGCTGTATGCAGGTTATCGCAGCCGGCGTTGATCCAACTGTTGAACTGCGTAATGTCGCGGACGCCGGCGGCAATGGACGCCGTGAGACACGTGTCCCCAGGCGCCAGCTGGTAGGTGGAACAGGTCAGCGGCATACAGAGGACAATACCGGCCGCTAGGGTACCGCTACAGGTTGTCAGCACCGCCTGGTTGCCGAGGAACAGCGCCGATGTCGAGACGGACGCGGCCAGCGCGATTTTATCACACGTATCGCCAGCTACGGTCGTGCGGTGCACGCCCGACACGCATACGGGCGTGCTGCTGGGCACGGGGATCAGCACTGTGGGCGTGCTCGTGGGCCCCACGTACGAACACTGCGCCACAGCCGCCTTCAGAGCCGCCTGGTAGAATGTGTCGATGTTGAAGATGGAGTAGGGGCTGGCTTGCATCATCCGCAGGCGCCCGAGATAGCATGACGAGCATAACTCGGTGCTGGGCATCTTGGCCAGCGTGTCCGTCAACGAGAAGCCGTCAATCACGTCGGTGCAGTAGGCGGCCGACGGAACTGTGCTCTCTTTCTGGCACGTCTCGTTATAGCCGTACCAAATGTAGCCGCCTGACATGGCCAGCGGCGCGCCCGACGCCCACGTGTAGCCCGCACACTGCTTGTTGACGGCCGTGTACCACGCCTGCAGCGAGTGACCGCAGCTGGCGGCACACACAGCGTCCTGGAGCGTTGCGTTGCCCAGCGAGCCATGGTAGCTGGGCGTCAGAAACGACAGTGTTGTGGGGTCGCAGGCGATCCGCGCCGTTAGCGCCGTTTTGCACGTGTCGGGAAAGGGCGACCCGCTGCGGGCCGACGCGAGACCCTCGAGTGTGTACAGCTGGTAGCCCGTAATGTTGCGCGCGCCGGTCGTCTGGTTGGCGCCCTGCAGCCACGCCAGCACTGACGACGCGTAGCCGTTCTTGTTGGCGGCGGCGACGACGGGCGCGCTATTGAGCGGGCTGATCATGTCAATGTTGCCGACGGTGACGAGGTTGAACACCCAGACGTCTGCGCTCTGCTCCACGTAGAAACTGCTCTGCTGGCAGTTGCTGGCGCCGCTGTTGATGCACGTCTGGTCGTAATCCTGGAACCACGTGTAGAGTCCTGTGCCGAGCACAAATACGGACGCGCTGTCCACCACGCGCACGGCCCACGCCATGGCGCATGTCTTGGAGCCCGCGGCACAGCTGGCAAAGTCGGGATCGCTCGCAAACACCAGGCTGTCGCCAAACGGCGCCGGCGCCGCGGGGGCGGTTTGGTAGTACGGCGATTCGGTCTGCACCAGGCCCACGAACACGTTAGCCGCGCCGGCCAGCTGATACTGGTACAGCGTGCAGTGCTCGGCGGCGGTGCCCCATAGCCAGGTCGGGCCCTGCGACTCGATTAGAAGGCCACGCGCGGCAAAGAATTGATCTGCGTCTGGTTGGCCGAGTCCATGTCGTGGTCCGCCGTCCACATCCATACATTCTCGAGGTACGCCGATGCAGATGCCGTGATGTGCATGAGCATCGAGGCGGCAATACAGGCTTTGTTCTGTGACGTGGTTGGGCAGTTACTTTCTTGCAAGTTGGACCCTTTGGCGCCGCCAACCCTGAAGTGGGAGTCTACATATGTCAGATGGGAAGGGGAAAGAAATGAAAAGAAAGCAACATGGAAAAGTCTCACCCCACAACCCGGCCGAGCCCTGAGTTGACGCGTGGACATTCCACTCCACCAACACAGCGCCTGCCGTGGCCCCACGGACGGTAAACAAGAGACATTGTATCTCGACGGCACCGACCGAGCCGGCAGTGCCCACCTGCACGGCCACGTGCGGATGCTGAACATCGGAAAAGGCCGCACCGGATGCCATAATCTGGGGCCAGGCTTGGCCGATAATGCGCGAGCCCACAGGCACGTTGAGCGTCTCTGTGATGACGTAGATGCCCGACGGGATGTAGACGACGGCCGATATGTTGGCAGCCGCACTCAGAATAAAGTTGAGCACCGCCGTGTCGTCCGTGACGCCGTCACCTTTGGCGCCCCAGGCCTTGACGTCCACGAGCTGCGCGTTGCCGAGGTCTGCATAGCTCGGGCGTCGCCGCGTGAAATAAAATGCCTGGGGACCCACCGCCAGACCACTGGTCACGAGACCCGTTGGTCGCGTCGGTGTCGGAATGGTCCCGCCGTTGTAGAAGCTGGTGCTGCCCGTGGCATCCGTCACGCGGCCAAAGCCCCAGCCAGGGATGGTGATGGACACCGTGGCGCTGCTGCTGCCGGCGTATAGGACCTTGTTGGTCCGGGACTCGTGCACAATTGTGGAGACGTTGGTGAACTTGCTGTTTTGGATGAAAAAGGACGTGGAGTTGTCGGCAAAGAGCGACGTTTCCACGCCTACCGCCACGTTCTCCATCACCACATCCGTGAGTGCCAGCGAGCCGACGCCCTGTCCTGTGCTCAGGGGCTGTTTTGTTAGTGGGCGCATGAAAATAGAAGTCAACGAGGGGACAACGGGGAACATACACCACCTGCACCACCAACAATTATGACGCCGGTGTGGGCATTGACAAAGTTGAGGTTCTGCATTGTCCATCCCCAGTCCCACGAGAGCTGCAGTCCTGTAATGCAGTTGTAGAAGAGAAGCCCGCTGGCAGTAAACTGCTGATTGCCCATGAACGCCCTAGTTCAGGTTAGAAACGAAGAGATGGCCGTGAGATGGCAGGAAACGAAAGAAGGCAAGAAGCGTAACGGCGAGACATACCCAAACTTGCCACCGGAGAAGTAGAGCGAGCCCAGGAACCCGCCACTCCCATTTTCCATGTAAATACCCTGTTGTGTCGTGGCCGGATTGTCGTCGGTCTGCAGAAAGTATATGTTTTCCAGCGACGAGCCCTGGGCCACCTGCCAGTGGATGCCGCAGACCTGCGCGTCCTGCGGCGTTGCGCGCACATCAATGACAAAGTTGCGGATGCTGCGCAAAAAGTTGTTGGTGTTGACGTACCACTCCGTCGTCTCGCCCGTGTACACGTCCGAGCTGAACACGCCCAGGCCCACAAAGCTGGCGGCTGCCTGGATGACTGGCAGCGTCAGCGGGCTGCCCAGCATCTCCGTGTTGTAGTACTGCACGATGGAGCTGCTGACGAGGTACGTGCCGCTGGGAAAGTACACGGTGGCCGGGTACACGGAGCTGCTGGCGCACGTGCCGCCGCCGCACCGACCGCCGTCCGAGATGGCCCGCTGGATGGCGGCCGTGTCGTCGGTCACGCCGTCGCCCTTGGCGCCGTAGTCTTTGACATTGCGCCACACCTTGTAGCCGGCCGGCGCATACGGGCTCGTGCCCCGCTGTGTCATGGTTTCCTGCCAGTAGACGGCCGTGTCCCGTGCCACAACGCCCGAGGTCGCCTCGGCAGTGGCATTTCTGTCTGCCATCTCGGAAACGGCGGAGCCGTTCTGCAGGCGCACGGCCAGCTCGTCTGGCGGCACGTACTGGACCAGACCCGACGGGCGCTTCATCTTTTGCGGCATGGCGTTGGTGTCGTTCGTCTTGGGCGCGGTCTGCCGGTGCACCGCCTGCAGCTGTGCCACGACATCGTGGGCCGACGACAACGGAGGACGGGCACCAGCTTCAGCCAGAATGCTGGCCGCTGCGACCACTTCGGGCGGAACGCGGTAAGAGGCGCCGGTAAAGTTGCCTGTGACGTTGGCATGAGATGCCGTCTGGTTGAGAAACCGGCGCTGCACGGCAGCCGAGCTGTTGTCGGACGCAGCTCCGTATGGGAGATACGGCGTTGGCACGTTGCCCTGGGCGAGCGTCGAGCTGTTTACGGCCGACTGTGCGTTGCGCTTCGGATGTGCCAAGATGTATGCATTGGCGGCTGCCATCGCCTTCTGGAAACCGGCCACGATATCGCGGGCCTCTTCGACAGAAACGGAGCCATTCGCGCCCCGTGCCTGCATCTGATGGAGAGCATGTGCCTCCGCGTGGAGGTGGGCATGAACATGAGCGTGGGCGTGGGACTTGTCGTGATGCACCGCAGCGGCACCATGCACAAATATACAAGTCAAAATTAGCAGAAACTGCAGATGCAAAGCGAACCGCCACGGCGGCGGATGTCGGTGTCGAAATACCATCTCGAGGAATTGCACAGCTTAGTGCACATGAAAAATCGCTGATAATAGAGAGGTAGGGAGTTAGATACGTAGAGAGTTAGAGACGTAGAGAGTTATAGAGGTAGAGAGTTGGAGAGGTAGAGTTAGAGAGGTAGAGTTAGAGAGGTAGAGAGATAGCGAGGGAGAGATAGAGAGGTATAGAGATAGAGAGAGGTAGAGGTAGAGGTAGAGGTAGAGGTAGAAAGATAGACACAAAAACTGAACGGGAAACACAACGCGAACAAAAAAAGGTAAATAAAAAATCACAAGAGACGGGAAACGCGAGAAAGGGCCGAGCAGCCGAACAACTCGAACAACTCGGGCACCTGCATCTCCACAAAGAGCCCGGGGACACACACGTTCTTTGTTTTGGCGCTTGCTTGATACGACGGTTACACTGAACATCCAATAAAGCCCATAAACTGCCCAAAAGGGCGTCTGTGCGCCTGGATCCGGCCTGGCCCGCAAGGTCACTTTTAAGTTAAATTAACTTTAACCTTACCCACATCGTGCACGCTACTGTCTAATCTTCTTCCGTTGAACCCTGGCGAATTTATTCTGTGCTATTTGTGAGCTGATTCCTTCTCTCCCTCACGGCCACTTACCTAATTGATCTTGGATGGAACGTCGTGAACCACATCGGTGCGGATTTCGGTTCAGAGGTACGGGTCCAGCAGGCAAAGTCCGCCGTACGCGCATTCAAAGTCGCGCAACGTGACCATTGTCTAGCCGCCCGATGGTCCTCTGGATGGATCGTGAACGACTGGAAGAGGGAAAGGGCAGAAAACAGCAACAAGCGAAATGAAATGAGATGCGGGTTGAAATGAAACTCAAAAAAAGAGGAGGGAGGGGGGAGAGGGGGAGGAACAAAACAAACGACCAAAGGAGGAAGAGGGCAGAAGAAAATAATAAATCAAAATAAACCCGCGGCAATTGGCTCGCATCGTCAGAGGTACTCCAGAGCTCCAGGCCAGCAGTCTGTCGTCCGTATGTGTATACCCCGTCCCCTCCCCGATGCTATGGATATCCTCTGCCAAGTCTCCTCGTTCTTTTCTGTTCCCTCGTCTTGTTCGAAGACGACCCTTGCATGGACAATCTGACATTGAACATTGACAGATCATGATGCGTCTCACTACAGCCTTCAGCTCGTTGCTCCCGTTTCTTTCGCCGTTCCTCGCCCAGCTAGTCTCCGGCCAAGAGTGCAGCGCCACCGTCCACTGCGCGACCGGCTGCTGCAGCCAGTATGGCTTCTGCGGCACCGACGACGCCCACTGCGGCACGGGCTGTCTCAGCACGTGTGACTACAAGCTGGGCTGTGATGCCTCGAATCCGTGTACGGACGGCACCTGCTGCTCCAAGTTTGGATTCTGTGGCCTCGGCCAGGACTGTGCGTCTCTCCCTTTTTCCCTTTTTCCCTTTTCCCTTTTTTTATGTTCTCACATTCCTTTCTGACTTTGTTGTCCTTCTGCAGACTGCTCTCCAGAAAACTGCGTTGCTGGTTGTGATGTGAAAGCAGACTGCGACCCCGGCACATTTGGCGCCGACTATGTGATCTACGAGGAGTGCCCCCTGAACGTGTGCTGCTCCAAGTGGGGGTATTGCGGCACGACGTCCGAGTTTTGCGGCAACCAGACCGTCAGCCGGCCGTCGTGCAGCAGCGGCAACTCGGTCTCGCGGGTCGTCGGCTACTACGAGGGCTGGGCCAGCCGCCGGCCGTGCCAGGCCTTCCAGCCCGAGGACGTGCCCTTGGGCATCTACACACACATCAACTTTGCCTTTGCCAGCATCGACCCCAACACGTTTGCCGTGGTGCCCGCCGACGCCGGTGACGTCGATCTCTACACGCGCATCACCAACCTGAAGAGGCAAGACCAGGCGCTCAAGGTCTACATTGCTATTGGCGGCTGGACGTTCAACGACCCGGGCCCGACGGCGAGGACGTTTCGAATCTGGTCGGGTCAACAGCCAACCAGCAGGCCTTCTTCCAGTCTCTGATATCCTTCATGTATGTTGAGAGCGTGTGGTCCGCCGTGTTTGTTGTATGCCTTTTCTTTCCAAGCTGACGTACAGGTCCACGTACAACTTTGACGGAGTCGACATTGACTGGTAAGTGTCCACAACGTTCGTTCCATCAACGTCATGTCCTACGACCTGCACGGCCTCTGGGACAAGGACAACAAGTGGCTCGGCCCTTCCTCAACGCGCACACCAACTTGACGGAGATCAGCGAGTACCTGGACCTGCTGTGGCGCAACAACATCCCGCCCGCCAAGGTCAACATGGGGCTCGCGTTTTACACGCGCACGTTTGTCGCCAGCGACCCGGGATGCCTGCAGCCGGCGTGCCTGTTTGACGCCGTCGGCAGTCCCGGGCCGTGCACCAACAACGAGGGCACGTTGAGCAACGCCGAGTTGACGGACATGATCCGCAACGCCGGTGCCACGTCCACGCTCGACAGAGACGCCGCCGTGCAGATTGCTGCGGTGGGACGCACGTGGATCACATACGACGACGCGGCGAGCTGGGCGCTCAAGGTTGATTTTGCGCGCGGCGTGTGCCTCGGCGGCGTCATGGTCTGGGCCATCAGCGAGGACTACACCGACGGCACGTACGCGAAGCAGCTGCAGTCTGTGACGCAGTACCGGTCGCCGTCGGTGATTGCGCTGGCCGTGAGCGGCGGCGACCCGGGGTCCACCGTCGATGCGCCGACGGCACGCGTGCTGCGCAACCAGTGCCTGTGGGCCAACTGCGGCCAGAGCTGCCCCGCCGGCTACACGACGGTGCCGCGCAAGGACGACAGCGGCAGCGGCATCATGAACGACGGGTCGCGCTGCCGCGGCGGCCAGCTGCGCACCTTTTGCTGCCCAGCCAACGAGCGCATCCCGGTATGCGGCTGGTTTGACTTTAACAACGGCAAGTGCGGCAAGACGTTCGACTCGGTCTGCCCGGCCGGCAGCGAGCAGATCATCGGCCCCAACTCGGCCGAGGTCGGGTCCACGGGCATTGCCTGCAACAACGGCGGCTTTCAGGTGGCCTGTTGCGAGACCGAGCCGTTTGTGAGCACGGATCTCGGCTACGCGGCCTGCCAGTGGGACGGCGTGCCGCCCGACTGCGACGCCGACCGCGTCGACCCCCCCGCGGCCGTCTGCAGCCAGTTTGACGCACCCTTTACGTTTGGCCTGGTCTCGTCGCCGGCGGGCGATGGCGCCGTCCACTGCAACAACGGCGGCGAGCGCATGTACCGCTGCAACCCGCCCACGGACGAGGCGCAGTGGGTCGGCTGCAGCTGGGTGTTCCCAAGCCGCCTCGACGACGGCTTCTGCGAGGCCTACTGCCCGTCCGGCACGGTGCGTGTCGCCATGAAGGACCCCGAGACCTACTTTGGCTGCACGGGCCAGCAGGGCGGCTGGGCCTACTGCTGCACGCCCGTGTTCCTGTCCGAGGCCGAAAACGACCAGGAGCAGAGCGGTGCATTTGCGGCGGCCTTGGTGGACGTGGTCCAGAACGGCTGCGACTGGGATTTCGGCGGCACGCTGTCTCTGGGGCCATCCACGCCCCTTCAAAAACGAGGCGCCAGCGACTACAACTGCAAGCTGGCGTTTGCTGACATGTACAACATGCTCGGCACCAACGACGTGGATCTGCGCGACACGCTGCAGGACGGCTGGAACGACGGCATGCAGTCCGCCGGGTATACCAACGTGCCGGCCACGCGCATCGCCGCGGTGCCGAGCGGTGTGCAGTTTAGCACCATGGGCAATGCCCTGCAGACGCTCGCTGTGGAAGCCCTGCTGAATGTGATCCCAGACCTCAACGCGGACGTGGACAGAGTACACGATATTGTGACCCTGGTGTGCCCCTGGTGGTGGGTTGTCGACCTGGGACTCCTGGAAGATGTTGACGACGGTGGCGTGGATCTGGGCGAGCCGTATCAGCGGCGGAAGCGGGATGCACCATTGTCAGAGGGTCCAAAAAGCCTGGGGACGGAGAAGACAGAGGTGGCGCAGAAGACGGAAAAGGAGACGCCCAAGGCCAGGCCGGAGGCGAAGCGCAATGTCAACAACGGCGACAGGGAGATTCCGGCATGGTTTCACCTCACCGCCGTTACGGAAAAGTACAATGCGCTCAGGCGCGACTTTGCCGCCTTTGTTGCGCGCTCCAAGGCGAGACTTCGTGCTCTGTCCGGGCCCGGCGCAGATACAAATGCAGATGACGATGCCAGCACAAGCGCCAACGACGCATCCGATCCACCGCCGTCTGCGGCACTGCTCAACCACACGGAGCACCCGTGGCTGCACGACCGCACCCCGGACGCGAACAGGGAGCGCGAGATCGAGATCCTGCGGCGCACGCTTGAGGAGCGCTCGCAGACTGGCTCGCCGCGCTCGTTCCGCGTCACCTCGCAGACACTGAGCAGGGCGCAGTGGATGCCCCCCACTGTCCGGTCTTCGCAGTACCCCAACGGCGATGGCGGCGCCAACCTGCTCATGGCTACGGGCGACACCCATCGCTACAAGATGGTGTCGTTCGGGTGCGGGCCGTCCGACTTCTATCTCAACACATTCGCGGGCGAGATCGACTCGATGTTCTGGGTGTCGGAGCATATCTTGGAGCTGCAGACGGTGCCCCGGTTCCTGACCGCCCTCCTGGATGGCCAGCTGCCCGCTGTGCCATCGATGGACGTGGCGGCGAGTCCATTTGAGAGTGTCGATGCGCACATAGTCTCCCTGTTCACGGAGGTGTTTCCCGGTTGGCAGGCTGTGTCGGGCGAGTTTGTCAGTCCTGCCGACGTGGCTCTCCGGTACTGCGGATCGACGACTTATACAAATGGCATGGTCGTGGCGGACTCGACTCTCAATGCAGTCAAAGGCCGAGTCAGTCTCCCTTCGTATCCCTCCCTTTTGTGTCTCCTCCTACTGACAAACGCAGATTTATGGCTTCAAGCAGCCTGCCTCCGCGGCAACGTGGCTCGCGTGCTGCTCGATGGCCACCCGCGATGCCGCAGAGGAAGCCTTTGGCTACATCCAGTCGACCATGGCCGTTTTCGACTACTACAAGGACTCCAATGTCCAGATGCGCCACGAGGACGTGTACAAAAAAATCAAGACCGTGATGCGGCAATTCGAGGACGCCTTCTTTGTGGAGACTGGCGTCAATATTTTAGGCATAATGCAGGCCAACTGGCAAGTGTACATGAAAAAACACATGGAGCGTGTCCAGCAGTATGCCAGCACCTGGATCGGCTTGCGTCTCGAGGACCTCAGCATCCTGTGGCATGCCCACGCCATAGCCAGCGCCCTCGCAAAGGACGCAATGGGCGTGAATGATGCCGTCATGATATTGTCTCTGATCCAGCTGAACTATGCCAAGCTCAACTACGGCTTCGGGTTGGACTTTAATACGTCCATCTTTAGCTAATTTTTGTTTCTGGCGAGTCCCATGAATCACCGAGTTGAAGATGCTCAGCTTCTTTGCTTAATTTTTATTCTAGCTGGCTTGGACGATAAGTGCACTGTAAGGCGCACCGGCCGTTGCGTATTCAGTTTAGTGGACTTAGTGTATTGTAATTGCCTTGCTGTAGTGATTGAACAATTGTAACAGCCTTTGCTTTATTGTGAATTAAGACTAATATTAATCTTATTTCTACCTAGGCCATAGAGAATCGATCTGCCAAACAAGCATTCTGTATGAAGAAGAGTGGTACTCTGAGAATAGCAGCCCTGCCGACAACTAATATTACGGATTAAAACGGAAAACTGATTTCCCAGAAAATCACGACCCATGGGTCGTCGGACCGTGAAGAGCCCCTAAATACACCGTAATTTCATTGAATAATAAGCGAGATTTGCTGTCCCAATGAGAATGTCAAAAGCGTCCATTCGTATGTGAGGTAACATTGCCCCGCCACGTCCATTTTTCGTTTGTCTTTGTTCTTCACTTCACGCTCTCTGCTCTTCCCTTCCTTTTTTTCAGCTCGTCCTGCTTCTCCCATCTGGCATCTCCTTTCCTTACCTCTGCCTTTGTCCTTTCTCTCTCTCATCACCCCCCTTCCTTTCTTTCCGCCATCTCTGCTTTTCCCGCCGAGCATCTCCATTTCCTTCCCTTTGCCTTTTCACCCTTCTCTATCACCCTCTTTCTCCCTCACCGCCCTCCCTCACGCCCTCCCTCACTCCCCAAATCATGGCTGACCAGCCGTCCGAGACGGACGCCGACGATGTCGAATATGCCATCGACGGCACAGAGCACTCGCGCGACGGCTACGGCAACCTCGTCACCGTCGAAGAGCAGCGCGAGATGCTGGAAGAAGAAGAAAGGCTGCACCGAGCGATGAAGGACATGCGGGCCCAGCGTGAGGCCAGCGTCCGCGCGGCCTTTCCCGTGGCCTTTTCCATCCCGCAAGCCGTCTACACAGCGGCTTCCGAGAACCCGCAGCAGCTGTCCGACGCCGACCGCGCGCGCATTCTCGCGCGCGGCGACGTGCACGCGCGCGCCCTTGTTAGCCCGCGCGACTTGACGCAGGCCGAGCGCTACCGCATCCTCGGCTGGCCGGCCCCGGACGTCGTCGAGCAGCGCATCCGCGCGGCCACGAGGCCCACGGGCACGGAGCTGAGCACGCCGGCCGAGCTGTTCGCCAAGGCCGAGCGCCAGGGCACAGACACGCTGACGCCGATCGAGCGGCATCTGCTGGGCCAAGGATTCCGCGTCGAAGGGTCCGCGTTTGAGGACGACGACTTTAGCGACGAGGAGCAGGAACGGGCGAACAAGAAGGCCAAAAACGTAGCCTCCACGCTGTTCAGCCAGTTCGGGATACCGGGCAACCAGGAGGCATACGCGGCCGCCGGCAAGGAGGAGGGTGTCAATTTGCAGATTGTGGCCGCGGCGCTGATGCAGAGCATAAACGCACACAGTCGCAAGCACGCTGCGAAGTTCGGGCAGCCCATCCCGGCCCTCTGGAAAGCACCAGGGCCGTCGGCACGCTACCCACTGGGCCAGCCACCGGACCAGCCAGCAGAGGCGTCAACGGGACAGCCTGCCGAGGAGCCTGCCGAGAAGCCTGCCAGGAAACCTGCCGAGGAGCAAGAGGACGAGTCTGCCCGGGTGCCGGAGCCTGCCAGGCTGCCCGCTGAGTTCCTTGTTGGTCCCGGTACACCCTTCTTCCGGCGTCAGCTCGAATCCAGCTCCGCCGCCACACAAGCTGGATTCGGCCTGCCTGGCCAGCCTCCTTTTCAACCACCGCAATGGCCCGGCTTTGGTTCTGGTTTGCCCGGTAGTCATGGTCTCACTGGCGCGCCTGGTGGTCTTGGCCTGCCTGGTGCGCCCGGTGGTCTCGGTCTTCCTGGAGCGCCTGGCGCATCAACGACATCAAGTCCAGGTGTACAAGAGGGACAGGCGGCGTCCGATGGCCCCGGGCCAGCTGAGGCCGCAGGTATTCTTGAAGAAATTACCAAGGCTCTCCTGTACATCCACGGCGCGCGCCGGGCAAAGCACATGGGCCGCGACGAATTTGATGACCGCTTCAACAGCATCGTGGCATCGATACACGGGCTCGCGGACCGGTTCAACGCGGCGGCGCCGCCCGCCCCGCCGCATCCATTCGTTCGGGGTCTACCGCGCAGCCAAATTACCCTTCCTCCGCCGCGTCGTGTTTTGGGACCGAACCCGTTTGGGCTGCGCCTGTCGCACGACGGCAACAGCGTCAGCTCTGCCGACCGCAACGTCACGCGCGACAACGAACCGCCACGCTGGAGCACGCAGGTCGCGCCGCGGACGATTTGGAGCGCCACCATCCCGCATCGGATGATGGAGCCCAGCCGGCGCGGTATGGCCATCGATGAATTCATAACGTCCATCCAGACATGGACGGACAAGGAGGAGGCGGCCTGGCGCAACTACCGCGCGGCACGAGCCGCCGCCCGCGGCGTCGGCCAGGAGGCGGAGCCGGAGCTGGAGCCGGAGGCGCAGCCACCGCTCTTTTTCCATACGCCGCCGGGGTGGCCGATGTCGTCGAGCAGCGAGAAACCTCCGTTCATCGTCTACTACGAGTCGGTCCAGGACACCGACGCCGCCAAGGCATGGCCAAGTGGTGCGATCCAGTACGCAAAGCACAAGTGGGACGCCATGACGGACGACGAGAAGGCCGTATACGCAACACTGTGCGAGGACCAACGGCGGCAAGCCTGGATCGAAACGTTTCGATTCCCTCGGCTGTTACGATAGTCATGTGGGCGTGTGGGCTGCGGGAAGCCATCGTTGGATCCATTTTAAGGGTGTTGATGAATCACAGGATGCTGTTGAAAGCGTCGTACTTAATTTGGTTCTTAAAGAGAAAACAGCCCCATATACAACCCGAAAAACCTTGTTGAGAATTTCTTTCTTTGGACGTGCCCCTGTGCTCCCCTGTGCCCCTTTTGCCTCTATGACGGTCCCTGTCTTACCTGGCTTCAACCAGTTGACAGGCACGCTTAACTGCATCTTGCCGAATACCAAGACGCCAGCGGCACGGGCCGCCGGCCGCCGCCTGCTCGCCCTGATATAACCACTGCAATGCGCATACCACATCTACCCCCTTTATCTCCTTAACGGCTACACGGCGCCGTAAAGGGGCCAGGAGGTTCCCATGCGAGCATAACACGGCCTACCTCCCAGCTTTATCAACCGCCTGCTGCCCTTGTCTTTATTGTTTATTTATCTGTTTATTTACCTGGTCATTTACCTGTTTATTCGCCCGTTTTGTTTGCTTGTTTATTTGATTTACTCAGCTGCTTGCCAGTTCCCAGATACCACACACTAGAACATGTAACCTCTTCGGTCTGTGACGGTATTTTTTTTCCCCATGAGGATTCTATGTAGCTGGCTGCCAATAGCCAGGATTGGTTGAGAAAGGCGGATAATAATAATAATAAAGCTATACAGGCGAGTTCACGGTCACTTTTAAAAAGACTAAAGACAGAACAAACAAAACGAAAGCGGAATCAATAGTGGCTGCGGTTGGTTCAATTGTCGCGAACAAAGGGAAGACGCTGCACGTTTTCCGTTTGCAGCTTGTCGCGTTAGTCCCAACGTATTTGAGGTTGTTCTCTTCCATTTTTATTGCATGTTCCTCTGCAACCTCTCGTTTTATTTCTTACATTTTTTTTTCATTTTCCGTTCTTTATCGCTTGTTCTCGTTTATACCGAAGACGCAGAGACGGCATAATAAAAGAAAAAAAAAGTCTGACTTTCTTACTGACGACTGTCGATACCGTAACGAGTTTCAGCAAACAGTGTTCTGCAAACAAACTGCGGACTGAAGATTCCACTTCTTTGCTTCGCCACCTCTCCTCTCTTTGAACCTCTCTGTCGTCTTCTTTTGCAATGGCAGGACCACGGCCCATCTCACTTGGTGACGACAACGCCAACGATCACGACAATTACGACAGCCAGGACAACAGTGCCAGCAACAGGCCACGTCCTGGAGCTGACCGACCTCTCGCAAAGACGATCCGCCAATCTGCGTCGATGCAGACAGAGGCAGCACAGGTGGACGAGCACGAGGCGTGGGCAAACTGGGTCTACCCTCCCGAATTCTACGACAGGCTCTCGAAGATCCATTTGACGCACGGCGCACTTGCGGAGCTCGATCGCCGCAGTCGTTTAACACGACACTCTCCGAAGCATCATCGACCGCACATAGCGACATCTCTCTTTCTACATACGATGCCGAACAAAAAGGATCTTGCCCAGTTCGCCCGACACGGCGGTCCTGATCTTATGGATGTTTGTAATGTAAGTCGATTGTTTCTTTGATATTAACGGTCCCCTCTCTCTACACACCTTTCCCGTCCCTTTCTTTTTTCAGGCCAAGAAGGTATTAACGTAAGAAAAGTATCGAACCCCAAAATTACCTCTAACAGATGCACTCGGCAGAGAGTCGTCTCCTTTACACGGAACTCAGACGACCGACATTCAAACGAAAAAGTCTACGCCGTACGACGCCGATTTCGAGCAGCACTTGAACGATCACGACGTGCTAGCCACCTACGACTCGCAAAAGCCCGCCAACTGGGCCGAGATCCAAGCCGTCCTAAGCCAGCGGCGGCCGTCGCTCTCGTCGTCGCAGTTCTCCGAGGGAGCGTTCGATGCGTTTCAAGACAACAATGACCGCGCCAAGAACGAGAACGCCGTGATGGTCGATGTTATACCGGTTATTTTAGGAAAAAGCGCCCCTTATACGGGCGGTCAGGCGTTAGAACGTAACACTCTTTTCAATAATCTCGCACCACTTACAGATGGCACCATTACGCAGCCTAAGCCCGATATGTATTCTGGTGCCTGTCCTAAGGAGCTCTCCCGTCCCGTACGAGGCGCACTTGGCCACCATATTATGCCGTCGACGATACAGGGTAAGCCCTTGGCACCCAACTTTTTTGTCGAAGTGAAAGGCCCAAATGGAAGTGCAGCTGTGGCCACAAGACAGGTTCGCTACGACGGAGCCATTGGGTCTCGCGCTATCAACAGCCTACAAAAGTATAAAGAAGAGGAACTACAGTACGACGGTCAGGCCTATACATTCAGCTCGACCTACCACGATGGTACTCTTAAGTTGTACGCCCACCACCCTACAGCGCCGAGGAGTGAAGGAGGACGCACGCAGTACCATATCAGTCGAGTCAAGGGATATGCTATAACCAGCGATCGCGAAACATTTATTCGAGGAGTCACGGCATTTAGAAATGCCAGGGACTTGGCCAAGCAACACCGGGATAGCTTTATCCAGGCTGCAAACGAGGCAATGACCAAGGGGGCATCCCGGTCCTCTCGCGTCCTGGAAGACATTGAAGAGTCACAACACGAAAAAGACGAAAGACAAGGGCCAGCGCTCCGCAACGACTCATTGCTTATGCTTACACCCCCCGTTCCATCCAACGGGGGCAGCGCTAGAAAGAAGCAGACAAAGCGGCAGCACCCATCCTCGTCGTCGGCGGTGTCGGTTCGTCTGACGCGAGCTGCTGCAAAGAGACTTTGTTCTTCTCCCAGAGTGTGGCCGGAAAACGATTGAGAAGGAACGAGAGGTGGTTGCGTGCTGCAGTTGGATGGTATCGTCTGGATGAGTTGCTCTTCGGCCCCGGGTTACACTGCGAGAACTCATGGGCGGTTTTCTGTCAAGTTGAAGCTTCAGAATGAAAAAAAGGCACACCAGACAATTTTGACCAGGAGGAGGAACTCCAGAGAGCCTCCAGTGCGGGACCGTACCATATTCATAGACATCTATAGTAGCGTCAAGAACCATAGACGGCCATAGTACCTTACGAGGACTGTACAACACATCCGCACATCCTGGGACTTGTTTGCGGCCTTCTTCTCCAAAGAGCGTTTCCATGTTTTGGGTCCCTCGCTAGTCGATGAGGCCATATGCTTATGCAGGGGACGAAATGAAGTTTTTCGGCACATATAAACATAGAATATAGTCAGCATTGTCACCATTATCACCACCATCACTGCCATGACAATCACCACCATCGCCACCATCACCACCATCACATCTGTAGCCCCCCCTGCAGCGTGTCTGGAAACTGGTCGCCCAGCATCGACGCGGTGCCGTCGTCGTAGACGGAAAAGAAGGGGTCGTTCATGTCGGAAAAGTACGCCTCCATGACGCCGGAGATTCTGGGTGGTGGGGTCAAGTTAGCATAAAATCAAAGACATCAAAGACATCGACTCAAAGACAACAAATCAGGGGTACACCGGGTGTGCACAGATCGACATACAAATTGGTCTGCTGCTGCTGGATGTCGAGGAAAAAGTGGCCCGGCGTGGGCGTCTCGCCCTGGGGACTGAAATGCTGGTCGCCGTTGAGCAGCCCGTTCTCCTCGAGCTGCGCCATGACCTCGAGCACGGCGTGCCCCGTCCAGAAGATCTGCTCCATGCCCTGGAGGATGCGCAGACAGGCGCGCACGTGCTCGGCCTGGGACGGATCGCCGCGGGCGAGCCCGAGCAGGAAGACCTGCAGCACCTCGAGGATGCAGCCGGTGTCGAGCGTGATGAGGCTGCTGAGGAGGCCGGCGTCCTGCATGACGCCGACGACGGCCAGCGACTGCTGCGCGGCCTCGAGGCAGGTGGCGCCAAAGGCCTCGAAGGCGGCGCGCTTGGCGGGCGGCAGCGCGGCCAGCGACGCGCTGTGGAGGGCGCTGTAGAGCAAAAAGGGCCGCGTGGCGAAGATGGTGGCGCTCCAGTAGCGCAGGTGCAGGACGGCGACGGAGCGCTGGTGGAAGGACGCGGCGCGGGCGACGTCGCGCAGATGCGGCGGGATGGCCGCGTACCAGGCGCGCAGGCTGGCCAAGACGTCGCGCACGGCGGCGAGGGACGGTTTGGGAGCGGCGGCGGCGGCGGCCGACGGCGAGGCCGATGACGGCGACGACGATGACGGCAAAAGCTGCGATGGCGACGCCGACGCAGCGGGCGGCGTGGCTGCTGCGACGGCCGGCATGGTCGACGACGACGACGACGATGACGACGACGACGACGACGACTGCCGGTCGTACAGCAGCTTGCACAGCCGTCGCCGGATCTGCGCCAGCGAGCACGACACCGTCAGATAGTCCAGCGGCATGTGCGAGCCCGGCGACAGAATCTGCTCCGACAGATCGTGCACGCGTCCGCCGCTGCCACCCGCCGCCGCTGCTCCTCCTCCTCCTCCTCCACCACCACCCCCGCCGAGGGCATGCTCGTCGCTGATGGCCGGGGGATTGCCGTAGCACAGCGCCACGTCCAGGTCGATCAGGAACAGGGTCGAGTAGAGCCGCAGGTCCACCTGCCGCTGGAGACAGCCCTTGGGCTCGATGGCGCGCTGCAGGTGCAGCCCCAGCGTCAGCGAAATGCGCGCGGCCGCGCCAATGTAGATGTACGCCGTGTTGCTGAACATGCTGCTCTGCAGGGCCAGCGCCAGCAGACACAGGGCGCGCACGCTGTCCGAGTCGGCCTCGTCGCAGAGCGCGCTGACGAGGCCCTTGGCGAGGGCCAAGTAGCGCGCGGCGGGCGGTGGCGGCGCGGTGGCGGCTGACCCTCCACTGCCACTTCCGCCTCCGCCTCCAGCTGCTGCGGTGGCTGTTGACGACGACGCCGCAGACACCTGCGCCTGCTGCGCCTCGCTCTCGCAGGTCAGGGCCAGGATCGAGTAGAGCGAGCACAGCAGGGCCGGCGTGGCGCTCGACGGGTCGCCGCTGTACAACCGGTCGAGCACGGCGTAGAAGCGCTCGGCCGACCAGAACCAGTAGACGGACTGGATGTCGCGGAAGAAGCGCGACACGCAGCGGTTGCAGAGGTCGCGCCGCGGCAGAAAGATCTGCATCCGCGGGCTGCCGCCGGAGCCGGAGCCGGCGCCGGCGCCCGGCACAAACGCATGCACGGCAGCGTTGTAGACGGGCAGGTGTGCGTGCGGCGACGGCACACCGCCGCTGACGCTGACGCCACCCACGCCCACCGAGTCGGGCGTCGACGGCGGCAGCGGCGGCGGCGGCACCGTGAACGGCGGCACTATGTCTGTCTTGGCGCCCACCGCGGCCTTGTCGCCCAGGACGCCGCCGCTGCTGCGGGCCTCGGACCCGCGCCGGTGCCCCAGCGACCGCACGGCCGCGTGGAACCCGTAGCCCGAGTCGGCGCCCACGTGGCGGTACGTGCCGCGCGCGTCCACGCGCAGCCACCCCAGCTCGCCGTGCAGCTCGTCGATCTCGTCAATCGACGCGTCCAGGGCCGCGGCGTCTTCTGTCTTGGCCGCAGCGGTTGACGCCGGCGTCGTCCGGCTGTCGTCGCCCACCACAATCGAGTCGCCCGACGACGCCGAGCCCTCGGACGGCGGCGCCGTCAGCAGCCCCGCGTGGGCCTGTGTCTGCGCCTGCGCCTGCGCCTGTGTCTGCGACTGCATGGGCGTCTGCCCGCTGTACGTGTAGTCGGCCCCCCGAATCGGCTGGCCGGCCTCCAGCGCCTGCACCACCTCCCGCAGCGACTGCAGGTTGAGGTCCACGTTGGGCAGAAAGTGCTCCAGCGCCTTGGTCATGTAGCGGAACTCCTCCTCGGACACGTGGTAGTACGGCCGCTGCCGCCGCCGCGACGGGTCCAGGTGGCACACGGCGCTGATGCTGGCGCAGAATTGGCACGGGCCCGGCACCGGGTCCACGCACTTGGTCTTGCGGCTCTTGCACCGGTCGCAGCTCATGGGCGCGCGCCGTTTGCTGCCGGCCTTGGCCGTGTCCGTGGCGGGGGCCATGTTGGGGATGTCGGGGTGTGGTGTGTGGTGGTTGCAGGGGTGTTGCGGATGGATGTTACGGTGTTGTGGATGGATGGTACGGTGTTGTTGATGTTGAGGATGTTGTCGATGGTGATGTTGTGGATGTTATTGTTCTCCTTGGTGTTGAAGATTGATTATTTTGTGAGGGGCGGAATGAAGATGGGGAAGGGGAATGGGGACGGGAGGACAGGCAAAGGAGGGGAAGGGAAGGGCCAAGGGAACGGGACAAAATAATAATACGAAAAATAAGATGTAGAAATTGGATACTACGCATACAATAATGCACCAATACAATGAACGAACAAAATGCAAAGGAACAAAATGTAAAGGACCAAATTGTGCCAGGCTCGACGACCGGACCTGGATATAGAAGTCGCCGGGAGTCGGATGTCCTGACAAGCTACAGGAGAGCAACTGACGACAGGGACACCCATCTGACAGTCAGACAAGGCCAGTAGAGGGTTTGTTCGGGGATTTCTTGGGATCTGACGGACGACAAGAGGAGCCGATGGACGACATGCCACGAGGCGTTTGCAAAGGCAGACGATCTGACACGAGAAGACATGAAAGCAGGCTATGCCATGAACAAACACAGCCGCCAAGGGTCCAGGGGTCAATAATAGTCCTGTGTGGGAGTCTTCTCTTTGTTTTTTTTTTTTTTTTTTTTTTTTTCCATTACTTTCTCTTCTCGTTTTCTTCGTACTCGTCATCTCTCCACAGAATCCAGAATCCAGAATCCCCGCACGACGTCAACAGAAACGACAGCAAGCCAAGGCAGTCGTAGCCAATGTCTTCCCTGTCCCCTTCCAGTCTCTTTCCAGTCTCTTTCCAGTCTCTTACGTGCCATCCAACAACTGCCGGAATCCAACTCAGTCCAGACTCCACCTCACTTTTACGCGTGCGGGGTTGCACACGCCAATAGTGCTGTCAATCGTCTGTTCGGTTTGTTTGCCCCAACCGACAATGTGACAAAAAGACAGACGCAACGAGCACCAGTCTCAATGGGGAAACGACTGGCTGGGGAAGTGCTCGTCCGACCGTCGATTGCCCTTGATTTGCATCGCAAAAGCAACTGGGGAAAGGGATGTGGGGAAGTCAGGCCAGGGACCCGATCCTTGGGTCAACAATCGTCGCCATTCCAGAATGCCACGCAATCCCTGAATCCCAAGTCAATCCGGCCAACCCCAGTCCGACTAGTGCTGTCTCGGTCAGGGTTGACAAAGACGACCAGGGGAAGGAGACAAAAAGGAAAGGACTGAAGACAGAGACAGAAACAGAAACAGACAGACGACGACCAAGTGACAACACCGAGATATCTCCCTGAATCGGAGAATTCTCCCACTGTTCGTCCGTCTGCCGTGTCTGCGTCTGCCGTCCTCGAGCCTCTTTTGCCGGCCACGCTGTCGTTATTGGTGGATCATGGCCGTCTCTCTTGGCTGTTATCAATGCCTGCGGTCCTGTGTGGCGGGTATTCAAGTTAATTACAAGGATAGCCTCAAAGCAACGTGTCGTAATTTGTTTCTTCAAGGTCCTCAAAGCTGGGATTTGCTGATAATATACCACACGAAAATAGTATATTAGTAGAATAAACAAGCAGTCCTTCTATAACTCTTCATATTCGTTCCCCTCCCTTCGCATAGTCACCTATCACCATGAGGCCGCTTCAGCGTCCAAGTGTATCGTATCTACATGCAAACAAGCGAACTACATGCTACCACAACGTACTGCACCCACCGCCTACGCCTCCGCCGACACAACCGGGGCGGCCGCCGGGACAGCCGCCGTGTCGTTTGCGGCCGCCTGGACCTTGGCCAGGGCGGCGTCAAACTGCTCCTCGGCGTGCTTCTCGGCGTCAAAGCTGTGGATCCACTCGTCGCGCGGGAAGCCGATGCTGGTGGGGTCCTCCTTGACCTTGGCCCAGTCCGTCTTGTGCCACATGTCGCGCGTCGTCTCGCCCGTCTTCTGCACGGCGCCCACGCGGTCGTAGCGCAGCGCCTGGTGCGCGCGGACGGCCGCCGGCACCTGCGCCTTGCCGGCGCGCCGCAGGCACACGGCGAGCGTGACGCCGTCCTCCATGGCCTGCGTGGCGCCCTGCGCGCTGGTCGGCAGGAACGGGTGCGCGGCGTCGCCGAGCAGCAGGATGCGGCCGTGCGTGCTGGTCCACGTGGGCAGCGGGTCGCGGTAGACGAGCTTCCAGTCGACGAGCGACGGCGTCTTCTCGACGATGGCGCGGCACAGCGGGTCCCAGCCCTCGAGCACCTTGTACACGTCCTCGAGCTTGCCCGGGAAGGACCACGACTCCTTGATGTCGTGCTCGTCGCGGTGCGTCAGCACCCAGCAGCAGTCGCTGCCGTTCTTGATGGTGGAGAACAAAAAGTGCACGTCCGGGCCGATCCAGCCGTTGAACGTGTCGCCGTTGGCGCAGAACGCCCTGGTGCGCGGGTCGCGCATCATGTCCGTGTTGGGGAACCACGCGCGCCACACGGCGTAGCCGCTGCTCTTGGGCTTGTCCTCGTAGCCCAGCACCAGCGTGCGCGCCTTGGACCGCACGCCGTCGGCGCCCACGACCACGTCCGCGTACACCCGGCGCCCGCCCTTGACCACGATGCCCGCCTGCGCGCCGTCCTCAAAGTAGTCCTCGACGTAGTGGCCCAGGTGGATGGGGATCTGCAGCTCGTCGCGCGCGTAGTCAAACACAATCTGGTGCAGCTCGCCGCGGTGGCCGTTGAAGACGGGCGCGTCCTCGGCCGGCGGCGGCGACTTTTGGTGGAACACGACCTCGCCCGTGTCGTACTTGTGGATGCGGAAGCCGTACTCGCGCAGGTCGATCGACACGGCCCGCAGGCGCTCGGCCACCGCGCCCGGCGTCGCGCCCCAGCGGTGGAAGATGCGGCCCGCGTTGGACCCGAACGAGATGATGTCGCCCAGCACCTTGAGCGCCGGGAACGACTCGTAAATCTCCACGTCGTGGCCCTGCCGGTGGCACTCGATGGCCGCCGTCAGCCCGCCGAAGCCGGCGCCCACAATCACCACCTTGATGCCCGTCTTTTCTTTGGACATGGTGGGACGTGTGTCGTGTGAGTGGGTGCTGGGGATGTGTTGGGATGTAGACGATGTGTTTTAGTTTGATTGTTTGGTTGACGGTCGATTAATTATTCCAATATCCTATTTTCCTATAATTCGTACTCTCTATTTAATACATACGACGTACTTGGAATGACCTCTCAACCACCCGGATCTACGCGACCGCTTCGACCCGACTGGCACAATGGATGCGGTAAAGTGGGCGTGTCGACACGCGGGTTCAGAGGGGCGTGGGAGACCATCTTCTTCACCCCTGCAGGTGTCGCTGGAGACGGAGAACGGAGGACAATTTGCCGGTTATTGGGGAAAGAGGGGCAGCACTGCTGGACACTCCGGCTGGATGTGCTTCGAGACTATTCTGACTTCTGACTATTCCGACTATTCCGACTATTCTGACTATTCCGACTATTCCTCGAAACGACTGCCTTCCACCATCGACTTGGTTCCCATCTTGCCGTTCGCCGCACCCATCCGTCTGTTGTTTGTAGACGGCGGACCAGTTATTGAAACGCATGGCCTCGAATTTCTCCGTCAATCGCGAGCTTTGTCCGCAGACAGTCCAATATCCTGCCGTCGTCTGTGCAGGACGGCTCCCGGCTCCACGCAGGTGTGCTCTGCACTCATCTTCCACGCATATTGCACGCATGTTTGCACCATGTTTGTCATGCCTTACATGGCCCGTCGCGGCGGACGGCGCTGCAGCCGCCGGCTCTCCGCACTACCCCTCAAACTGGCGACGCTACCACAGACCAGAACCAGAAAACGACATCGGCAACATCTTGCCGAGGACGTGAGACTGCGACATACGACTTACATCCACGCTAGCTGAGACTCGTGATTCGGTCGGGCTTCAACGCAGTCTCAGAATGCATGCGTACGGACTTGCAATTGACCGTGATTCCGCATTCGTCTTGGACCCTCGCCGACTGTTGCACCTACCATTGAATTCAGGAGCACTGAGAGCAGGCCCTTTGCGATTCGAAGAACAGCCTTACCGTGACTGGCATAGCCAACTCCGTGTCCAATGACATTGCGTAAATCGTCTTATAAAGTGAGACATTGCCAATATACATGTGATTCAATATGGTGATGTAAACATTGAATATAAACACGTTACACACTGGTCACCACAACGCACTCATCTCATACACATTCATGGCCACGCACGCAGAGTACGGCGCCAGCACCACGGCCACAGAGGTCGCTGCCGCCTTTGCTGACCAGATCAAGGGAAAGAATGGTGAGGAGTAGACGCCCGTTGTACTGGCGTCTTATTCATCACATTTTCTCACATTGCCTCACATATCCTACCAACATGACATTGGCTAACTCACACCAGTCGTCGTCACCGGCATCAGTCCGGCCAGCATCGGCTACACCACCGTTCTGGCCATTGCCTCGCAGGCGCCGGCGCACGTGGTGCTCGCCTCGCGCACGCAGGCCAAGCTGGACGCCGTCGTCCAGCACGTGCGTGCTGCCCATCCGGGCGTGCCGCTGCACACGGTCCTGCTGGACCTTGCCTCGGTGGAGTCGGTGCGCGCGGCCGCGCAGGCGGTGGCGGGTCTGGTCGACCACGTAGACGTGCTCATCAACAACGCCGGCATCAGCACGCCCGAGCGGCTCGCCAGCACGGCGCCCGACGGCACGCCGGTGGACGGCCAGTTCCTGACCAACCACCTGGGCGTGTTTCTGTGGACGTCGCTGCTGCTGCCGAGCCTGCGGGCGGCTCCGTCGTCGGCGACGTCGCCAGCGCGGGTCGTCAACCTGACCAGCCAGGGCCACCACCTGTCGCCCGTGCGCTTCAGCGACTACGCCTTCACGGCGGGCACCTACAACGTCCCTGCCGACGAGAAGCCCCGCGACGGGCTGCCGCCCTTTTTCCTGCGCGAAATCGACGGCTACCCGGGCTTCTTGGGCTACGGCCAGAGCAAGACGGCCAACATTCTGCACGCGACCGAGCTGGCGCGCCGCTGCCGCCGCCGCGGCGACGCCGTGACCGCCCTGTCCGTGCACCCGGGCACCATCGAGACGGAGCTGTCGCGCTCGCTCGACCCCGAGGGCCAGGCGACCATTGCCAAGACGGCGCCGGCGGGGCTGTGGAAGACGCAGGACCAGGGCGCGGCGACGACGCTCGTGGCCGCCTTTGACCCGGCGCTCGCGCGCGTGGCCGTCGGCGACGCCGGCCAGCCGATTGGCTACCTCAGCGACTGCCAGCTGCGGGACGACGCGGTGGCGGCCCACGCAAAAGGGGCAGAGACGGCGACGCGGCTGTGGACGGCGACGGAGGCGATGCTGCAGCATACCGTGGATTTGTAGGCAGTTGTGTGGACAGATTGCGCAGTTGGGTCGACCAAAGTTAAAGTTTATCAATCTATGGTATACATGAGGCGTATGTTGCTGTCGTCTGGAAGTGGTTCTACTTCGAAATTGAGGTTGATATTGGCAAGTATATACAATGGAGTTATGTGAGTTTCGTACACGCAAAGAAAGGCACAATAAAGAAAACAAACATCATCTACCAAACATTTACATCTCCCCATGCGTTCATAATATCAATCTAGTTTTGCATCTACTCCATAGTCATCATTTCAGACCCCTCCCCTCCTCCCCCCCTACTTCACCTTGACCACCTTGAGCTCGCCGTGCTCGTCAAAGACGGGCTCCTCGGCAATGGCGCGCTTCTGCGCCTGGTAAAAGGTGCTCATGCGGTACTTGCTCTCGCCGTCGAGCGGCTGCAGGTCGACCAGGGCCTGCTGGCCCTCGCGCACGAGCGTCTCGCGGATCGCCTCGGCGCGCGGCACAAAGGTGCAGCGGAACGGCTGCGGGCGCATGTTGAGGCCGTTGGTAAAGGCAAAGATGTCGACCGTGTCCTCGACGCCCGTCTTGGGGTCGCGGTAGGGCGCAATGGTAAAGGCCCAGAGCAGCCGGGCGATGGTGATCCAGACGCCCTGCTCGGCGAGCGCCTGGCCGCTGCAGACGCGGCGGCCCCAGCCAAACGTCATGTAGCCGCGGTCGCCGGGGAAGGGCCGGGCGAGGTCGCTGCCGGCGATAAAGCGCTCGGGCGCGAAGCGGTCCGGGTCGGGGAACTCGCGGGCGTTGTGGTGGATGGCCCAGACGTTGCCCTGGACCCAGGCGCCGGCGGGGATGTGCCAGCCCCTGTACTCGTCGTCCTGCGTGGGCGAGTGCGGCTGGCCGCCGATGATGGCGACGGAGCGCCAGCGCAGCACCTCCTTGACGAGGGCGTTGACGTAGGGCAGGCGGCCGGCGTCGTGGTCGTCCCAGTCGGGCGAGCGCTGGCGGCCGACGACGGCGTCGAGCTCGGCCTGGGCCGTGCGCATGGGCGCCGGGAACGCGCAGCAGGCCAGCACAAAGGTGATGAGCGTCGACGAGGACGTGTCGGAGCCGGCGCCAAACAGGTTGCCCGTCAGGCTCGACAGCTCCTCGGTCGACAGGCCGTACTTGCCGGCCTCGGCCTGCAGGGTCTCGGCAAACGGCGTGGGCGTGCCGGCCTTTTCGTGGTCCGGCTTGGCGGCGCGCTGGGCGACGGCCTCCTCGGCGAGCGTGTGGAAGAAGTAGTGGCCGCCCTTTTGGCCGCGGTTGCCCATGCCGCGGAACCAGGGCGCCCAGCGCGGGAACTTGGCCAGCACCGGAAAGGTCTCGAGCAGCATGGGGAACGACTTGCCCGGCACGTTGAGGTCGGCCGCCAGGTGCATCAGCGCAATGACCTCGGTGATGATGGGGTCGCCGTAGCTGGCCACGCGGCGGCCAAAGGCCAGCACGGACACGACGCTCGTGGCGTAGCGCTCCAGGTGCTTGACGTAGGCGGCCGGCTCGCGCAGGCAGTCGAGCGCCACCACCTTGCTCTCGTTGTTCTGCACGTCGCGGTACCGCCGCACCGCCTGGATGCCGACGCCCAGGTGCATCAGCTTGCGGTGCACGCGCCAGTGCTCGCGCTCCGCGCTGTTGCGGATCCGCATCGTCACCAGGTTCGACTGCCCCGTGCCCAGCTCGCCGAACACGACCATGCGCGGCCGCGACGCGTAGATCTGCGCCTTCTTCTCCAAAATCTCGTGCGCGCACCACGCGTCGTTGATCCACACCGTCGGGTTGCGCCCGATCCAAAAGGTAATGAGCGGCGCCTGGTAGCGCTCCGACAGCGCCTCAAAGTAGATCCACGGCTTGTTCTCGGGCAGCAGGAACGTGTTGCCCACAATCGGCAGCGGAAACGGCCCCGGCGGCATGCGCGCCCGCAGGTACAGCATGCGCGCATAGTCGGCGACGAGCACCGCCACGGCCACCGACACGGCGGCCAGCAGCACGTTGGCGATGCCGACGTCGACTAGCATCTGCTGCAGCCGCACCAGCGACAGCTGCGGCGCAAACGCATCGACAATCATGGTCCGGCTGGGTGTGTTGAATTTGTTGGGTGTATTGGCGTGTTGGGTGTGAAGTAGGTGGTATAGATGGTGTCGGTCGATAAATGTTGCACAGGCAGCGTTGCGGCGTGAAGCGTCGATAGTGTTAGAAAAATGGAGGGTGACTGGAAACGGGGCATAAATCAGAGGAATATGGATGGCGGTCGGACGTGCGGGAGGAAGTCTCTCCGTGGGGATGGCGGCAGTCCGGCAAACCAAGAAACGGCAGACGCCGCCAAATCCGTGGACAAGTCTTACAAGGAGAAGAACAACAGTACGATGCAGCCAGACGGGTTCTCCGAATAGCGAGGATGCTCCGTGTACGGGGCAAGGAAAGAGTGAAGGAGAAGAGTGTGAGGTGGAGGGAAAGAAACGAGTTCACGACCTGGAGATAGGCGGTAGGCAAGATGGAGGCGTGGACCGGATACGGATGAGGTCAATCGGGTCTTTGATATTTTGTCATCATTTTAGCTTCAGTCTCTCCACTTGCTAGTTGAGCTCCGCAGACGACGGCAGACGGCAGACGGCAGACGGCGGCAGACGGGGCAGTCGTACTGCAGCTGGTATAGGCATAGCAGGGTTGGCCATGAGGGTGTCTTGATTGCACTGAGTTTTCTCTTCGTTTTGTTTTATTTTGGTTTACTCTCTTTTCTTTTCTTCTCCTCCACACTTTCACGTCAGTTGACGTGCCGTGCGGCTGTGGTACTACATCGGCTTGATAACTGTAGGGATTGACAACAGAGTATTCCTGGCCATGTCCTTTCGTATTTCCTTTCTTTCCTTTCTTCAATATCCTGTTCTCATCCTGTTCTCGTCCTAGTCGTTTCTCACGACCAAGTCCAAACCAACCCGAACCAGCATCCCCTCAACTCCGGTCTTCACTCCTCACTCGTCACTGCTTTCCAACGGTACATGCACTTTGTTTGGTGGACGGAACGACTGCGTTCGGGAAAATAGTGCCGACTGGGCCAAGCGAGGCGGTCTGACAGGGACGCAGATGAGCTGCACAGGGACAAGGCGCTAGAGGATAAGTTGGACAGAACACTCTTACAGTCATGGCTGCCACGAGTCATTTAGCTGGCGAACGACAACCACTCCATTTGGGCAAGGAGACTGCACCGTTGGCGAAAGAATTCAAGGAGGGTGGTTCGAAGGCTTGAAGACTGTGGGGAAGCCTAGATGAGGGGAACCGCTGAAAAGCGAGAATAGGACGCCACGACTGACGCCTAGTTGGACCCGGCAGACGCGGTGCAGAGTCTAGCAACAACAGGCACAATGGACGGCGAGTTGAGCGCCTGGGCTGTCGCTGTTGGCCTTTTTATCTCTTGGTCTCTTGGTCTTTTGGCCTTTTGATCTCTCGGTCTCATGGTCTCTTGATCACTTCCTCCACAACGCGGATGCGTCCGAGGACACATGGCGCGGCTCCACTTGCACATTCGGATTCGGTCCAAAAGTGTCTCCACTTCCCCAACCTCAGCCCTCGTCTTCTCTTGTCGTCTCTCGGCGAGTCGACGTCTGCTCTTTGTCTGGGGAACTGGACGCGATCGGCTCCACTTGGCCGCTGGTCGACTGGACTGGGTAGACTGGGGCCCCCTTGAGTGGACACTGCGGAGTCGTTTGGCTCTGGTCATACGCGTCTGCCCCCGAACCCCTCATCCTGTGTCGTCGATTTTCATCGGCAATTGTCCGTGTGGAAGACCGTCACGAGAGTGTATTTTGGCATCGGAAGTGGACATGAAGATGGAGAGACGGTGGACCACGGGGAAAGTGAGAACGAACAGAAAGGAGCAAAACGAACAGCACGGATCCAATCGAGAAAACGAAACCTGGTTACGAAAAGGGAGGTGGAGAACGCAGGATACGTTCATGCAGCTGCGTCGAGCATTGAGCAGAGTTGGATGTCAATACAGAGCATCCAGAAGTCTCCAGGCGTTGCTACGATGTATTGCGTCCTGAAAACCACACGCCAGCCTGCACAACCCCCAAGACTTCCAAGACTTTCAAGACTGCCCCTTTCCTGATTGGGGCCGCACGGGCTTCAGCTCCTAAATCATAGAAACAGCTCCGAAATAGCTCATATACAGGCCAGCAAGGCCCAGCCACTGAATGCAGTCAAGTCCACGCAGAGCACGGCGCCTGCTGTGAGCTGTGCTTTGCATTGTCAATCTTACAGTCGCCGTCTTCTCGTCTTCTTCCCGTCTTCTCCCCGTCTTCGTCGCCTTCCCAATCTCCCACTTTCTCCGCATTCCTTTTGCCCTAATATTAATATAGCTCTCATATCAACAGACGGCTGTAGGCTCTACTGTCTATTGATGTTCGACGTCGCGAACCTTTCAAATTGCCTTGTGCTGTGCCTCTCTTTATCCCCGTCACATTGTAAAATACGTTAATTGTATCCCATCTCCAGCACGCCGTAGCATCTGCGCTGTCATACGTTTGTCATGCAGCTGTTGTGCAGCTGTTGTGCAGCGCCCACTTGCCCGATCTGCGGACGGAAGCACAGCAAAGCAAGTCAATTGTAAAGGAAACCAAATAAAGAAACTCCACCTTAACCCAAGACACAAGACACGGCTCGCAGTGTCACCTGCTGTCGTTGCATTGGTGTGTTGTCTCCGCGACTTTCGACTGTCGACTTTCTGTCTGTGACTCTAGTCTCTCTTGTCTGTCTTCTTTCTGTCTGTTTCCTTTCTCTCTCCTCGTACCTCGTCGCACGTCTTCCCCTCTCGCCTGCCGTCCGCCTCCGCATGCCAATATTGACAAAAGCTAGGAAGAATTGAGGCGACAAACCACCGCACCCCAACCCATCCCAACCCCCCAACTCTGGTGCCTTGCATCCGGACGACGCGCGCCCGTCGGCATCGAGGAGCTGTTCCAGAGCCACGCCCTTTGTCTACGTTCGTCGGTCTCGCCCACTCTCCCCTCGTCTAGCGTCCATCCCCAGATTGTCGCGAAGCGATAGACTCCAGACATTAGACTCCCAACTCTATCCCCAGACCAGGTCCACCTTCCCCAGAATCCAATCCCACGCTGCCTTCAATTTGTGGCCCCATTCCTCCTGCGCCAGCCTCCCTTGACCCTCGCCTCGATCAATATTCCGTTTTCTCGTCTCTCGTCCGTGCACAATACTGTTGCATCCGTACCCTTACTCATAGCAACCATACGCAACCATACCAACCATACTCTGCCACAGCTGGTTCTGGCTGCAGCTGCGGTCCACGGAAAAGCGAACAAGGGCTCATAAAAGGACCTCGACCCCGTTGATCTTTTCCACTTATTTCCCGGCCGCTCCCACTTCATTTCACCTTCTCCCTTGCCGTTATTGTTCCATTGTTCTTCTCTGCAGTTCTTTTCTATTTTTGCTTCTTCTGCCCATCATCTCCCTTTATCTCGACACTGTGTTTACTTTGCCCCAGGGATAAATCATAATCATCACCTCCGCCTTCACCCATCAATCCACCCTTTATCGCCATCCGCCGCAAGCACCACCTTCTCCACCACCACACCTCCACACCTCCACACCTCCACCGCCCACCATGGGCTCCCAGAAAGACGTCTCGGTCGCCGAGAACGAGCACCAGGGGGATGTGCCATCCACCGCCTCCGTCTCCATCCCCTCCACGGGCGCGCCGTCCCACAATGTCCACAACGAGGCCGCGGCCGGCGTCGGCGCCCTCAACGAGTCCGCCATCGTCCACGCCGTCGAGGACACCACGGGCCTCGCCGACCACTGGAAGTGCCTGGCCGCGTGCACGCTCATGTCCATGTGCCCGTTCCAGTACGGCGTCGACTTTGGCCTCATCAGCGGCCTGCAGGCCATGCCGGGCTTCCTCAAGGTCTTTGGCTACGAGATCCCCAGCCCGGACCCGGCGGCCCCGCCCATGTACGGCCTCCAGACGGAGCGCCAGCAGCTCATCTCGTCGCTCATGATCCTGGGCGCCTTTGTCAGCTCGGGCCTCGCCGGCCCCACGGCGGCGTACCTGAGCCGCCGCATGTGCATCTGGGCGGCCATTGTGCTCTGCATCGTCGCCAACGTCGTCATGATGACGGCCACCAACATCGGCGCCATGTACGCCGGCCGGCTGCTGATCGGCCTCGCCAACGGCATGTTCATGACCTACTCGCAGCTGTACATCCAGGAGTGCGCCCCGGCCAAGTACCGCGGCATGATGATCTCGGCCTTCCAGATCTGGACCTCCGTCGGCACCCTCATCGGCACCGTCATCGACAACTTCACCGCCCCGATCCTGGGCAAGAACTCGTACATCATCCCGCTCGCCATCATCTTTGTCATCCCCGGCCTGCTCTTCTTTGCCCTCTTCTTCATCCCCGAGTCGCCCCGCTGGCTCATGGACCAGGGCAAGTACGAGCAGGCCCGCGTCGCCCTGCGCTGGCTGCGGCCGTACAGCGACGACGTCGTCGAGGCCGAGGCCACGGAGATCCAGGACGGCCTCGAGTCCGAAAAGGCCCTCCACGCCAGCGTCCGCCTCCTCGACCTCGTGCGCGACCCCGTCGACCGCCGCCGCACCCTCATCGCCGTCGGCGCCCTGAGCACCCAGGGCGCCTCCGGCGCCATGTACATGATTGCCTACGGCACCTACTTCTTTGCCGAGGCCGGCATCGACGCGCCCTTCCAGAACTCGTGCATCCTGACCGGCGTCGGCGTCTTTGTCATCATGGTCAACTCGGCCGTCATCACCCGCATCGGCCGCCGCCGCGTCTTTCTGACCACCGGCCTGACCATCTGCGGCTTCGCCCAGCTCTTCACCGCCATCATCTACACCGTCAAGCCCGGCTCGCAGACCGCCGGCAAGGGCATCGTCGCCTTCAGCGTCATCTACATTGTCGGCTACAACGGCCTCGTCGCGTCCTACGCCTGGCTGTCGGGCGGCGAGCTGCCCTCGCAGCGCCTGCGTTCGCTGACCTTTGGCGTCGCCACGGCCATGGGCTTCTTCCTGGCCTGGCTGGCCACCTTCACGGCCCCCTACTTTATCAACCCGACCTCGCTCAACTGGGGTCCCAAGTACGGCTACATCTGGTTCCCGTCGTGCCTCATTGCTGCGTGAGTCCCCTCCCCTTGTGCATAATCGTTTTTTTCGGTTGACTAACCACGTCCAGTGCTTGGATCTTCTTCTTCCTGCCCGAGGTCAAGGGCCGTACGCTCGAAGAGATTGACGAAATGGTAGGCCTTGTTTGTTTTCTGGTCTTTTGTTCCTATCTTGCGTTGCCCTCACTAACAACACAGTTCATGGCCAAACTGCCCGCCCGCAAGTTCCGCCACTACCAGTGCGTCGGCCACCAGGTCAATGCCACAAAGGCCGGCGAAAAGACCGAGGCCGAGCAATACGCTTAGTCGACACGGAGGTTGACGAAGAGGTCGACGCCGCGACAAGGCCGTCTCCCACTTTCACAAGTCGTACTTCATTTTGTCCTTGCTATCGTCTGATGTTTCTGTTATACTATGTAAAATACCCAGGCCAGCGTATGGGGACCATACGTGGTTCGGATTTTCGCATAAAAGGTGCTCGCTGTTTTTGTTTTCTCTTTTTTTTCTTTCTGTCCTTTCCTGATTGCGTTGCTTTCCATGTAAGATACCCAGGCCAGCGTATGGGGACCATACGTGGTCCGGATTTCCTGCAGGCTATGTTTATTTGTTTCTCCTTGCTTTGTTTCGTTCTCTTCCTCTTTTCGTTCACCCTTTAATTAGTACTCTTTCATCCGTGTCCATCATAAACACACGATGCACAGAAATACAAACAGAGGCTCTCGGGTCTACATTTGCATGCCAGACTGCCACACAAAAAAGAACACAAAATAAACATGCACAATACTACAAAACTACCCCAACATGACAAATGACAAACTGCCCAAACAAAAACGCGCACTACTTGTAGTTCCACATTGCACAAACCACACAGAGGACGACTACACGACCAGACGACGTACTCCAAAAGGACAGTCCACTGCCATCCCTCCTACGGTCACCTCCTCGAGGCGCGTAGTCGTGCTCCGTGATTCCCTGGCGGCCAGCCCATCAGCGTCCAGGAACCACGAGATGGTGTGCCTCAGCGGGTACCTGACCAGGGCCATGGCCAGTGATTGGTTGCGCCTCCCCCCGACAACAGCCAATCCCCGTTGCCGGCCGCCACTAGCCGCAATCCCAACTTACACCAAGGACGCCAGCAACAGCCAACGAGTGGCCGTGAACGGCCGCCACAGAGCGCAAAGCGCGTCTACAGGACGGCGCAGCCAACGACATCAAAAGACGTCAACGACAATCAAATCAGATCAGCCTCCTTCCCATTCCTCAATGGGCGTGCCAATTCCAATATTGTGAGATCCTGCTGTGAAGATGGAGGCTGAGAGGGTGTGGAGAGGCCCGTTGTGCGGCCGTTCCTCTTCGACGGTGCTGGATATGGAAACAACTAAATAAATCTCCATTCTAGAATAGATGTTCTTTTCCACCTCGTGAATCAAAGGTCCGGGCATTCCCTCTGCACACCTCCATACAGAGTTGCAATCTGTGGGTAGTGTGTCGATCCTGGGTGCTCGTCTTTTTGGCCGGCCCTGGTCCTAGTGGTGTCAGTGGCTGCGTGCGTCTTTCTGTGACGATTCTGACCGTCATGGTTGCATACTCGCTCTTTTCGTTATCTTATTTTCTTCACTGTGATACCAGCCCGGCACTGCCGGTTGCCATTCCCTGTTTATTTGCCCCTCGCACCTCTCCTGTTTATCTCAACGCTTGTCAACTCTTGTCAGCTCTTGTCTTATATCCTCCTTCCTCTCTCTTTCACTCTTATTTTCTCTTTTGATCTTCACTCTTCACTCCCCGTCGCCATTTCTTTCTCGTCTCCCCCCCACAGACCTCCAATGTCGTCGTCTCCCCCTCGACAACCACCATGATGCAGCCCGGCCCCGCCCTCGCCTTCGCCACGTGGGTCATGGCCGTCCTGTGCCTCGCCCTCGTCGCCCTCCGCCTCTACACCCGCGTCCACCTCGTCCGCTTTGTCGGCGCCGAAGACTACCTGTTTGCCGCCACCGGCGTCTTCTTCTTGGTCTTCAGCTGCGCCATCCAGGCCGCCGTCCGCTTCGGCCTCGGCCAGAGCTTTTGGAGCCTGAGCCTGCAGCAGTCGTCCGACGCCATCCTGTGGACCTACATCGCCAACACCTTTGCCATTACCGGCAACGCCATGGCCAAGCTCACCACCGGCCTCTTTCTGCTCCGGGTGGTGCAGCTGCGCTGGCACAAAGTCGCCCTCTGGTGCCTCGTGGGCGTGACCGCGAGCACGTCCGCGGCCCTCACCATTATGCTCTGGAACCAGTCGACGCCCGTCAAGATGAGCTGGGACCCGTTCCGCACGCCGGGCCACTGGAACCTGCAGATCCAGCCGATGAGCGTCGGCCTCGGCGTGTGGTCGAGCGCCTGCGACTTTTTTTTTGCCGCGTTCCCCTGGCTCTTCATCTGGTCGCTGCGCATGCAGCGGCGGGAGAAGATTATGCTCGCCAGCAGCATGAGTTTGGGTGTCATGTGAGTTTTCGTACTTCTGTCCCTTTTGTTTTATTGTTTCGTTATGAACAATCGCCACTAACGGTACAGCGCCGGTATCTGTGGCATCATCCGGACCGTCGTCCTGGCCCGTCTCAACGTGTTGAACTACACCTGTATGTCCCCCCACAATCGTCGTCGTCATCGACATCCACCGTCTCGATCGCTCCTACTCACACAACCAAGTAACATTCGTGACGTACTTTGCGTGGGCCGGCGCCGAGATTGCCGTGTCCATGGTCTGTCTCGCCATCCCCACGCTGCGGCCGCTGTACCTCCGCCACCGCGGACTGGCCGTCACCAGCACGCATCCGCGCCACCCGGCCGACGACGTCCTGCCGCAGTTTACCATGTGCGGGCCAACGCCGGGCGCCGGCGTGACGGCGCCGACCCAAGGTCCGCCAAAGTATGCCGACATCGACCTCGAGTCGGGTCCTTCGTCCATCGACAGCACGCCACGAAGCACACCGGGAAGCACACCGGGAAGCACACCCGACAGCGTCCAGGACGAAAAGTTTGACAGCGTGCCGGAGGTGGAGACGCTTCCGTCGCGGCTTCCCAAGGCCTACTTGAGTCGGGGGCAAGACAGCGTCGACGAGATCTTGGGTTTGTACGGCCAGAATTATGCGCATGGCCAGGGCCAAAAGCACGGCCAGATTTGGATCAAGAGTGAGGTCTCGGTGCAAGAAACGGCCGCAACAAATTGGCCATTGAAAAAGTAGGCTTGCAAAGAAGTTGAAGGAACTAGACAGCATCGCAAGATGAGATGTGGGCATGCCATGATTTACGATACCATTAGCGATGATAATTGATCTGATTGTTTTGAATTATTTTCTAAAGACACATTTTAATTTTAATTTGCGTTGTATTTGTCATTATTTTCAGTTTGTAATTTTGAAAATGACAGACATAGAGTGACGACAGAAAAAAATAAACACAATTAAAAAAAAAAAAAAAAGGTAAATGGCAATTGTAACCCAAAAAAGAACATCAGACATATTTCACACTATTCAAAAAATCAAAAAAAACGATCCAGGCAGGGATCGAACCTGCAATCTCTTGGTTCGTAGCCAAGCGCCTTGCCATTTGGCCACTGGACCTGTCCGCTGGACAAGTTTGCCCGTGGTCTGGTATATAAGCAGGAGATCGGGGTTAACGTGGTGCCACGCCAGCTTCTTCAGTCACACGCATGTTTTATTTCTATCCGTCTGTATATATGATGTCCAGTGTTTCCAAGTCGTTATTCCGTCAATCGTAAATCATAAGTGTGGTCGACGTAGTCGACGTTGTGGTTCGCGTCCCCCCCAAACCGTCGACGTGCCCAGCTTCGCTGGCTTGCCCTCTCATCGCCGTCACTCATACAAGTGCAGCTGCCCCCGACTCCTCGGGAAGGCCGCGCGCTGCGTCCCCGCCACCAGCCGCTGCAGCTCGGCCGCGCTCGCCAGCTCCCAGCGCTGCATCGTCTTGCCGTCGCGCCACACGACGGCGCGCAGACCGCCCAGGTACTTTTCCATGGCGCGCGAGGGCAGGTCGTCCGACACGCTGACGACGAGGACGGCAATGGCGCGGCGCTGGTAGAGGGCCAGGCGCTTTTCGCGGACCAAGAAGCGCTCCATGAGGCGCGCGTTTTCAAAGGACCAGGCGTTGAGGGCAAAGGGGAGGCTGGCGGTGTCGCGGTAGAGCTGGCGGCAGACGGCGGCGAGCGGCGTCAGGGCGTCGGGGAGAGCGGTGACGCGTGCCCGCGGCGTTGCCTTTTTGGTGTCTGCCGTCGTGGTGGTGGTGGTGGTGGTGGTGGCCCGCCATGCGTCCTGGTCGACGCCGAGGGCGACGGCGTAGAAACCAGAGTGGCTGTGGGCATTGGCGTTGGCTTTGTTGTCACCGCCTTTTGTCGTCCGCATCCTCCATGGCCGGTAGCGCACATGGATCTGGCCGACGGTGAGGACGAGGGCGTAGATGCGGTTGCGGATCTCGGGCGGCAACCGCAGGAAAGGGGATTCGAGGGCGTTTCGGTGCCAGCTAAACAAGACGGGAGTGTCAACAACATGTCGCATCTTCAGACGGAACGGGGCACAGCGACGATGCACGTGGACTTGCATTTCACATTCTAGCGAGTCGGACGCCGGCTCGCACGGGACGGTGGCATGTTTGCGTCGCCGTTTCTCGTGATGGCTGTGCATGTTGGGGTGTGGTTGAAGAGGAGGAAGAGAAACCCCTGAAGACGTGATGCATGGAAACAGTAATTACTCCATACAGAATGCTGATTCGACAAAGCTGCTAGGACCACAGCGGCTGACCTGGCAGGCATCCGTTACGGGAACAGCCGCTGAAAACCCCTATTGCTTCCGCTAGCGTACAGGGCCTGCACGCCCGGTAGTCATGCCAGTGTCGTTCCCTGGAGTGCGTGCTGCGTTCGTCATGGCCAGCGACGAGGCTGTGACCGAAACAGACGGAGGAAACGACTGTTGACAGTTTGGGTGTGACTGTTGGCTTTTCTGCCATAATTCAGCAGAGCTCCAATCCGGAGACCCTCGAGGCTTGAAGACATGGTCCTTTAAAATTGAAAAGGGTTTTTGCATATGACAGTAGCTGTAGCTGTGCAGATGTCGGTGCGCAGGCCACCAAAATTTGGGTGCCATAAACGTGTCAAACACAGACAGGGCTGTCAGCCTCGCCAGATTCAAGACTACTTTACGTTTGCATGTGGTCAATGTCGTGGGTCTGGGTCGCTGTCCAGGCAGCACGGCGAATCGTGCACATCTGGTATTCTCCAGAACCAACACTTGACCGTCAATCTGGCTTCATCGCCAAGCTCAGCAATTTGTCGACAAAAGCGGCTGGCATAGTTTGCAACCACCTAAACACACACCATCTCGTACAACGTGGTCACTCAAGCACTCCAACATGTCCGTCGCCCAGGTCGTCAGAGCTCCTGATCGGCCCGCGTTGCAGCACATCACCCGCCTCTTCCTCGCCGGCACAACGCCCGTCAAAAGCCTTGGCCATGGGGACCCAAACCCCGTCGTCGACTGGCGAAGTCTCGTCTGCTCGGCTGTCGGCAACCTGCCCGTGACCGTCTTCGATCCGCTGCGCCCGGACTGGGACGCCTCCTGGACCGAAGACGCCGACTTCTCGCCTTTTCGCCAGCAGGTCGACTGGGAGCTCGAGATGCAGGAGCAGTCGACTCTGACCGCCTTCTTCTTCGACCCAGGACGCGACGGATCCGTCAGTCTGCTGGAGCTGGGTCTCTGTGCCGGACGAGCCGCCGCGAGCGCCATTGTTGGCTGTCCGCCGGGATACACGAAACGCGGCAATGTGCAGATGGTGTGTGCCCGCTACGGCATTCCGCTGGTCGATTCCGCCGAGGCGTTGGCCGATGCGGTCCGGGCGCACCTCGTTCGGGGGAGAAGACGTCAGGCAGAAGACGCAGACACAGGCACACAGACAGGGTCAGAAACGACATGATCACCCAAACGACGAGTGACGCAAATGTGGCAGGACTCGTGCCGAGAGCCCCAGCGCGAGGTGCCCGGCAAAGACCCCAAAACAGGCACTGACTGGATCGTCGTGGGCCTGAAGGCAACCGTTCACCCACTGGCCTTTGGCAGGCGACAGCGACAATAGCGGCGCACTCCACTAATGGAACATAGAAACACCAGCTCAGCCTGCTGGACAGCCTCAGCCTTCTTTTTGCCTGTCAAGGCCCGCTAACAGTACACGCGAACCCACTTGCGTCGCTACCGCCACCAACACCGCCCAGCCCCGCCTGCCCAAGTGGCCCAAGTGACCCAAAAATCACATCCTGCCCTGCCCATTCTGTCTCTCTCGAGACTCGACTCCCAACTTTGACGACATCCCTCGAGCAACACAATCCACATCTGACCACGACGACCACACCATAGTCTTACAAGGCTGCACACCACATACCCAATCAACATTACCAACATAATATCACGAGCAAATATCTATATTAACAGCACACCGATTAGACGACCACAACCACCGCTGTCCGCAGTCGCATTTCGTTGCGATCCTCCGTTTCGTTGCCCCCGTCTGCTCTCAACTGCGTCTGCCTCCCTCCCGCCTCCAACCCCAACCCGACAGGATGGACGAACAGTTCGGCGGTCGAACCGACGACGACCTGTTTGCAGACGATTTTGAGCCCGTCCAGCCCGTCCAGCCACTGTCGCAGGCGGTTCCCCCGCCGGTGCCATCCGCGGCCGCTGCGACGGAACCTGTCGCTCCATCCTCAGCAATACCCTTGACCGCAGCCTCGAGTACTCCCAAAGTCACGGCGAAGAACAGCGGCAATGGCGGTCATGGAGGTGCAGATACACCCAATGGCGCTGGTGGAAACGGCGCGCGACGCAACCGCGACCGCAAATCCAAAGGCAACGGTGGCGGCAATACGAACGGCATCCAAAACCAAAGCCAACACCAAAGCCAAAATCATAACCAAAACCACAACCATAGCAATGGCCACGGCAAGACGGGCGGCGCACAGAAAGCGCAGGGAGTCATCGCTGCCGCGCCGGCTGCTGGTAACTCGACGGCCGCCACGCCGGCCACGAATACGCCCGAGCCAGCCAAGTCCGCTGTGCCGCCGCCCTCTCTTGCCCAGTCACGGCACAACCGACCACCAACGCCGCCAGCAACAGAAACACAAGTAGCAACACCCGCAGCAGCATCAGCATCTGCCACGACCAGCACCCCTGCGTCAACTGCCGCTCCCGCACAACAACCCAAGCCAAAACGGGGTGACAAGAACCGGAGAGCTGGAGGCAATGGCAATGCTCAAGGGAAGGACAAGGGCAAAGACGTACAAGGCAAGGCATCGCCGGCACCAGCGAAGAATGGACAGCAGCAGCCGCAATCTGGCGAGCCACAGCCAAACCAAAAGCAACACGACAAGCCACACCCGAGGCAGAAGCAAGGGAAGCAGCCGCAGCCGCAGCAGCAGCAGCAGCAGCAGCAGCAGCAGCAGAAGCAGAAGCAGACACAAACAGCCAATACGAATGCAGGTACCGCCAAGAACGACAGCCGCGCAGGAACGCCCGCTGCTGGTACGGGAGCACCGGCGACCGGAACCAAGACGACGAGCATCTTTACCATCAAAGGCGCAGCCGCCGCCGAAGCTGCAGCCAAAGCGGCCAACGCGGCCAACCACACCGCCAATGGCACCACATCCACCCCGCCCCCTCCTGCCCCCAACACGCGCACGCAGTCCGGCGCCAACCCCCGCCAGAAACTCACCGAAGCCGAGCTCGACTCCAAGCTGAGCGCCATGCGCCTGGCCTCCCAGGAAAAGACGCGCCGCTTCGAACAGGCCCAGCGCGACGAGCGCGACCACGACCTCGCGGTGGCCAAGGGCCGCGAGGAGGCCCGCCGCCGCAAGCAGCTCGAGGACGAGAAGCGCCGGCGCAGCGAAGAAGACCGCAAGCGCCAGGACGACGAGCGCGCGCGCAACCGCGACCGCAAACTAAAGGCCATGGGCGTCAAGGAGGGCAACTGGGACGAGGGCAAAGACGGCAGCACCAAGAACAACAACAGCAACAACAACAGCAACAACAACAACAGTGATCCGTCCCATGCGGGCAGCAAGGGCGCGCGGTATGCCGGCCTCTTGCCCATGCCCAATGCGTCGGCGGTCACGGCCAAACCAGAGCCGTCGCCGACGAACGGGGGCGGACATGGCGGTGGACAAGGTGGTGGTCGTGGCCGGAGTGGACGGGGCCGGGGTGGACGCGGTGAACGGGGTGGCGGGCGTCGCAGCGGTGGCGGCGGCAACCACAACGGCCGCATTCAATTCAACGATGCCGGCAGCATTGGCGCCGACATTGCCGAGTGGGTCCATGGCACCGCCGAGCCGTCCAGCATGGCCCCGCCGCCCAGTCCCGGGCCCAGCGACAGCGTGTTTCCGTCCTTGCCCGGCGCAAACGTGGCGGATGGGGCGGCACCGCCGGCGGCGGCGTCTGTTGCTGTTGCTGCTGCTGCTGCTGTTGCTGCACGCCCTGCCGGGAAGGCGGAGAAGACGTATGCCGAACGGGCTGCCGAGAGCGTTGCCAAGCCCGCAGAGGCCGCGCAGACGGAGACGCCCGACACCGCCGACGGGAAGAAGAAGCTCAACTTCCCGCCCCTGCCCAGTCTGCAGCCTCTCTCGCCCGCCATTGGCACCTGGGACGAAGAGGTCGAAGAGGCCATTGGCAACGGCACTGTCTAGTGGTAGTGCGCGGTAATGAAGGAGTGGGACGGTAGGCTGTTATTCAGTTGCCTTTGATTTATGCGTTCGCGTTTGTTTTATTACCGAATTGGGTTCCCTGTTTGGATTGCTTGGATTGCTTCGATTACTTTGTGGATTGCCTGCATGGAGTACCTCTCTTGGATATTGTTATGTAGTATTTTTACCTCTCTCATCGGCAGTTTGGATACCTCAGTTTGGACAGTATGGGCTCTGTATACCCCTGGCCCTTGAAATACGCAAAAAGAGAAAGCACACGCAGCCTTGATAATAGACACTGTAATGTTGGTGAAAAACAATTCGTACTGTAAGACGCCAGCCCAAGTTACGTAAAAACGCCAAACCAACCATGTACCCCGTTTTTGTACAAAAATTACAAAGGACAATCGAGTGAAACAAATCAACAGAAACGGCGACAGACCTCACCACCTCGGCCGGTTCCTCCGCCCACCGCCGCCACCACCCCGACCACTCCTTGCCCATCCCCGGTCGCTGTACCCGCCGCTGGCCGAGTTGGGCGTCGCGCTGCCGTCGCCGTGGTCCGGCCCATCACCACCGCCGCCGCCCACAGACACGGACAACGGCGGCCGTCGACCGCCGCGCACCTCCTTGGAGAGCGTCTCGTACGTCTTCCGCATCTGCGCGTACCCCAGGTGCATCTTGCCGTAAAAGTGGTCCGCCAGCCGCCGGTCGTTGTCCAGGCGGCTCAGGTACGCGCCGCACACGTCGCACACCTGCAGCTTCTGGTGGCCCGACGGCCCGCTCGTGTCGCTCAGCGCCTTGAGCTCCTTCTCCTTGTCGACGCGCGCCTGCGTCGTCTGCCGCACGCGCACGAGCTCGTCCAGTGCGAGCCCGACGAGCCCGGCCTCGCCGAGCACCTCGACCTCGACGAGGGCCTCGGCAATCGCGCTGTTCAGCTCGCCAATGGCGCGCAGCAGGGCGTTTGTCTGCCGGATCTCGTCGGGCGTCTTGTCCAGCCGCCGCTGCGCAATCTCGATGCGCCGGTTGCACTCCTCAATGTACTTTTGTAGGTCGCGCATGTAGTCGTACTCGAAGCCGTACTTGCTGGCGCGGTCGGCCGGCGACAGGGCCTCGTACTCGGCCTTGAGCGCCTCCGAGTGCACCTTGGGGCACATGCCCAGGTCCTGCTTGGTGTTGGTGAAGAGGTCGTGCGGACAGGTGCCCGCAATGTACGAGCGGCACACCTTGGGGTCGTTGAGGGACAGCTGCGCCCCGCGCGACGCGACGCCGCCGCCCATGAGCTGCTCTGGGAGCCAGTCAGTCTGTGTGTTCTGTCGATGGGACGTAGGGGAACGACAACGAGAACGAGAACCTACCGAGCAGCTTTCTTTGCTCTGCCGCCATGGCGAGTGTGGGGATTCAGTGTCGGGGGATCGGGAGGCAGCGTGAGGGTTCGCTGTATAAAGTTGTACAATCGCAGGATCGGCAAACCGTGTCGGAGTGCAATGCTTGCGTTTGCGTGGCTGCGGCGAGGGTGATGTCCGAACAATGGTTTGTGTGGCTGCTGCTCTTTTTTACAGCGGCAAAAGACGGAAAAGACAAGGCTGCCAGCAGCCTAGACCTCTGCCCAATCAGCGCCCAGCCTCGTCACGCCAGGAGTGCAGTTAAAGTGGGACAACCCCTAGCAAGCTCAGCGTCAGTGGCCACCTAATTCGAAGTGCTCCTGGAAGGCGCGACCGCGACAAGCTCCCCCCCTCTGTGCCCCTTTCCAGGCGCCTGGATTTCGATCTCGAAATTGGAATTCGACCCTCCAAACTCCAACCTCCTCCACACACAGCTACGATGCGACGGTTACTCTCCTATCTTCTCTGCCTGCTGGCAACATGCAGCCTGCCAGTGGCCGCCAATGCCGACGCCGCAGCCAACCCCGGGACCGACCACGTCGACTACTACGAGAACCTCGTCCTTCGACCACTGCCATTGTCGGCCCTCCTTGCCAGCTTCAACTTCCGGTCCAACACGACCCTGTCCGCGTTCGAGGCGGGCAACTTCCGCTTCTTCCCGCGCTCGATCGGCCAGATCCTGCAGTACGCCGGCACGCGCGAGCTGCACCTGCGCTTCAGCCTGGGCCGATGGGACGCCGAGAGCTGGGGCGCGCGGCCGTGGGCGGGCACGCGGGAAGGCGGCACGGGCGTCGAGCTGTGGGCGTGGCTGGACGCGCAGACGGACGACGAGGCGGACGAAAAGTGGCTGACGCTGACCAACGCGCTGTCGGGGCTGTTCTGCGCGTCGCTCAACTTCATCGACGGCACGCGCACGACGCGGCCGGTCATGTCCTTTGAGCCCGAGGGCGACCACCCGGCCAACGCGTCCATGCAGCTGCTGTACGGCACGCTGCCGCGCGAGGTGGTGTGTACGGAGAACCTGACGCCGTTCCTCAAGCTGCTGCCCTGCAAGGGCAAGGCGGGCATCGCGTCGCTGCTCGACGGCCACAAGCTGTTTGACGCGTCGTGGCAGAGCATGGCCATTGACGTGCGGCCCATCTGCCCGGACGGCGACAACGGCGACGGCGAGTGCGTGCTGCAGATTGAGCAGTCCATCGACATGGTGCTCGACATTGAGCGGTCCAAGCGGCCCCGCGACAACCCGATCCCGCGCCCGCTGCCGGGCCACGAGCTCAAGTGCGACACGGCCAAGGCCTACCACCACGACGACCATGTCTGCTTCCCGGCCAACTACAGCGCCCACCAGGACTGGAGCCTGACGCAGATCTTTGGCAAGGCCATGCGCGGCACCTGCACGCTGGCCGACCCGGCGACGCCGCCCGTGTGCCTCGAGGTGCCGGACGCGCGCTCGGTGTATGTGTCGGAGGGCGTGCGCGAGGTCAAGAACGCCAACGGGCGCGCGCGGTGTTTCTTTTTCGGGCCGGACACGACCTTTGAGGTGATGCTGCCCAACGAGGACACGGCGGCGGCGCAGGAGTCGGCCGTGCTGGCGCCCGAGACGCCGCTGCTGTATGCGGAGCGCAGCCTGACGGGCCACGGTGCCGAGCGCGGCGGCGTGCAGACGATCCTGACGAACCCGAGCCCGGACACCGAGGTCGAGTTTGTCTACATGGAGTCGCTGCTGTGGTTCATGCGCATCTACCTGCACACGCTGTCGGCGCGGCTCGTGGATGCCGAGGGGTCGGGCGGTGCGGGCGGTGCGGGCGGCGGCGGGCGCGACGTCATTCAAGACGTGTACTACCGCCCCGCGCTCGACCGCGCCCGCGGCACGCAGCTCGAGGTCCGCATGCGCATCCCCCCGGGCGGCATGGTGTTTCTGACGTACGACTTTGAAAAGTCCATCCTGCGCTACACCGAGTACCCGCCCGACGCCAACCGCGGCTTTGACGTCGCGGCCGCCGTCATCACCATTCTGCACCCGCCGTCGGCGCGGGCCGCATCTTTACCTTTGCCGGCCTCGGACCGGACGGCCGCCGGGCGGTCCAACCTGCGCACGACGACGCTGCTGCTGTCGCTGCCGACGCCCGACTTCAGCATGCCGTACAACGTCATCATCTTTACGTCGACGGCCATTGCGCTGGCCTTTGGCGGCATGTTCAACATTATCGTGCGGCGCTTCGTGGCGGCCGACGAGGGCCCGACCGTGAGCCTCAAGGCGGTGCTCGGGAAGCTGGTGGTGCGGGTGCTGGCGCTGGCCAACAAGACGCCCAAGACGGGTGACCAGCCGGTGCCAGAAACGGCCTCTGACGCGGCAGCCAGCGCGGCAGCCAGCGCGGCAGCCAGCGCGGCAGCCAGTGCAGCAGCCAAACGGTGATGGCGGGCGGACGATGGTTGGCAAGACTGCCTCTGAGCAAGAAAGAAGGCTCACGTACATTGCATTTGTTTTGGCCGAGCTTTGCATTTGTTTGTTCCATTTCTTTTCCGTTTTCTCTTGGCCACTGTTTTCCTTTGTAATATCATGAAAAATACATAGACATTGACTACCTGACACGATTTTGTTCACGTCTCAAAAGGTTGGTGGCCAGAAGTACAAAGTTCCTCGTTCCGTACGAAGTCGTTGTTTGACATTTTATCCACAACGAGAGTTTGCTTCTCGATTCTTCTATTCCCTAGAGACTTTGTCTTTCATATTTGCCCCTCCCCTTCTTTCGTTTCTGACGACTCTCGTCCTTTCTAGTAACCTCCTTTGCTGCCAACCGCCCGGAACCAAGGACGTACACACGGCACTGGTGTGTACGTGTGCCATTGGCAGAACGAGGGTCTCGTAAACGTCAAGTAGGATGATATGGAGTGACACGATACGGTGAAGGCTCATTTATTAAAGTGAATAGTTACTTTAAGGTAATGGATGGTACTGAGATTGGGGGTTGGGGCCTGCAAACAGGTGGTTTTTCATAACGTAGGTAGATAATGGACATACAAAAGCAAGTTAGCCCACTTCGCCGGGTCCCAGACATAACAGTAGAAAGGAAGAGACGTCATTCTATACCCTCCCTGAGAAGTGACGGCACACGACAAAAGCAAAATCAAACGCAGGATCCCAATCATAAAGGTTTGTGTAAACCCGACCGCAAAGAGACGTCAAGAGTGCGGGTATGGTATAAAAGAAGCAGGTGTGAAAAGACGACGACAGGCAAGTGTAAAACGAAGACACGACGTGCCCGGGTCTAGGAAAAGTACATGTGGAGAGGCAGAGGAGAGGCAGCGACGCTGGCTCAGTGCCGCGTCTCCTTCCAGATGGGCAGGAAGATGAAGATGCAGACGCCGACGCAGGAGAAAAAGGCGCCAAAGACGAGGCTCTGGATGACGATGCGGTGCTGCAGGCGGCGCAGGTGGGTGTCCTTGACGCGCAACTTGCGGTCAAAGATCATGAGGCGCGAGAGGGCGCGCACGATGCTGAAGCGCTGGGACACGACGCTGGCGCTGTCGTCGAAGCGCTCCCAGGGCAGGGGCTGGCGGCGGGTGAAGAGCAGCAGGAAGAAGCAGGAGCCGCGCAGGCCGCTGAGGATGAGGCTGAGGCCGAGCCACCACATGGGCCAGGCGGCAAAGACGTCGAAGCGGGAGTGGGCGCCGACGTGCGGCGTGAAGGCGCGCAGCAGCACGCAGAGGACGCCGGCGACGGTGAGGACGATGCCGAGCGTGGTGGCGACGCAGAGCGTCTCAAAGGTGCCGTTGGAGACGCCGAGGCGCACAAAGTTGCGGTGGGAGCAGTTGCGCAGCAGCAGGTAGACGTGGTCGGCAATGGGCTTGAGGTGGGCCGGGTCGGAGGAGTGGGCCAGCTCGGCGAGGGCGGCGTCGCGCAGGGGCGCCGGGATGTTGAGTTCCTTTTCGGCGCCGGGCCGGAGGAAGGTCTTGATGACGGCGTTGAGCTCGGCGCGGCGGCCGGCGCTGGCGTCGACGGGGTTCAGCGTGCTGGAGGCGACGCGCTTGAAGCCGGCGGGCTGGGGCACGGGCGGGACGGGGGCCTTGGGCAGCTCAAAGGTGGGCCGGCAGGTGTCGCCGGCGCACATGGCCTGGGTGCTGATCATCTCGGTGATGCGGGCGAGGGTCTCTGCGATTTCCGGGTCGGACGAGTAGGTCTCGGTGGGGGTGGCAGCAGCAGTGGTTGCGGCGGTGGAGGTGACGGTGGCGTCGTCCTTCTTGGTGAGGGTGGTGGTGCTCTCGGTCTCGCTGTGGAGGGACGACGAGTCCTTTTCGGCGGCCAGGGCGCGCTTGTAGTTGTCCTCGTAGTTGCGGTACCAGATGTAGAACTCGAGGTTCTCGGGCGAGAACTCGATGTACTTGAGATACATGTAGAAGTCGTAGAGAGACATGGGGCTGCCTGGGGAGAGGGTCAGAAGGGCATATAATCGTTGGACTCGTGATGGTGACAGCGACGCTTACAAGTCTTGTTCTCCAGCACACGCTCGAGGCGCAGGCGGGCGGGAATGTGTGTGCGAGCGCGGCCATCGGGACTCAGTGGCCGCTTGCCCGAGACGACGGCATTGGAGTACTCCTTGATGTCGCGGTACTCGGGCTTTTTGTACCAGTTGAGCCAGGAAGGAATCCACATCGTGGCGGTGTGTGGGACGTGGTGCGGAGGACGGATGTGTGGTGATGTAGAGTGTTGACCGTCGATGAATGCAAACACTTGATGGGAAATTCAAAAAAGAAAGACGAGGAAGAAAAGAAAGAAAAAGGAAGGGGCTAGGAAGACGAGGGAGGGAAGACTAATATATTAATATTGTGCTGAGAGGACGGAATGGAGTACAATCATAAATGAGAAGGAAGTGGACAAGGACGACAAGGACGACAAGGACGACAAGGACGACAAGGATCACAAGAATCACAAGGATGGACCAAAAGACCGGGACGCAAAGTACATCGTACGACCTACAAGGAAGCATGGCCACGGCCGGAAGCCACACAACCTGCAGCCAGCCAAGAAGCAAACCGCGCGACGCAACATCGCATGGCTGCCGCCATGTGGTCTGTTCGGCGGGAAGGCGAGTGTAACGACTTGGATGTGCACAAGCAAGGGCAGTGGTCAGTGGGGGGTGACAGAGTGCTCGTACGCCATACTCCATACTCTCTACTCCATGAGGTGCCGATCCCTCCACTTGGCTGATAGACACGACTGCCGACGGCCACAGAGGACCGAGGAAGGTGTATTGACACACCCATGCGCCAAGTTGCGGTGCACTGTCTTGGTCCGTGTTGTAAAATCCACACTACGTTATGCCGCCACGGCGGTGTCAAGATGGGCCCTCCCATTGCAGCAAGGAGGTGGACCAAACTGCGAAAGGGAGGGCGGGGAGAGGCACGACGCAAGGGCCGTCTATGACAGACGAAAATCAGTGACAGCAGACGAGGGGAGCAAGGACACGTGAAGAGGCCAAAAGAAAACGGAATATCCCAAACAAGAAATGCCTACACCCTCAAGACTACACCCTCAAGACAGGAACAACACCACCCTCTGGAGGTGCCCTGAGCTAGCGTGGCGTTTTACGGGGAATGTGGACTGCGTCGTAGCAGTGTGTGAAGTCGGATTAGGACAAACGACGTACTGTGTACGGGATCCAATCCCTCTGCCTCTCGTTTCTCCTTTTATTGCCATGTCCGGGACGTGGGTAGCACAAGACAGAGCATGCACCGCGTACAAAGCGGACAAGGGAGCAGTTGGGAGGACAGGCAAATTAGGTCTCGGGATGGAAAGTAAGCAAAGACAATGTAGGACGGACGACGTAGGACGGACGACGTAGGACGGACGACGGGCAGAAAACTGAAAATAACATGGAAATGAAAGAAGCGCACAAATGACGAGATGGCAGGTCAGTATTACGGGAGGAGTGGCAAGAGAAGGTCAAGGCCTTGCACTGACCTCGAGCCATTCCAAGCAGAACAGGAGGACACGACGAGAGGAGGCTTCCCAGCCAATACAATGGACAGACGCGCCAGTCGTGCGTAGTTGCTATGCATGTTTCAGACATTTCTTCCTTCGTCGTTGATTTCTCTCCCTTTTTTACTGGCTTTTACCGACGTTAGCTTTTTCTGCTCGATCAAGACAGGACCTCACCCAATCGGGTCAAGACGACCCATCCCTCTGCAGTGTGGCGCCGATCATTTTGTTTAGGTGAGCGCGCAAGAGAACGTGCGGTCGCTGCCGTCCAGAAATACTGCAGTACAAGACGGCGACAGCGCCAGGGCCACGCAACGCCCAGGCCGTACAACACCCGCAGACACAAATGCAGTACATGTACTCGGTACAAATGGACAACGTATTCATAAGACAGCGCGCGTCTCGGTGCAGGAGTGAATACAAAGTCGAACGCGTTCGTTCATGCCGTGCTCTGTCGTTGAAAGTGGTGTGTCGAACCACACGTGTTTTTCCTACGGGATGCTGGACTTCAACGGAGTACCAAAGGAAGGGTGTCGACGTACGACATGCTCCGTGCAAACGTATGGAGTCAACACGGCCACCGCTACGATCGACAAAACCTTGGCTGGGCCGAAGACGGCCGACCCTCGCATCCACATCCATAGCCGTACGATGTAGGTCCCTCACGATTGCTGCGAGTTTCTCGTGATTTTCCGGCTCTGCAGGTATGCGCACAACGGGAGAGCCCAACAGAAAGATCTGCGAGGCACGTCTTCTTTTCGTTTATTTTCTTTTATTTCCTTTTTTTTCTTTTTCATTTGTTTCGTTTGTTTTCGTCTGTTTTCTTCTGTTTTATTCTGTTGTATTCTGTTTCCCCTTTCTCCCTTCTCTTTCACTTACCCACACAGGATTCGTTCATGATTGTTTGCCGTTTCCTTGCTTCGTCCTCGCGTTATCTGTCTTCCTCACATCTTGTCCGAAAGCACGGACGTTTGCCTAAAAGATTCTTGTTACTCCTCTTTATTTCTCACCTGCCATCAGAAAGCCCTCCGAATCTATCTCCTGATATCTTGTCAGTGTCTTCTTGGCGTGGGCCGCAAATTGTGGACTTTCTGCCTTGCATCGCCAGATACCTCCTGAGTGGCCCAACCTGGATGGACTAAAGTGCGTGTGCTGAAGCGTGCATAAAATAGTCTCGTTTAGTCTTTCTTCCTTTCTTACCCCTGATCTAAACGCCAGGGACAAGCAAAGGCCACCAAAAGCACACACTATAGTAGTAGAATAGCTTGTCACGCTAGGAAGAGGAATAGGAAACGAAAACCAGAAAGGAAAAAGCAAAAGAAAGGAACACCACAAAGGGATAGAAAAAGAAACGTGGCGCATTTGACTTCCAGAATAGGTACGCTTGGTACTCCGTACTTTGACACAAAGGACACGAACCCAATACGATTCGAAAAGGACAGACGGTTCGTTCGGTGAAAGCTGGGGCACGCAACGGCTGCTCGATACTGGGCTCGGATGTGTGCCGACAAACATGACCCAAAAAGAATTACGTGAACACTGCCCAGGCCGGCCTCAATGTTTGGTTCGGCTTTCAATAGTTTGTTGTAGGTGGCCCGTGTTTACAACTAACAACATCAAAGCGCAAAGGTCGATGAGAAGGCGAGGAGACAAGTGACCTGCCGTGGAAGATACGAATTGTTTAAGAGCCAGGCAGAAAATCACGAGATAAAACGCGTTTAGTAAACTCGGCCTTGGACCAACGTGGTTATTTCCTCCGTTTACTTTTGTTCTCCCGGCAGTCTTGTCTGTCGATCCGGTCTGCCGGTGTCTTGAAGGTCTCCCGCTTTTTGCCTCTGCTTTTCTTGGGTGTCTCACTCAACTCGTTTTTCGTTTCTTTTTATCTTTTTATCTTTTCGTCTTTTCTTTTCTTCTGTTGCTTCTTTCTTTTTCCGTCGTCACTTTTCACTGTCGATCCCAGAGCCCACGCACTCGTCGGCCGAATATCTTTTCCGTATTAAGAAAAAGGCCGGTGACAGGGCAGTCGAGCCTCAGGACAGACTGGCGCAGGAAAAGTCCAAAACGAGCAAAGCACCTGCGGGCCGGAAAACCCCAGGTGGCTAGACATGGCAGGCCTGAACAACCCCTGGAGAGGACCAGAGGATACGCTGGACATGACCTCGGCGTGCGCCATGAGCACCCCTGACAAACAGCTAGACCGCTTCGCTGGCAAAGATGCCCTGGACTCGATCGCCGTCTCGATTTGTGTGCCAGTTCCTTGTCGTTGTGATGACAGCTGAATTCGTTATGAAAAGCCACGCTTGTAATTAAATTCCTCGCTTTTTGCCACATCTTCAGCTCCTCGTTCTCTTCAGCTATTCCTCCTCCTGTCTTGAATCACGCCTTCCGGGCATGTTTCAGCCACGGGCAGCCATATTTTGTGTAAATTGGATGCGACTGATGCCCTGGAGAACAAAGAAGAGAACAGCTACAACGTACCCTATCCGCATAGGCGACGAGGATATCGACCGCTGCGGGACGGGAGGATGAACATGTAAAGTCCCCAGTTGCAAGGATCGTCACACTGGCAGCCCTCGGCCGGATCATATCCGGTCCCAAACGAGTAGCATTCTGCGTTTCCCTGTCACTGCCATGAGTGATGTGCGCTGTGCAGTACCTTGTACGGGTGCTCGACGGCCCTACTGCGTGTCCCAAGACAGAGGCGCCAGGTCCAGGGAGTTGCGTTGCAGTTGCAGTCCGTCCCGCCTCAGCCCTGGCGTCGATCTTTGGGGGGCCGGAGTCACACATTGACAATGACATAACACGATTCATCGACCAACAGGAAGGGCAACCAGCAAAATTGTGTGTGATGGGAGATCCCAGGCGTGGTGGTACATAATAAAGGGAACTGTTTTTGTTTTTATATTTGACAAGGTCCAGGGACAAGATGGCCGTCCTATCAGACGACCCAAGCTGTCGGAGATGCAAATTGTCAGGTACTTTTTGAAAATACCCCGGTATCTCTAATTAGTCTGCCTTGGAAGAAAGGAGAAAGGAGAAGAGGGAAAAAAGGAGCATAGAAAGAGGCAAAGACCACTAAAAAGGCAGACCAAAGAAACAGCAAGCTCAGACATGCAGAAGTGCTGCAGGACGGACATGCTGCAGCCGTAGCCGTTGGGCGAGACAGAATAACAGGAAAGCAGAAATGCGAAGCGGGCATTCTCACTCTCTCTGCCGTTTAAACACAAACACAAGTGGTCGGCGGTGTATTTCGCCTCCTCTTCCCCCTTGCATTTTGTGTATCTTGGCATCACTGCATTGGCAGTGTTGACAGAAGTGACAGAAGTGACAGAAGTGACAGGAGTGACAGGATTGACTTGGACAAACGTCCAGCACTCTCAATGGCACGGCTTTGCCACTTGACGGTGGGCCTGGCCAGAGCCATGGTCCGGGCGCGACCCATCTAACCCGAAGCCGGATCAGCGTGCGATCTGTGGACGACAGCTATCTCAACTCGTTTTGGTGCCTTTACCCGCCGCCCTGACCGTGATCCCCAGTGTTCCCAGCATCCCTTGCGTCCTCGTGTCGCCCCTGCGACCCTATAACGTTTGCTGGTGGGCCTCAAAGCCGTAGAAATAAATACCAGTTCAGGTTAAAAAACTATCTGTACAATACGATTTTCCTCATATATTCCCGCACAGACAACGTTCTGCAGTCAGAGGCTGACGACTGTGATGTGGTGCGTCTTTACAGTTCTAGCAAAAATGTCAAAAGCAGAAAGAAGCCGTAGTCGTAAATCAAGAGTCAGAACTGCCAACCTCTCCGTCTAGTCTGCCTCCACACTCCAACCCCTCACGTCGCCAGTCCACGCGTGGATACACCACTGCAGCCTATTGCCCACACATGGGAGGAGACGATCGTCGCTGCGGCGCTAGCCACCACATCCCAACGGCGGCATTCCAGTGAGACATGTATGTCCCATGGAATCGAGGAGGTCAATGTCGAGGTAACGAACAACGACACTTGTGAAGCAAGGGCGGCTGTTTCTGTGTTGTTTACAGAGAGAGGACATATTTTGTCTTATTGTCCGTGGTGGCAAGAATGTTTAAAAGTCAAAACGTCCAAGCATGTGTCCGTCCTGGGGAAGATTCTGCGCCAACAGGACAGACAGAGCAATGAATGATCGACAATATACCACGTTTATTAGTTCTTTTCTATTCTATACGTTCTTGCTATACTCTGCTCATTTATAAGAAAAATATTCTTTTTTTATCTTGGCCTTGTTGACTGTCTCTCGACGTTAGCTTCCAGCACACGCTATTTCTCAATCGCGTTGTCCTTCTCCCGTCATTAGTTTAGGATCTCTTAGTACGTTCTACACCCAACTTGCCCTGGCATAGACTGCACCCAGTCCTACTTTGGTCTGAAAGTAGATAGACAGGGACGAGGAAGAATAAATCAGAGGAAGAATAATCAGAGGAAAAGCAAACCAATTGTCATACGTCAACAACTTCATCTCAAGAAGGGATCACACAACTGCAAACTCGTTAACTTGACGTGAACTCGGCAACCCACGCCGGAGAATTTCGGGCCAGCTCCGAACCTGGAAGCCATTTAGAATTACAATATCAGAGATCAGTTGCAGCCGATGCGCCGGCTGTGGACGACAGACTCGCCTGGATCTCTTTCAGGAACGAGGCGCCTCGCCACACGAACGGGACGAGGGCTGCATCGTTACCGAACTGCGTGTGCCCCATGCATGGCAGGCGACCAATGCGGATTCAATGCAACATTGGACCGCCGATGGCAGCACACAGCGAACCGTTTTGTTGAGGATGGTTTGCGCCAAAGACACGTACAAACAACGGGCGAGGACGTCTTAATCTTAAAAGAGAGAGAAGACGGGGACAATTCAATCCGTCCTTTTTTCATTCTCATGCAAAGAACATTGGCCTACGGAGTGCTCCGTACAAATCCTCCATGCCTCCCAATTGCCTCCAAACAAGCCTAGTGGTTTGCTCTGGCGCCGCGCACGGGCAGCCAAAAGGTCCAGGCACCGCGTCCCCAAGCGTCGACAAGACGACGACGTACCTTACCGCCATATACCCTCTTGAGAAAATCGATTGACGTTGCGCACGGTCGTTTACTGTCAACCAGCCATCCAATGGTGCAAATGTCATTTCCAAAATCAATAAAGCTTGCGAGAAGGACTTGGGCAGCGCGGAGACGAGGAGAATTCGTGCGCTTGGAACGCCCATGCGGAACTGCCGACTGCAGTGGGCCGGCCGCTGGAGAGAGGCTTGAGCGAGTCCGTGGCTGCATCGTCACATTGTCACTTGGACGTGGCTCAGATGCGGGGAAGGTCATGACGGGCAAGATGGGGCGGATCCTCGTTCGCGGCCGCCTGCTGGCCCAAGCACATCCGTATTGGAGTGTCCTGCCGTGTGCGCCCGGCCGGTTCTTGTCCTCTCGAGCCTCCCGTGCTGAGGATTCTCGTGATTTGACCGGCGTTGGAGATGCACTTTGCTGTCCAAAAGACGCTGGGTTGCATATGTGTATTGGCACATGCAAGTGTGTCTGAGTGCCACGTGCTGGACAAGTGTATAACCTTGGTACCATGGCGTCCAATACATTGTGCGCAATACTCTCTGACCGCCCTCCCAACCATCTGAATATGCATCGCTTGGACGTTGCGTGCAGCTTCCTCTCTCCCCGGCTGAAAATGAGCAATGTTAAAATTGGAGGGCGGTGAACAAGAAGAGAAGAGTGCGGAGGGAAGTAATGAGTTGAGTACTGAGTTGCGTACTGAGTTGAGTACTGAGTTGAGTACTGCGAACAGATACGATACTGCCCGTTTACGAAGCGAGATTTGCGCTGTAGCTAGTGCGGTGCCGGCTGCTGTATGGAGATGGAGGTCGAACAGACGGGAACAGACGTAGTGGATGTGCTGTTGATACGATCTTCATACTTATGATGTGAATGCTGCGTTTTGATAAAGCTTAATTGACATCTACCAATGATTGTACGTGACAAGACGCTTTTGAGATTGGATGTAAACAAAACAAAAGAGACAAGTGATAGTACAACAAACTCCCCGTGAACGACAAGGCAAGACTGCGTAAACAAACGATGCTATCAAAACAACGTCCATCAAACCACATATATCACCTCCCAACCACCACCTATACATCACCCATCTTGACCAGCATGTCCGGAGTGTCTCGCGAGTGCAGAATCATCTGGTGCTCGTAGCGGGCAAATGCGGAGGTGGCCAGTGGTGAGTGACGGCTGCGGCTGCGGTTGCGGGTATCCTGGAACCAGAAGCCCGGATGGACGGCCATGAGGAGGACGGACATGATGAGGATGGGGATGCTGTCCAGCGCAATAAAGACACCCTCTTTGGAGGCCAGCGGGCCGTTGAAGCCACCGCTGAGCTCGGCGGCACGCCAGCAGGAGCGGACGAAGAGACAGGCGGCGGCGACACCGAGGAGAATGCCGTAGCGGGTGGTGCGCTGGCCGAGACCGCGTGTGGTATTGTTGGCGTTGTTGACGTTGTCGATGTTGTTGACGCGCGAGAGGCGGCGGTACAGACACGGGAGGACGACGCAAAAAATGGAGGTAAACAAGATCTGGGTGCCCAGGCCGGCAATCATGAGGTCGACACCAATGGGCTGGTCCGCGTAGATGGCCGCGAGCGAGCCGCCGACGCCGATGAAGCAGAGACACAAGAAGTCGCCCAGAATAAACAGAGTGGAAAACAGCGTGGGGCCGAGAAACGGGACGCGGGCCGCCGGATATGCGCGGAGGAGGGCGCTGATGGACAGGTAGAGCGCCGACGACAAGAACGTGGGCCCGAGCGTGAGCCCGATGATGTACATGATGTAGCCGTTCTTGTCGAAGCGGTCGTGGGCGAGCATGACTTTGGCAATGTAGCCCAGGAGCTCGAGCAGCAGGCCGCAGAGCATGCCGATGGCATTGCCGTAATAGCGCCAGAAACGGGCGGACACAAGCAGCTGAAGAAACAGGAGCACGCCGTAGGCAATGGCAAAGACGACGGCCGGCACCATGAGCGGCGTGAACGGCAGAGCGCCGACGCCATTGGGCGGGACGTGGGAGGAGGAGGAGGAGGAGGAGGACGACGAGTTGGAGCTGTTCATGGTGGGAGGTGACTATCTTGGAGAGCGAGAAGGATGCCAGGTCGTCTGATAAATAGAATGTACGACGTATGAATGTACGACGTATTGCAGCCTCTCTACGCGCTGGGTTTGTTGAGCGTCGAGATGTAGAGCCGAGTGCGTGGTGATGCTGCTCAGGCTGACATGTTTATACAGTTGAGATTTGACCGTCTTCATCAGTTTAATATCTTTAAACGGCTGCCTGTTATCTGCGTCTTTTCTGTCTATTTTTGTCTACACCGACCGTAGTCGTCGCATTACTGTACATCGCGAGACAAGTTGCACAACAACAGCTGTGTTATCGCCGTGACGTCGCCGTTGAGCGCGGAGATTTTGTATAATGTGATTGGGCTATATTTGTGGGACCTGCCCTTCGTGTGAAAACGGGGATTTCGGAAATGTCCGCGCAGCGAATCGAATTTTCCGCTTGGGCGAAAGTGCCGCACATTCTCCGGAGAAACCCCGCACAATACCCGTTATATACCGACGTCTCTCACCTCAGCCCAAGATCGTGCTCAACGACAAATCAGCGAACACGCAAACGCATACACGAACACACATGCGCTAGACGTTGAAACACACACTCACCCACCCGCACACCCCACCGTAATGCGCCTCCGTCGGGGCATGGTCCGCGAGTCGTGTGACTTTTGTCACCGCCGCAAAATCAAATGCGATCGCCTGTCGCGCAACGACACGGGCCACACAGCGTGCTCGCAGTGCTCGCTGCGCGGTGTGCCGTGCCGCATGGACGACTCGGACGACATTCGGCTGCGCGGGCGTTGTCGGCAGGCACAGACCCGGACCCCGTCGTCTCCCGCGGCCCTCTCCACGCCGGCGACGTCGTCCGAACAGCTGCAGACCCCAACAACCTCCGTTCGACGCACATTGCGGCAGAGCGGTGGCGTACCAGGCCGCCAATCACCGTCAGCCAGCCGTCTGGGCACAAGCATCGCCACTGCGGGCGCCAGCCCGGTGTCGACGGCATCCATGGCGTCGGTGGACGAGGCGACAAACAGCTCGACGTCGTCTTTCGGCCGTCCTCCACAGCATATAGTTCCGTCCATGTCCACGTCGTCGATGTCCACGTCGTCACTGGCCACGCCGGCGTCCATAAATCTAGAAGTCGGTGACCAGGGTAATGCAGTTCATAGTCTCCTGGCCCCGTCCCAGTCGCCCCAGTCGTCCCAGACCCAGCCTCTTTCTCAGCCCCAACTGCATCCCCAGTCCAGCCTGTCGTACAACGTGAATTCGTCCGCCGGCAACATCAACACGTTCCACTCCATCGCCTCCATCAACACGCCACCCTCGTCGTCCGTGGCCGAGGACCTCATGTTCTTGGACGACCCGTTCCACCTCAACGCCGACAGCATTTTCTTCCTGGACCAGATCTTTACAGGCTATCCGGACGGGCCGGCATACGGACCGCTGCCAACGTGGCCCAGCAGCACCGGCAACACAATGTCGTCTTCGGACCTTCAGCCCCTGGTGCTCAACCAGATGCACCCAGCGCAGGTACAGGCGCTGCCCACGGCCTCGGATGCAAGCCTGCCGGTGCACTCATATACGTTGCAAGCCACGCAGCAGCCATCACAGGAGCCATCGCAGGAGCCATCACAGCCGCCTCCACAGGAGCATGGAGGGCCAGCGTTGGCGGACGGCCTCAGCGACGGCGGCTACGACCCGCCGCCCTGGACGCGCTGCGGCCTGGACGAGGCCACGTTCCTCCGGGCCCTGCGCGCCTACTTTGCCTACGCGACGCTCTACCTGCCCATTTTGCTGGAGGACGCCTTCTGGCAGGACTACCAGGCGGGGCGCTGCAGCCTCAGCATCATTTATGCGGTGGCCTGCCGCGGCCTGCCGTTCACGGCGCCGCCGCTGTCGGCCACGCGCGACGACCGCCGCCGCATCTGGCGCCAGCAACAGCGCGTGGCCGAGCAGTTCCGCGAGGCCTTTTTTGCGGCGCAGCTCAGTGCCAACCGCAGCGGCGGCCGTGCGCGGCTCGACGACCTGGAGGCGCTGGCTCTGATGGTGTTTTTCAAGTACAGCGGGGACGAAGGGGGAGGAGGAGGTGGTGATGGTGGTGGAGGAGGAAAAAACAAAGAAGCGACGCTCTCGCAGCTGCACGCGCACCTGGCCGGACTGTACCTGACACGCGACTCGCTCGTGCTGATGACAATGCAGTCGGGCATTGACGTGCCCGACGTGGGCAGCCAGCCTCTGTCGACGGCATGCACATCGTCCGACCCGACGGCCCCCGCAGCGCGTCTGCACGACCGCCGCACCATCTTGTTCTGGCATGTCTACGGCCTGGACAGCTTCGACTGCCTCGACAAGAAGACGCTGAGCCGCATTCCCGACTGCAACCACCACCTGCTGCTGCCCACAGCGACGTCGACGTCGACATCGGCCCCCAAACGACTGCCCGCCCTCCCCCGCCACCACGAAGAGGCCCGCGGCTACCTCGACGCCGTGCTCGACCTCGCCGTCATTGCCCGCAAGGCTCTCGTGTCCCTCAGCAACGCCACCGCCCGCCGCAGCGGCGTCCGCGCCGACCAGCTCGAGTCCGTCTACGCCCTGCTCGAGCAGTGGCAGCGCACGACCTGCCCGGCGCACTTGCGGCGCCAGCGGGACGCAGACGGCCGTCTCAGCCTGGCAGCGGGCGTCAGCAGCACAAACAGCGCCAGCAGCACAAACAACACAAGCAGTGCCGACGGCGGCCAGGTCCAGCTGCACCGCGCCGTCGTCTGGATCCTGGAGATCAACTGCTACCTGCAGATTGCCGACTGCGTGGACCAGTACGGCATCCTGGCACCGGCCACCACCGGCCTCGACGACGAAGTCGCGCGGCTCCGCGTCGAGGCCGAGACGCTGCGGCAGGTGCGGGATGCCGTCCACATCGCCCGCGCCATCCTCGCGTACGACGCCTCGCCGCGCCGCGGCACCACCTTTTCGCTGCCCGACCTGGGCACGTCCATTGTGCGCGACTGCTGCGTCGGCGTGGCCCGGTGGGCCTGCTTCCGCGGGCAGCAAAAGGGAGCGGTGGGCGGTATCACCACCACCACCGCCACCAGCAGCGACAAAACAAAACGCACACGCCACACCATGGCCACCTACCTCGAGGCGGCGACCGTCCTGCGAGACGCGGCAGCCACGGCCGTCTCGCACGCCGACACGCAACCCGCAATTGACCGGCTGGACGAGCAGATTGCCAGTCTGGTGGCCGCCATGGACGACGTTGCAGGAAAGTGAAATGGAGGAGGGGGAGGTTGCATGACCATAATGAATAACGATTTGTAATGGACTTTGGACTGGCATATACCATAACTCATGAACTTGTTTTACTCTTGTTTTACTTGCGTCGTATTCTTATTCACATTGTTAGCTTTAATGTAAAAGTGTATTATTTTTGGCGTTGCTTATTGGTTTTTAGTTTGTACGTCCTTGAATAATATTCATCGGTTTTCCTGTTGTTTTTTTCTATTTTATTTAAATCTATGTCCGTTTGCCACGGTTCCCCTCCTTCGGCATGCGTCCGGCCGATGCCCGATTGATGTTGCATTGAACCCTCACTCCGTCCTCGTCTTCGGCATACATGAACAGCAACAAGTGTCTGATGTGACGGATGCCGGTTGATCGGCACTGCGTGCGTTGTCGTTCTCGGCGTCACATCTCTTCGGTGTACAGCAGAGCCACGGTCCTGGGACAGCAATCTTGGATACACAATGAAGCCAAGCCGTCTCGCCAAACGATGACACCCTGCCTGATGTACGTGCAGTGAGGTGAGGTGCAGTGAGTTGCAGTGAGGTGCATCAAGTCCTTCAAGAGCACGCGATGTGCACTCCTTGGCCAATATGCCGTTGCTGCGTTGGGGCACCGCCTGTCCACAAGCCAATCACAGACCCAGTCGTGTTTCTTGTTCAGCTGGCCGTGCCCCCTTCTCCTCTTTCCCCGTTCTCTCATTTCTCCACAGCTACGGCATATTCTGCAAGGAGACGCCGCTGTTCCTGCTGTTCCTGCTGTTCCTGCTCGTCCTGCTGGCCCCATTGTCCCAAATCGAGTCTGGCAAAGAGTACGGACTATGCGTCCGCAGTATGCCACTCTTATGCCCGGATTCGGCAGCGAGCACAGAGTCATACAAAGGGCAGCGTACGACATACAGCCTTGCCAATGGGCTGAGATGGCATGTCCATGTCCCCACGCATTTATGGTCAGCTCATCGAAGAATGCGCAGCACTCACGTGTTGCAGGCGTTTCTATTGTTTTTCGTCTACGGAGCGTTCTTCGTGTTGTTTGGGTTTTGTTCCTTATCTCCTCCACGCCGAAGCTCCCCATTGACCCTCCCTTGCATGACCGTGCTTGATCTCGACCTGCGCAGCTGTCGGAACGTTGCTTCGTAGGAGGGAAAGAAGGAATCGCCGTCTGGCCTCGAAAAGTCGTCTGTTCAGGTCCAGGAACGTCACGCGTCTGTTGAGACGAGACGTGCTCAACAAATACCACAAAGCACCGAATGTTGAAGAATAAAATGAATGGAATGCTTGTTTCGTAAGCGCTACAGCGAATACATGTGGTCAGTGGATGGGCCATCTACACAGAAAAGCGGATTTGGCGCGCATCACGAATTATGACGTTTGCGCGTCCATTGTTGAGCGACAGGGGGTTGGGTAAATCGCCAAATACGGGTTTGAGGAGCGGAGAACGAAGCCACGAAAAGGGAAACCGTCTGACGGTCGTAGGCTGCAGACTAAGAAACAAGTGCCTAATCTGGCCCGACCGTCTCCCAACTCATCTCTCATGTCTCTGTCTGATGGACATGCACGGCATGGTGCCGAGATTGTGGGACCGGACCATGAGCCTGGACGCTGCATGTTTTTGCTGCTTTCTTTTTTTTAGCATGGGTTTGTTGAATGTTGGGTTTGCTAGTTAGAGGTCTTTCAGCTTGACTAGGACCCGCTTGGGCCACGAGTGGGTCGAGTTCAGCTGGCATGGTCAAGACGAACAGACGAACGAGAGAAACAGGGCTTCCTATTGGTGGTCAGGGGGCGTGACAGCGTGAATTATGGAGTGCAGAAGGACGGCAACAGGGCAACGGAGCGATGCGGGAGGGAAGGGAAAGCAAGATATAAGAAGAAAAAAAAAGTCGAGACTACACACGCGCCCGCTTACTCGAGTCGTCTGTCCTTGTCTTGTCCTCCTTGTCTTGTCCTCCTTGTCTTGTCCTCCTTGTCTTGTCCTCTCTTCCTGCCTTTTTAAGCTATTTGAATCCACCTCCGCCGCTCGTCGGGTTGTTGAGACAAAGGTGTGGGCTGAGCGCGTTGCTGGTTTAGCTCTTCGCCCGAGACCATTCCTGATCAGATGCATGGCCGTGGTAGTCTGTGGTTGACGGGTGGAACGGTGGGACAGTGGGAACGGGCGGACAAGGGTGGGCACGCACGGGTGGGCTATCTGAAGCAGATCGCCCTTGTGTGGCCTGAGATCGTATCGTGACGATCGGCGGTAATGGGAATGGATTTCGAGGAATTAAATAGACGAAAATCTAGACGAAATCGACGAAAATCAACCACGCCATGCAAACTCCAGCGTGATCTAACGGTGATTGCCGGTCGGATGTCCTGTAAGGGAAGCAAAAGTAAGCAGAAAGTGATGGAGTAGGACGCCGTAAACACCGACAAAAAGGACAATATCGAAAGACCCTGCCAAACCAAACTAAAAGAGCCTGCCTGGCAGTACTGGCCGGCACTAGCTTCCGCCTATCGAGTTGGATGGAGCTCGTGGGTTGTACGGAGACAGCGCAGGGCAGATGGACGGACATGCCCTGGCGTGGGTGCTAAGAGTAGTCTCGGAGAAATTAGACAAAGAGGTCGGAGGCAATAATAGAATAAGCACCCTTGTTCAAATACTCAGGAGCCACCCAAGCCAAGAGAGGGTGCAAGACGTGCCATGAGGTCTTGAAGGCGGACTCTTGCGTCTACAGAGAAGTCGTTCTGACAACACATCAAACGAAGTATGCGTTGGTGCCGACTCGTGCCGACTCGTGCCGACTTGTGACCGAAGTCGATTTTGAGGGCCGTAGGCAAGATGGACGTACGTTGTCTCATGTGTCTTGGCTGTCTGGCTTGTCGTCTGTCCGTCGGCGTCTGTCCGTCACACGGCGATGCACCCATTTGCAAGCGCCAGGCACCACAGCGTCAGTTTGAGCTGGGCAGGGGCCGTGTTTGTACGCAGTTGAGCCTCGTATTGACGCTGGCCTTGCTGTCTGTCTGGATTGGGCGGTGGGCTGTTTTATTGTTTTATTTTATTGTTTTATTGACTCGATACTGTGGGGGCGTCTTGTCTTGCTGTCTTGCTGTCTTGCTGTCTTGCCTGTCTTGCCTGTCTTGCCTGTCTTGCCTGTCTTGCCTGCCTTGCTGAAATGCCCCAGTCCTGGCATGGGTTGTCTTCTGTCGTGTGTTCTGTCGTGTGTTCTGTCGAGTGTTCTTTTTTTTGTCTTTTTATTTACGTTCTTTGTTTAATTCTTCATCCCCTCAAGCTACTTCTTCCCCGGCCATGCTCAGCCTCTGTCATCCCACCCCTCAGACAAGATGCGAAGCTGTATTCAATATTGACGCAGCTCCTTTGACGTTTGTTTTTATGATTTTTTCTTCTTATTTTATTTTAATTCTCACTTATTTATCCTTTACATTAACCCTCTTGTTCTCTCCTTTACTTTTTAACTTCTCGTTTAATTCTCATTCCCTTTGCCCCCGCCGTGTCAGCTTCCCTTGCCGGTCTAGCCCTCTTGGACAGATAAATCAAATACAAGAAGCGCCGTTAGTCCCTCTTTGTCACGTCGAGTTCAGCTCCGCCTGGCGCCGACCTTGCCACTGCCTGCCGATGATCGAGAGTGGACATGGTGTTGCAGTTTGTTGGACACTTCTCAACGTCTGAAGCAAGAAGCGAGAGAAAGGAGTCTGTGACATGATACAAAATAACAAGAGAGCAAGAAACAAGAAAGCGGTCTACCACTCGAGCTGAATCTTTGGTTTTTTGATGTTGCTCTGAGTCTTGTTGTCCTTCATATTCTCCCCTCTGTCGGTTCGTCGGTTTCTTTACCTCCTCGTCTCATCTCGACTCTTGCCATATCTTCTCGTCTCCTCGCCTCGTCTCCTCGCCTCGTCTCCTCGCCTCGTCTCCTCACCTCATCTCGCCTCCTCGTCTCGCCTTCCCTCCATCATGGAGGAGGACGGTGTCTCGTCCGTCTATTCGACCCTGTCGCCGACGTCGTCGTCCTTGGACGTGGCACAATATGCACAGCAGCAGCTGCCGTCACAAAGCCAAGTCGACCAGCACCTTCTGCAAAGCCAGCTCCAGCAGACCAAGTCCCCGCAGCCGCCACCGCCACAGGGCCTAGTGCCGCTGCAGCGCCCGCCCCGTCTTGTGCACTCGTCCTCGTCCGGCTCGACCCTCCCGTCCGCCTCGTCGGCCTCCGCCTCTGGCTCTGGCTCGTCGTCCGACGCCGTGCGCGGCCGGTCATCGCGGCCGCCGAGCACACGCCGCCGCAGCAAGCTGTCGTCGCAGGAGCGGGCCAAGATCCTCGAAGTGCGGCGCCAGCGGGCGTGTCTGCGGTGCAAGATGCTCAAGATCCAGTGCAGCAGGGAGAACCCGTGCAAGCCGTGCCTGTCGTCGGCGGTGCGCGGCTACGAGCGCAAGGTGCTGTCGTTTTGCTACTGCGTGCGCACGCGGTTTGTCGACGTCGACATTTTTCAAAGGAGTGCGTGCCGTCATCCCCCATCCCCCTCCCCCCGCCCCCCGCGCCCTGTGCCCATCCCTTCTTACTGACGTCGCAGGCGAGGCCGGACCACCACCCGAGATCCCGACCTCCATCCGCACCCTCATGGACCAAGTCGAGCGGCCGACACTACCACCAGCCGTCGCGGAGTCTCCTTCTTCTGATTCCACAGCGCCCGCCTCCGCCTCCACGCACGACCTCTTTGAAGACACGCTGCTTCGCTGGCTCACAAGCCCCGACCACGCGCCGCCCGAAGGCACCAGCAGCATTGTCGCGCTGCTGTACGACATGGTCGGCCACGCCGACAGTCTCCGCGCCGCCGTCGACGACCGCCTGCCCGCAGACTTTCAGACGTTTTTGTTTACGACGTCGCTCGCCCACAGCGGCTGGCGCGGCGGCGGCGGCGACGACAACGGCAGCGCCACCGCCACAGGCACCGGCACGCGCAGCGTCTCGCACCGGGACCTGTGCATTGCCGGCCACGTCTGCGGCTCGCGCATCGTGCGGCGGCTCGACCGCGTCCTGACGCCGCAGTTCCTGGCCAAGTGCGACCGCACGACGCACCGCGCGCTGCTGCTGCTCGTCGTGGGCGTCATCCTCGGCGTGTCCTACAGCACGCGCCTCACGACGTCGCCGTCGTTCCCGCACGACCTGCTGGGCGCCGAGATGCGCCACAGCCCGACGCTGTGGCTGGCCATGAAGGAGCACCTGGCGCAGATGCTGGCGCACCATTTGATATTCCTCGGGTCCATGCTCGGCATCAAGCTGGACACGGCCGCCGAGAAGACCATCATCGACACCGCCGTCGACCGCTGGCACAAGCCCGAACGCAGTCTGTGGGCGGGCCTTTCGCCGGCCGCCGGCGGGACATCGGCTGGCGGCACACCGACAGGCGCGGCGACAGCGGCGACAGCGGCGACAGCGGCTTCGGCTCCAGCCCCCACGCCAGCGCCGCTGTCCGACGACGCGCTGGTTGCCCGCACGTATGGCGCCCGCCTCGGCGATTTCAACACGGAACTCGACGGCCCGCCCGCCGCCGTGGAGACCCGCATGGCCCGCCTGTCCATTGTCGCCCTCAGCGATCCGGACCTGCTGCAGCTGCAGGCCGTCCCGCCCATGTCCGACGACGACGCCAGCGCCAACCCGGCGTCGTTTTACAACATGGACGGTCAGGCCGGCCACGCAAACAACGTAAACGACCCAAACGACCCAAACGACCCAAACGACCCAAACAACCCAAACCGTGCCGGCAACCCCGGCGACGGCCCACCGCACACCCGTAAGAAGCGCTCCGTGTGGATTGTCCGGCCGTACGACGACGGCGGCCACCGCGACCCCGTCAGCGTATTTGCCCGTTTCCAGCTGCAGCGGGGGCAGAACTTGGGGCTGTTTGTGTGAGGGCGTGGGGGGCGAGGGACTTGGTGCTTGCTGGTTGTCTGCTGGTTGTCTGCTGGTTGTCTGCTGGTTGTCTGCTGGTTGTCTGCTGGTTGTGTCTGCTGGCTGTTGGTCATTTATGCGGTAGTCAGCATCCTTTCATTCGTCCATTCTTTCCTGGTTCTTCTTATTCCTTACGATTCATGATCATGTCGGCATCGTCCGCGGTAGAATACACGCGACTCGGGACATTCTTCACATACATTTACGAATAATATGAGTCACTTCTCGCCATGAAGCCCAGGTTGTCGTTGTAGAGTTGTCTTTTGCACAGTGTCGAGTAAATCAGCACAGCCAGCCCGTGATGTTGAGAAATCGTCGGGCCACAGCGCCGGTGAGTCACGATACAGAGCCGGGGCTGGCCTTTGCCGTTTACCAAACTGCGGATTCTGTTTCGAGTGTCTAGGCGGAGGACGACATTTGTTTGTCAGTGGTGGACCTGCAATGTGCTCGAGGAATTTGCTGCTCTAAAATATGCTGCACTTACAGTGCAAGAATCAAGGTGGGCACGATAAGAAACTGCCGCGGCCCTCGGGGATCTGTCGACGTTATTGCTGCCATACGATGGCTACTCCTTGCGTTTCGCATCCGGTGACTGTTCCACTGTATTGTTCAAGCTTCATTGCTTGGGTTGAGGCCGTTTGCGGCCGTATTTCGCTGTTGACTCTGCTCGGCGTCAAAGCTCCTGAGAGTTGGCCTCAGTCTTGGCAGCCAGGATCCACCAACAGTCCAATTAGACTTTTCAACCGCGTGTTGTCAACCAACTCTTGTTGCAGCTATGCCCCGTATCGCGTCTCCAATCAGACTCACAGCCACTGAGGCCAGGCTCTGCCCGGTTTCTTGCCTGTGATCCCCAAATCAGGCCATCGTCAACGCCAAACCTCTTCCCACAGTACACAGTCGTTGTAAGTCGTACCTCGACACAATCCCCACATGAGTCAAGCGGGGAAATCCCAACACTGCTGCGATGGATGCGGATGCTGCTGAGGCCAATCCACGCCAGGCCAAGCAAATCAAGCGCCATGATGATCGTGCGCCGCCTTGCCCCTGGCTGAGGCCCTGTCAAGATCGCGATGTGCCTTGCCAAGATGCCGCTTGACGACAACGATACTTAAGGCACTGGCCGCCGTGCCTTTCCTTTTCCATTTCCTTTTTTTCTTCTTTTGTTTTCAAACCCCCATCCCATTCCACCGCCACCATGGAGGACACGCGCGTCTATGACCTCTGCATCGTCACCGACGCCACGGCGTCCATGGGCATCTACCTGCACGCCCTCAACGACTCGCTGCCCGAGATCATCCGCATCTCCGCCCTCACCGGCTGCTTCTCCCGCATCGGCATCGTCGCCTACCGCGACTACTGCGGCGGCGCCCTCACCGAGTGGTCCGGCTGGCACGGCCTCGACGCCCGCGCCGACTTGGACCATGTCCCGTCCAACGCCAAGGCCAGCCGCACGCAGCTGCTCGACTTTGCGCGGAACCTGCAGGCCAGCCACGGCGGCGACTGGCCCGAGGCCGCCAAGACGGGCCTGGCCCGCATGTACGCCAACATGCGCGACCACGTCGGCACCGTCGTCGTCGTCTTCGCCGATGCCCCGCCGCACACGCCCGCCACCGGCGGCGTCAACCGCATACGTGAGATGGACGCGCTGACCAGCAAGAATCACACCACCGCGTCGCTGTACGGGCCCCAGGCTGCGGCGTTTGCCGACTGGGTCACGCTCGCCCGCACGCTGTGCACCGGCCGCAAGCAGGCGCGCGTCTTCAGCATCGTCCAGAGCGACCTCGTCGACACCCTCGCCCCATTCACCTACCTCTCCGCCCGGACGGGCGGCGCGTGCTTCGAGATGCCCAACGGCTGCGGTGCGGCCGCCATCGCGCAGGTCACCATCGGCGTCCTGCTGACCTGGATGGGCGTCGAAAAGAAGGAGACGGGCGGCGCCAAGGCCGGCAGCGCGGCGCACCTGGCCAAGTACTGCCGCTACCGCGACACCGTGCACCTCGACAAGCTGTCCGGCGAGCGGGACCCCGAAGCCAAGAAGTACTGGGTATACCAGGACACCCCCGACGTCAGCAAGTGGTCCCGCGACAACCTGGAAAAGATCGGCGTCGGCCTCGCCGACCTCAAGCAGCATGTCGCCGCCCGCAAGCCCGCCATGGCCGACTTCAGCCAGCGCTACCGCGCCGACGAGGCCTACCGCGGTCTCGTCGTCGCCAACCTGCAGGACATCATCAAGACCGACGTCGCCGCCATCACCGTCAACCCCGTCTTTGGCAGCCTCTGGCGCACCGTCTGCGGCGACCGCCTCAACCCGGCCCGCGACGACCTGCTGGCCCAGTTCGGCCGCCAGGTCGACGCCACCACCGACGCCGACAAGAAGGCCCGCCTCAAGCAGTGGCTCGAGGAGTCGTACGACTACGAGGCCGAGATCCTCGAGCTCGTCGCCAGCGTGCCGGCCGCCGACCAGTTCCCCTGTGTGCTGCTCGACCCGACCGTGGACTTTGCCAAGCTGACGACGGCGGGTGGAGGCGGCGACGAAGACGAAGAGGACAACGACAACGACGCCCCGGTCAGCCTCACCCGCGGCGACCTGCTCGAAATTGGCCGCTCCTGCGACGCCCGGATCCTGCGCCGCCTCGGGCGCGTCCTGGCTCGCCTGACCTATGTCGCCACCGAAGACGACCTGCCCGGCCACATTGCCGCCATCACCGCCCGCCCCGGCGACCCCGGCCATGTCCCCCGCATCCCGCTCGCCCTCGCCCGCCCCGAGCACCAGCGCAAGTTCTGGAAGGTCTTGCTGCACACCATTGTGCCGGGCACCCTGCTGGGCCCGCGCCCGGCCGCCCTGCTGGCCGCCCTGTCCCTGCGCATGGGCCTCGCGCCGCTGCGCGACGCCGCCGACCGCGAGCTGCTGGCCTTTGCGCCCCACTGGAACACGCTCGACGTCCCGGAGACCTGGAACACCAACTGCCTCAACCTGCTGCTGTCCGCCGACCAGGACTATGTCGCCCGCCTGGCCGCAGGCACCACCACGCCCAGAGACGGCGCCACCGGCCTCCTCCGCAGCGCCGACCGCGCCCTCTTCCAGGCCCTCGTCGACTACAAGCTGGCCGAGATCAACCTGGACACCACCCTCACGGCCCGCGTCGGCTGGCAGCCCGACAAGACCAAGGCCCCCATGGGCCCCACCGTCGTCTGCCGCGTCTGCCACTTCCCCCGCTCCGTCACCATCATGGCCGCCCAAGGCATCTGCGGCCTGTGCGACAAGACCGCCTGCACCTGTGCCACCCCTGCCCTCCACGACGCGTGCGTCGCCGCCCACGTCTCCGCCGCCGACACCGCCGCCACCCCGCTGTGGTGGGTCGAGTGCAGCGTGCGCGCCTGCCGCAGCCAGTACGTCGTCTACAACCCGGACAACCTGGTCGTGCGGCCCAAGTGCCACTACTGCCGCGCCGCCGGCACCCAGGCCAACGACGCCGCGGCCGTGACCCAGGCGCCCTTTGTCGAGTGCCGCACCTGCCTGAGCCGCGTCATCTGGCCCGCCGCCTACCGCCCGCCCGGCTTCAGAGCCAAGGCGTTTGAGTGCCCCGCCTGCGCCACCGGCGCCGTCGCCACCGTCGTCGACGTCGCCACCTCGGCCCGCCAGCTCGTCGACGAGAACGGCCGGGAGTGGCTGCTGCGCAACACCGGCGGCAAGATTCTCGAGCCGCTTAGCGGCCGCAGCCTCTTTTACACCATCTCGACCGCCGGTGTCCAGGGCTTCGCCGCCGCCGTCGAGGTGCTCCCGCCGCCCCAGGGCCAAAACACCCTGGCGCTGGCCCTCCACGGCAAGGCCGTCCGCAACGTCGACGACGTCGTCGCCGAGCTGCGCCGCTGGATCGCCGCCCGCCGCGCCGAGGCCGACGCCTGCAGCCTCTGCTTTGCGGCTGCCAGCAAGCGCAACCTGCGCGCCGCCTGCGGGCGCCGCGGCTGCGGCCAGCGCATCTGCGCCGGCTGCCACAGCGACTGGTACGGCCTCAACGCCCGCGGCCGCCTGCTCAACGTCGCCGCCCTGCACTGCCCCTTTTGCCGCCGCCGGCCCGCCCCCGCCGTCGTCGCGCGCTTCGGCCTCAACACCCTCGGCAACCTGCGCACCGCCGTCGCCCGCGCCGGCACCTGGATCTACGCCTGGTGCAACGACTGCGGCCTGGCCCAGCCGTTTGCCGAGCGCGTCTGCGCGCAAGGCGCGCCGCCCGACGTCGTCGACTGGCAGTGTGCCGACTGCGAGGCCAAGGCGGCCGAGGCGGCACGGGGCAAGGACGCCGCGCCCGTCCACCGCTACAAGCCGTGCCCGGGGTGCGGCACCGTCACCGAAAAGCGCGGCGGCTGCGACCACATCGCGTGCCCCGTGCCGGGCTGCCACACCCACTGGTGTTTCTACTGTGGCGCGCAGGTGGACCCCCACCTCATCTACAGCCACATGGAGAAACAGCACGGCGGCTGGTACGGCGGCGCTCAGGTGGCGAATGACGATCCGGACGACTATGACGAGTTGGAGCCAGACGGGTTTGGCGAGTGTGACTGTGTGTTGGGTTGAATGTGTGTCGCCTTTTGTCCTGTTGTGTTGATTTCCTCTTGGCGTTCATGTACCGTATGCGTTTGTTTTGAGATATCAAGGTACAACGTACCGTATGCGACGAGTTTGACCTGTTTGAATTGGCGCAGAAGAGTGTTATAAATTGACAATTTTTCTGCCAAAACTGGTGCCTTTCAAAATCCTGACACGAAAAGGGGCATTCCCGGTAGCTCCTTCCATTGATTGCATTGTGTCTCGCCAACATGGCAAGAGCGAACAGCACGGCTTACAGTAACGCAAGAATTGTGAACACGGAAAGAACGCGGCACCGTCGCACTTTCCTCGGATTGCGCAGAACTGGAATTACAGTCCAGAGTTAGAAACCTCTGCAGACACGCGGGCTACAACAAGTGATAAAAAACTGTAAACATAACGAGGGTTCGTATCAAAGAGAGACCAGCTAGAAGATCAAGAGATACTATCAACCGAAGGCTCTCAGGCACAAGACAATCACGAGCCAAGGCCCGGAACTTCCTCGCTCGACTTGAATTTATTTTCCCTCCATCGGAGAGTGTATAATAAACGCAAAAGTAACGCAAAAGAAACACAAACATAACGGACGGCAAGCGTGCAGACGCCAGCAAGGGCCCGTCTACATAATCACCTCGTTGGCCACATCCCGCTTCAGCTCCTTGAACGGCAGGCACACGCAGTTCTGCACGCGCACCTCGTCGCCCACGCCGCACTCCTTGCCCAGGATCGTCACCGTCTGCACCTTGATGCCGTTCTTCACAATCGTCGTGCTGTGGTTCGTGACCGGCGTCGGCGAGCCCTCCACGCGCGCCCACGCACCCACGCGGCTGTTCCAGCCAATGATGGAATACAGCACGCACGCGTCGTGCTTGATCTCCGAGTCCTCGAGCACAATCGACTCCTTGATGCGCGCGCCGGCGCCCACCGTCACCCGCGGGCCGATGGACACGTTGGGGCCCAGCTTGGCCGTCGGGTCCACGTGCGCCGACGGGTGGATGAAGACGGGCTGGATGATGTTGGGGCCGGGCGCCGCCAGCTCCTTGGACGCCGTCTGCCACGCCTGCTGCAGGTACAGCGCGTTGGCCGGCACCGCCGACCCGGCCGTCTTGATCTGCCGCCAGAAATCGCGCGTCTCGTACACAAAGAACTCTTTGCTGTCCGCCATGTCCGACAGAATGTCCTGCTCCAGGCGGATCACCTCGTTGTTCTGCTCGTCGTTGTCGTTGTCGTACTCGATGAAGCTGCTCGCCAGGTTGTCCGACGACGGGTACGACACGAGGCGCGACGGCCGGTCCGTGCGGCGCTTAATCGCAGTGCGGATCGACGGGAAGATGGCCTCCGTGCTGAACAGGTACACGCCGCAGTTGATCAGGTTCGAGATGTGGCTCTCGGGCTTCTCCACGTAGTGCAGCACCCGCCGCGTGTGGCTGTCCGACACGATGCAGCCAAAGTTGCTGGCCGCCTCCTCGGACACGCGCGTGCCCAGGATCACGGCCTCGGCGTCCTTCTCCGTGAACATCTTGAGCATCTCGCCGAGCGGGAACGAGCAGCACACGTCCGAGTTGAGCACAAACAGGCGCTCCGGGCGGCCCTTGAGGATGGCATCGCGGAAGTGGTACAGGCCGCCGGCCGTGCCCAGCGCCTGGTACTCGCGCAGGTACTTGATGGACAGCTTGGGGAACTCGTTCGACGCGTCCTTGATGAAGTCGCGGAACACCGACTCGTCGTAGTAGCCGATGAGGTACACCTCCTGGATGGACGGCACCTTGGCAATGGCCGTCACGCAGTGCCAGATGATGGGGTGGCCGGCGACATCGAAGAGGGGCTGCAAACGCAGGCCGGTTAGTCGACGAGACGGCCCAACTCTACATCGAAAGGATCGAAAGGATCGAAAGGATCGAAAGAATCGAGAGGGCGTACCTTGGGAACATCCAGAGAAAGCGGCCGGAAACGGGTGCCGCGAGACGAACCACCGACCTAGACAACATTGTCAGCCACCACATGCCCATGCTGATATCGTTACACATCGTTCGGCCGTGCACCTCATGCCTCGCACCGCGCCAGCCTGCTCGGCTCGTCCTTGTCTTCAGACGCACCAGAATGACGGCCTTGGTCGTGGGGGTGGCCACACCGTTTGACTTCGCACGCTGGGGGAGTTGGAGAGTCGCCATTGTTGCTGTGTGTTGCGGATTGGGAAGAACAAGTGTATAGTGTATACGGAGGGACTGTAGATTGCAGAAAAAAAGGGACACAAAACAATGGGAGAAGACAAGTTGCGGTATAGACAAACTCGTGTTCCCAACAAGGACAGGTTTGATGTTTGTCTGCCAATTTCAGTGTCTCCGACTGCCCCCCTTTTCAGAGCTCCAAGCTGTAGCGGTGCCCACCGCCACCAGCCCACCTTGCATCGCTGGAGTGCACTGTGCAGTCGACATTGAGCCAATCAGACGCTAGTCATCCACTCGTGCTAGGTGACCCGAGCCCAAAAGGGACTCTTTTCGGACTATTCGTTTTGCCGGTTTCCGTCTAAGTACTTGTTCCTGCTCGATCCGTCCAGCGTTCTTCGCTGCCTGATTGGTCTTGCCTGAATAGGAGGACCCTCTTTTGTTCCCCTGAACTTGCCCAGCAACAGCGAAACGCCTGGGCAAGTGCGAGCTCTCGCTGGTGGCTCCTTCCTTAGATGCCGTCTGTTAAGAACACCCGCAAACCACCCGCATGTCACTAACAGCTGCTACCACCGCTCTGAGTGCACACCGCGTCCATGGCTCCTTCCCTCGACAGACGGTTTGCACAACTGCTGGGACTTCCATATTCACGCGTAGGTTCACGGCAGCTTTTTTGCTTCAAATCACGAACGAAATTCACCGTGACACTCGCCGTGATATTCACTCAATCGCTGACCGCCGTTTGCTTTGCGTTTGTGTTTTTAATCGTGTCTTACGCCCGCTGCTTTCGGTCCTCTGTTTGCCTTTGTTTACTTTCAAGTACACATGTTCCAGCTTCCACATTTGGGGGCTTTAATGCAGCACGAATGAGTGCAAGCACTGTTTCGTCGCGGAGTCTGACAGAGACCTCTGCCATGCGGCTGGTCAAGCAAGAGCCGGGTGGTTCTCCTGCTGCCGGAGTCAACACGGCCGCGAACCGGCTGGCAACAGCATCACAAGAACAGAATGGTCGGTTTGCCCGATCAGGCGCCCGTACGTCCGTCTGCTTTCCTCCTTGCTTTGCTTCATTTGGTCTACTTGGCCGTGCTTCGGCATCACGAGCTAACAGCCCCCAGCTAGCATTGACACCCGAATCGGCCGTCAGACCATTACCGACAGCCACGCCGGCAGTGGCGGTGGCGGCGGCGGCGGCAGCGGCGGCGACGACGATGATGCTCCGATCCTCATGGAGGTTCGAAAAATTAAGACGCAGCCCGCCGAGAGCATCCTGGACCGCCTTGACGCACCTCATGCGTTTCCTGCCCATGCCCACCAAGGCCCCAACGTTAGCTTCGTTTCGCATGGCTTCACGGCCATCGGGGACAAGGTCAAGGAGCTCAACGACACCTTGGGCGAGCTCCAGTCGCTCGGCATCCAGCATGTCACCAGTCTGCCCGAGCTTGTCCTCGTTGGCGACCAGTCTGCCGGCAAGTCCAGCCTCATGTCGGGCTTCTCCGATATTTACCTGCCGCGCAGCGAGGGCGCCTGCACCCGCTGCCCCGTCCACATCCGTCTGTCGGGTGCACAGGCTGGCGGGCCCTGGGCCTGCCGCATCTCTCTGCAGCAAGACTACGACTACCGTCCGCCGCAGGGCGTCACGCGTGCCAATCCGTTTGGTCCCTGGTTCGAGAAGCGCCGGGACATCAAGGACTTTGCCAATCTCAACGACCCCTCCAAGATTGAGGAGACGCTGCGGTGGGCCCAGATTGCCACTCTGAACCCCAACCGCGACCACAGCCTGTACAAGCCAGGCACGGGCGAGATGTGGCGCCGGTACCACCCGCTGTCCAGCGACGGCGGCGACGCCATCCGAAACGAAGCCGCCTTCAGCCCGAACACGGTCGCCTTGGACATCAGCGCGCCGGGACTTGCTGATCTCAGCTTCTACGATCTGCCGGGCGTGTTCACCAGTGCCAAGCAGGATGAAGATCAGTACCTCGTCCAGGTCGTCCGCAACCTAACGGCAAAATACATCTCCCACAAGCAAGCCATCATCCTCTGGGCTGTGCCCATGAATGTCGATTCGGAGACGTCCTCGACGTTTTCGATTATCCGTGAGAAAAAGGCTCAGGCCCGCACCATCGGCATCATGACCAAGGCGGACCTTCTCCCCCCCAACCCAACAGCTGCCGCCCAGTGGATGGCCATGCTCCGCGGCGAGCAGCACAAAGTTGGCCACGGGTACTTTATGACAGCGAGGCCCATCGTCACCGAAGATCTGCTCCCCAACGAGATGGTCCAATCGTCCCACCGCGATCCATCCAGGCCCGCCGACGAGCTGGAGCGCCAGGGCGCGTTCGAGGAGGCCTTCTTCAACAAGCAGCTGCCGGGCATGGCCAACCAGGAGTGGCGCGACTGCTTCCGCGAATTTGAGGACCGCTGTGGAGTCAATCGTCTTGTGGCCTTCATGTCCCAGCAGCTCGGTCATGAGTTTGCCAAGTGGTCAGTGGCTTTCCAACGTACAAAATACAAAATATCGAGGCAGACAGCCCAGCTAACATCCTCCGCATAGTCTTCCCGAGATCAAGGAGAAGGTGTCCATGAAACTTCTTGACGTCAATTACGAGCTGGCTCAGCTGCCTGACGTTCCCGAAAATCCCGAGCTCGAGATCCGCCGCAGTCTCGTTGCGTTCACGTCGCAGGTGCGAGCGATAATCGACGGGCCGCAAGAAATGTTGCGGCTACTCAACGAGATATTTCGCGAATTCAAAAAGGCAATTGCGGATCTCAAGCCCAAGTATAAGGTTAAGGTGGAGTCCCTCACAAATGGCCTAGCCAGCGGCAGCAGACACGTCGTCGACAACAATGGTCGCATCGACCTGACATCTGCGGACAACGACGATGCGTCGAGCATCTACGGTGGCTCTCCCGCGCCCGGACATGCGTCTGTTCCCCCTTCCGGCGCCCCAGCCAACTCCGTACCCCGTCGCCGGCAGCACAGCACATTCCTCGATGGGCAAACCGATCCCGCCGGCCCCAGCACCCCGTCCAAGCGTGCCCGTGGGCTCAACGATTCGGTCAAACAAGAAGACCAGTCCGAAAATGGCGACAATAGTCCTGCGTTCGGCGCAGGCTCGAAGCGTGTCCTCTTCTCACGGACTGGCCAGCCGCTTCAACGGTCGGCTCGATCTCTCCAGGCGGTGCGCGATATCATCGATGCTCAGATGCGGCCCGGTATGCCCAACATCGTCACCGGAGACATCTACAACTCACTGTCGATGGAGGCCATCCGGCCCTGGATCGACCCGTTGATGCAGTTGCTGGAACGCGTCTTCAACTTGCTCGACACCAAACTACATGAGCTCCTCTCAACCGCGCTCAGCAACCTGCGCAAGCGGCTCATCTACAAACACGCCTCATCCGCCCTCAAGAAGTTCCTGGTCGACCGCATGAGCGAGGTGCAGACGACGCTCCTGCAACACTACCAGCTCGAGACGCGCAAGTACCACACGCTGGACCGAGAGACCATGGCGCGCAATGAGGAGGCCGAGCGCAACCTCCTGGCGCGGCACCGCCACTACTACCGCATGGTGGCCTACCTCGGCGAGCAGCGCGGCAAGGAGCGGCCCCTTCCCAAGGACTGGGATATCATGAGCGACGACGAGCGTGCGCGCGAGAAGACAATCATGAACCAAGAGCTCGCCAAGCTCGGCGCGGACGAATACACCCGCGAGCTGGGTGTCTGCGCCAACGTGCGCGGCTACTACCGCACCGCCGCCACGCGCTTTGTCGACACGTGCACGATGCACATCTCGTCCGGTCTGCTGCCGGACGTCACGGACCAGCTCTCCAAGTCGTACCTGGACAACCAGCTGGGCGTTTTTGATAGGACAACACCGCAGACATTCCTGGACCTCATGGGCGAAGACGAGGCGACGGCCCAAAAGCGTGCCAGCCTCAAGGACGACCGCCGGCGGTTCCAGCTCACAATGGAGTCCATCCAGCGCCTCGAGAACTCGAGCCAGTACTCGCAAGAGCAGCCAACCCAGCCGCAGTCGCAAGTGCCTGTGCCAGCCACGGTGGATGGCGATGTTTAGGTTCAGTGGCAATATCAGTGGCTGAATATGTTTCCATTCCCTCTTTCCATGACGAATAATGAATTATATTGCTGTTCCGGATCTGTTTGTTTCGTTTGTCTTTACATCTCCCATCGCCGGTTTCCCTTTTGCTTTTTAATTCCGCACCTTGTACAACATTGAATAGCGGTTGTATTTTGTTTTTAGTTTTGAGCGGACGACAGTGATCGAAGCCACATTCCATATTCCATCCCGGCGAGGGGAAGAGAGCACGAAGACGGAAAGCACGAAGATACGGGTGCATGTTGCGATATACGGACATGCTTGAAAGATTTGACTTTGAATTGTATGGAAAGAGAATGTATTGTGGCAAGCAGTGGTGGGAATATTTAATAACCAGGCTAGAAATGAAATAACAGAAATCAAAAGCAATTGTAAGGTGATGACCATAACCGTCTAGTTCTAGGAGACGGGAAACCGCCAAAGTCTGCGATAAACATCGAGGCTTAGTGAACCTCGAAGACAAAACTATAAAGACATAGCAACACTGAAACACAAGCACAGAAAATTGCAACAGGAACAGAATTAGTAGTTAATTTCACCCCTACAAAGACAGACACCCTCGACATAAGACGAGTCGCAAAACGCATCCGTTCAAATGGGTATGATTGCAAACATGTTGAGATTGTCACTTTTCGTTTTACTTCCAACAGGCAGCCAGCAATGGTCCCAAGACAAAATACACAAGACAGGTCAAAAGGCGGATTATATTAACAAAGGAAACCGAAAGGACAAGGTTCCCATTTCCCAATGTCTCCCACCAACGTCCTATACAAACTGGTTTCGCCCTGCGAATTCAAGAGAGAGTAAAGAGATACAAAAAAATGCAACTATGAAACGCAATGAAAACCATGAGAGTGGGTGACAGGAAGAAAACGAGAGAAAATAAAACAAAAAAAAGAGAAAACACCGACAAGTCTGCTGTGACGGACAATGACATAATAAAACGTGGTAGATGCAAGAAACCACAAACGTAAAGGACTGATATGATGAATGTAGCGAGAGCCAAAAAAAAAAAAAAAAAACACAAGGAGACAATAATGCACATGATGCACCTGAACAAACGTGTTCCCCGACGCTAACCAAAATGATGCCGTATATACCAGGAGTGAGAAATAGGAGCGTGATACATATGTAGTCGTGTATGCGTAGAGTTGGGAAAGGAGGAAGAAGAAGGGCGGGGGTGTGCATGGGTGTGGAGTTGAGATCGAAGGCGAGGGGCATGATTAAAGCTCCTCTTCGATTGGCGACTGGGGCTCGGGGGCATTGAGCAGAGTCCGGACGCCGAGGGGGTGTGCGAGAGCATTGTCGCGAACGGCGCCAAAGTCGAGAATCTAAGAAGGAACGTCAGCAAGTGAGTGCTATACGGGGGACTACGCATGGTAGGGGGTGCGGCCAAACTCACTTCAATATAGGTAAGACTGTCTCGCTGGACAGCCGCGACACAGCGCCGAGCATCAAACTTGACCTGCCAGACGCCGGAGAGGTCGCTCAGCAGATCCTGGATGCACTCGCCGGTCTGGATATCCCACATCTTGACCGTCTTCTCGCTGCCGGAGATCACTTTGCGGCCGTCATGCTGGAAACAGGTGATAGCGCCGGTATGGGCTGTCAAGGTGCTCTTGCAGGTGCCCGACTCTGGGTCCCAGACACGGAGGGTGCTGTCGGCGGCCGCCGACACGAGCTTCTCGTCGCGGAGATCGAGCAGGCCGACCAGCAGGGCGTGGCCTTCGAGCGTGTGGAGGCAGGCCCCGGTGTCCAAATCCCATATCTTCACCAGCGAGTCCATCGAGCCGGAAATGCAGCGGTTGCGCTTCACGTCGAGAACGACACTGTACACCCGCTGCGTGTGGCCCTGCAACACGTGGAGCGACTCGCCCGTGCTGATGCGCCACACACGCACGGTGCTGTCGTAGCTGCCGGAGACAAGAATGTCCCCGTGCGCCGCAATCGACCGAACGGAGCTGGAGTGGCCTGACAGAATGCGAATAAAGTAGGGGCACTCGGAATCGTTGGCAGGCGGGCCGGTCTGGATGTAGCGCCGCGAGCCCGGCTCCGGCAGCCGCCACACACGCAGCTGGTTGTCGCGCGAGCCGGTGATGATGAGCGGCTTCGGTGGCATCATGACGGGCTTGCCGTCTTCGAACTTGCCGGTGGGCTTGGGCATGAGAATCTGCAAGCAGCGCACCGTCGAGGTATGTCCGTAGAACACTTGGGTGCACAGTCCCTTTTCAATGTCCCACACGCGCACGGACCGGTCGGTACTACCCGAGACGAGAATGTTTCCCTCGTACTGCAGGGCCCAAACACCGCCCTCGTGGCCTTCCAGCTTCTTCAGCAGCTTGCCGGTTTTGGTGTCGTAGATGTGGATCAACGTGTCGTCGCTGCCCGTGATGATCTTGTCGTCGTCAAACTGCAGGCAGGTGATGACGTGCCGGGGGTGGGCGGTAAAGGCCAGATGCTGTGGCTTCACCTTGCCGCTTGTCCAGTTTTGGCGAATCATGTAGTGGCGGCGGTAGAGGGACTTGAAGAGGTGGAGGTTCCGCAAGCTCGGCAGACCAATCTTGGGGTTCGGAATGGCCGCAGCAGCCGCACTGGCGGCCGACATAGGGCCTTCGGACTTGTGCACCTGGGGCCACTGCGACGGCTTCTCTTCCTTGGGCGCTACCTCCTGAGCACTCGCCCGCCGTTTGGACCGCTCGGTGCCAGGGTACGCCGTAATGCCACGTTTCCGCTTCGACGTGCGCACCCGCGGCGCAGACGCCTCTGGCTTGGACGAGCGAATCAGGTCGGTCTCGTCGACCTCCATGCGCATGCGCAGACTCAGATCGACCTCGCAGCCATGCGCACCGACGGGGTCCTGCCAGCCCCAGCCCTGTGTAATGGCCCGTTGCAGCTCGCCCGACGGCAGCTCGAAACCAGCTTTGTCAAACAACTCTTTCCAGCCCGTTTCGTTGCTGTCCACAATGATGCGCCACTGCTTGGAGACCTGCGCAGCACGGCACAGGTCCTTGAAGTCGAGGTAGGAAAGGATGTGAAGGCTGAGCTCGAGTGGGAGCCGCTTGAAGAAGTCGCACTTGAGGGCCGGGTTGACGACATCGGCAACCGTCTGAAGCGTCTTCCGCGAGCACCTGCGCAGGAATTGGTACATCATAAAGGTCTTCATCTCACCGGGCATGGTATCAAACCGCTCCAACATAGACTGCACGGCCATGAAGTTCATCCGTGACACAGCACCATCCGACAACGAGTTGGCGCCATCGGGCTGGGAGAAAGACTGGTATCCCGGATATGGCGACGAGTCAGCAACTTCGGTGGACTGTGATCGTGTCGTCACCCAGAGAGGCTGTCGAAGAATGCGTTCGTCTAGTTCGTCGTGGTCGTCGTCGGGAAGCTGCGACGTCGGGTGCACAGCCGACAACGTGGGAGACAAGCGTGGGCTGGGAAGACTGGCATCCAGCATGCCCACATTGCCGAGAACCCGCGGCGGCAGCGTCCGCACGGTCTGCTGCAAAGACTCGTCGGCATCGGGGAAGCTGTCGGCGTCGGCGTCGGCATCGGCAACTGGTGGCGTGGCCACGGTGTTGCTGAATACGGTATGTGCGTCGCTCCCGGTGGGACTAGCAGCCTCATATGGTGCTGGCGTTGTGCTGGGGCCCGATTCTGTCTTGTTGTCGCTGGCTGCCCGTTCCAGACGCAGCGAACGGAATCGAGACGAGCTTCGGTTACCGGTGCTGGCACCGTCGGGTGTGGCGAGATATGAGGACGGGCCGTTTGCAAGGTCGCCGTCACGGTCGTCTTTCAACAAGCCAAGGCCCAGCCGTCTTGGCCGGTCGGCTGCGGAAGTGGAGGCGGACGCCGTTGTGGATGTGGATGTGTTTGCCGACGCCCCTATGTTCGAGGAGCGGAGAACCTTCCGGCTAATGGTGGAGACGGGAGAACCAGCCACGGAGCTGGAACGGGTCGACCGGCGCAATGAGCTGTCGGCAGGCTGCTTCGACGACGACGATGCCGCCGCCGCCGCCGCCGCCGGCTGGGAGGGTGAATCATGGCGTGGCTGGCTCTCGACGCCGGGCTCGGGCTTTATCTGGCTGTCGTCGAAGATGCGTGCACGCGGTGGGTGGCGGTGAAAGGGGTTGGCCCGCAACAGGTGGTCGTCCTGGCTGTGTTCAAAGGAGGAGTGGAATTTCTGCGAGTCGTCAAACGACGACCAGGAGTCGCTGTCGATGCCGTCGTCGACGTCGAAGCTGAACTTGGACAGCTCTGGCGGGGTCGGTTTGGAGGCAAGCGGGTACTCTTTGGCGTCGAGCGACTGGAGTGCCCTCGATTCACGGACGTACAGCGGCGGGTATGACCGCTTGGTAGTGGTTGTTGTCGTCACGGTCTTCGTCTCGACGCACTCGGCAATCTCAAACTGCAGCCGTGCGCCGTGTGCGGCATCAGTCTCGGCGGCATCGTTCCAGTTGACGGAAACCATTTGACTGGAACGAGGCCGGCTGACCTCGGTCGTCTTCTGGGGAGCCTGCGAGTCGGGCATTGTGGGATTGTCGTGGTCTCCCCGCAGGTGACTGAGACCACGCGACTTGTAAATGGTCGTCAAAGTAGACGAGGGCGTAGCAGAGGGAAGGGCTGTTGTCGTGGATGTAGATGCACGTCGATTCAGGAGACAAAGGTTCAAAGAGAGGGGAGGGGCGGTGTCGTGATGACTAGAGTGCGTTAGTAACGGCACGGATCGGGATGTGTTCGGCAAAGGCGAGGGATGTCGACAGAGGGAAAGACGAGCGATGCAGTGTCTTTTTGATACGAATCCAGCCGGGCAACGCAGCGGAGGAGACTCACGAGGCGGTGGTCAAGAGGGTGGAAAAGGCTGTCCGGATCGATAACGATTTACGCGGATTCCAGGGCCAACGCGTGCATGCTCAGCATTGTATACGGGCAGCCAAAGTCGATGTGATGTGTCCGTTCACGGGGTGTCGTGTGGAAAAAAGAGGCCGTGGAAGTCGATAGGCAGCCAGGCGGACAGATCCAAGGGTTGGGAGCAGAAAAGCGAGGCCCAAAACAGAGACGAGGTGGACACGAGGGGAGAGTGAGGCACGGAAAAGGGATGCGTGACAGGACCTGCGAAGGGGGGCGGCTGGCAACACCCTCAGATGTGCAGTCGTGTTCGCGTTGGTCGTCGGTTTGTGTACAGAGGGTGCGTCTGTTTGGGATCCGCCTGTTGGTGATTTGTTGTTGGCTGGTGAGAGGAGAGAAACAAAAAAAGGCGAAGAAGAGGAAGGCGATCAAGAACAGAAAGAGGGTCGCCGACGATGAGGCCGAAAAAAGGCTGGGCCACCAGAGGAAGGCGGGTTCTGCCTCCTCCTCCGCTCCTTCCTCTTACTACGCCTTAGCCCAGCCTGGCCTAACGGGGGGAAAGGGCGAGTGGTGGAACCACCCAGCAGCCGGCGATAAAAAAAATTCCTGTCGACTGGCCTGGCGCCCCCCTCTTTCGGTCGCTCCTTCCCCTTACTCAGTAAAAACAGCCAACGAAACAAGTGGATTTCACGCCTAAAATTTCCGCTCACGTGCCACGGCGCTCACAAATTTCTACGGAGCACGCTTTTCTGCCTGCGAATGATGGCCCTGGCCTGGCCTGGCCCATAATCGTACACTAGTTACCGCGTACTCCGTCTACTAAAAGACTGCCAGTGAAACTGCCAGTGAGACTGCCAGTGAGACTGCCAGTGTCAGGCACCGCGTTGGGGCATACAGAAGCCATAGGCGTAGAGTGCACTGGCGGGCGTGGCGGAAGGGGCGAGGCGCTCTGTCATCCGCCCTTTCCCTCCCGTTCTGTTGTGCAATGTGACAGAATCTGGAAAGGACGCTCAGGTGACTACCGCTCGCGCCTGCCTTCGTAATCCGTACATACTGACGAGTCCAAAACGTCATATCACAAATGCCACGAGAAGCGAGACACTTGTAATCCACGAGACACTCTTCCCGGCGTGGAGCGTGGTGAAAGGTAGTGACAAAGGCTGGGGAACGGGACATGAGGCAGCCTCTATCCCAGCACACATGCACAGGCGTCTTCGGCGACCAATGCAGGCTGAAAGGAACTGCAGAAGTGATTGAGAAAATCCAGCACGGCGGAATCAAGAAGTCTGTAATACACCGCACAATTACACCTCTCTTACAGCCCATCCTCGCCACCGCATCCAGGGGCGACAAAGCTGTTTACTTTCCTTTGTGATCATTCGCGTTTGACCTTTTGCTTACTGCTTGGTATTTCGCACCTCCCTCGCGTTCCGCGCGCCACTGTTCTTTTGGCTGCCCGGTGCTTCGGTAGGCTGCGTCTTGCACATTATTTACCAGATGTGCATGCCACCAGTCTGTCACAAAAGGGGACAGAGTGTCCGCCAACGATGAACGGACAGCATCTCTCCGCTCGCGCCCGTGCCCTGTTGTCTTTGTTCTGCCTCAGCGCGCGTCGCTATTAGCCCACTATTTTGCCTCTTTCATGACTCCCTTTGTAAAAGTGGAAAACCATCAGAACTCGGGCCCGGCCTTGGTTCCCTGGTGCCGTCGTTCTCTTGTCCGTTGTTATTCGGCTAGGCCTGTTATTTAACCCTGCCCGCGCACCCACGGCCTATCAACAACGAGAAAGGTATCTCGTTCCGTTTCCCCCCCAAACTGGCTGGCCCTTGTTACGCGCCGAAGATCGCGTCATGCACAGACCCAACAGACCGTCCCACTGCGCCTGGCGGGCACATTGTGATTGCGGGTGGGAAGAAAAGCGAACTGCACTGTGCTAGCACGAAGCACACAACACTGACAGAGGCGCGTTTGTCTTGTTATCACACAAGTGTTCCCAGGGAGCCACAACCTCCGATGACAAGACGACATAAAAGGATCAAAGCAGCAAGCAAATGGAGTACGGCGGAGGATATTGTTACAAACAGCTGTAAATTGCTTCAAAGCTGGTCTTCAATTCAAGACAGCAACAGAGCCATTTTCTTTTGGTCGAACCTTGAAAATAATTAATTTGCCTATTGGTGGTCGGGAAGTAATATGAACCGGGCATTAAAACTAGGAGCATATGGTTCCCCTTGTAGAGCGTATATATGGCAGAAAAAGGCACATTGTCATTTGTACCGGTGATGGACTGTTCGGTTCTATTTTTGTTATTTCTGTTCGTTGGTTGCTGTAGTTCGTTGTTATGAATATCTGAAATCTGTGTAATGCCCAATATTTATTGTCTAGATAAATCTTTCTACTTGGTTTTTAGAAAAGAGGAAGAATGAGGTGTTTTTTCTTACTTTAGTCTTTTTAATAGAAAAAGAACAGAAAAGAAAAGGTAAAAAAAAATCGTCTATGTAGAAATAAATAAACACAACAGAAAAAAATATATCAAAAAAACAACGAGAGAGAAGCGTTTACTTGATATTGCACAAATCAATATTTAGTTTCCATCAACTATCCCAGAAAACCCTTATCGTCACTCTTACGATCAACCTTTGCGTTCTATGTGTTATGTTTTGTCCCCTGAATGGTCCTCGTACGTCGTAATTACCTCGAGTTTTGAACAGATGAACGCGAGTTGGTTCTATTTCTGGTGTCGTTGCCTGTTCTACAGCGACTTTCCAGCGCTACAGCAAATCGGGAGCGTGGGTCTTGTCGAGATCAAGTACCTCGCAGCGCGAAACTCAGTGAAGCAGGTACAAAGCCCGCCAAACTTTTGGGTCGGAAGTGGGTTTTATCCGGGGCCAAACGGCCCCACCCGCCACACCTGCCCACTTGGGCCTCTGGCTTGGTGGTTGCTTCATGTCTTGCTGGCAAAGCTCCCTGGCGCCTTCCCTTTTGTTGCACACGTTCTCAGAAAGGAAATGAGCACGCAAAATACCTCTCCGAAGAGTTTCCAACCAACGTCGCCTGTTCCCCAAATCCCCCTCCTCCTCATTGTCACCTCGACGACCATCGCGACGTAGCGACACGGATTCGGAGCACATATTGCGCTGCAATCATTCGACGAGGCAGGCTGCTCTCGACTTTGCTGCCTTCCATGCTTGCCGCTGCTGTGCTCTGAACCCGTCTGGGACGACATTATTTTTCTTTTGTTTTGCTCACCTCCCCGTTACCTTTGCCACTCCCTACACTCTTACCACTCGGCCAGCGGCTACACATTGCGACCGACGATAGACGTCGGCGGACGGCGACAACGCCGACAGACAGCGACGATGGGCAACTGCAGCTCGTGCCTCGGAGCACGGCGTAGGAGCGTCTACGAAGAGGTGAGCTGGGGATGGGATTGGGCAAGCGAGGCGTCGTCCCCAGTGTCGAGCAGAACGGACGGAGACTGACAAATGGCTGCCGCTGCAGGACGATGAATCAAGGCTGCTGTTCGACGATGCCGATGGCGCACACTACGGCAGCTTCGGCGAGCCGGCGATGAACGACCAGGACGAAGCGCAAGAGTCGCAGCGCGAGTTTGAGGCGCTCCAGAGCGTCGTGGCCCGCACGTCCGACAACATGGTCGATGTCTTTGAGATTGCCCCGCCACGGCCGAACCCGAACGGCATTGCGGCGCCGTATGCTGCACTCGGCATCCCCGACAACCGTTTTGCGCAGTACCAGAACCTGCTCTCGAAGCTCTCGGTGACCGACGAGGACGACCCGGACGCCTGCATCGAAGAATTCGACAGTGAGACGACACAAGTCCCGCAGGCGTACGTAGACGCGCTGCCGACACAAGTGGACGTGGCCGGGCCCTTTGTGAGCAACTTTACCGACGCTGCTCCATAAAACGGAACGATGAGCAATGTTCCGCGACACGGCTCATTTTGGTCTTCGTCGTCTCTCGTCTACGTTGACTTCATATACCGTCGACCTGCTACGAAAGCTTTTCTCGCAACCTTTCTTTTCTTGTCCATCTGCACACGATTGCACGCATCCACGCAACACAGCACAGCATTTGATAGTATTGTTTCCTTTACCGTACGCCTTCGGCAGCAGACGGACGAGTCTGGGCTTTTCGTCCTATCCATCTCGGCCTTCCCGACGGCGGGAGACCGCACTGTATTATATCGACACTGTTCGGCCCTTTTCTTTTCGCTATTTCCTTTGTTCACTTGATACCCGTCTTAGTGTTATAATATACAATTTCAACCGCACAAGCACACGCCACAACTGCAACTGCAACCACGATCGAAGCCAAGCTTCGAAGGCAAGCATTCGGGATGGAGGTTGAGGCTGAGGCTGAGGCCGCCATCGGGACCATGACCGACCGACTGTGCTGTGTTCCTGCCGTCCCCTCCTCTCCTCACGCCGTGATATGTTTTAATCGCCGCCGATACGATGCAACCTGGACAGCTAGCCGCGAGCCGTCCTGGCTGCCTTGGCATCGGGACTACCGCAGATCTGACGTTCAAAGGTCATTCTAGAAGGTTATTTGACGAACTAACTAGACAGCCTCCTGGGCCATTGGTTTATTTTTTTATTATTTATTGTTTTGCTTGTTTCAACATAGTGCCATGTACGACAAAGTTTGTCAAACTGCGTCCCCCTCACCACCTTTCGACGCGCAACAGTCACCAGCTGCACTCACCATTCCACCTCCCCAAACCACCCTTAGCCGCGTCTCTCAGATGCCCCATATCCGGGCCTCAGCACCCATTGAGCATCGGCCACGTGCGCATGCTGCCGATGTTGCTTCTCAGTGGAGACCCTAGTCCGCGGCTTGCAGTTCTAGCTTCGTTTCCGGTTGTGGTTTTTTTCCTTCTGCCATTCTACGAAATACTGTTCTTCGTTTTCGTTTCTTCTACATCTCCCTTGTTCTTCTTCTCTTTGCCGTACACCCCTGCTCACTCGCCCCTGTTGTCGTTCGTCACAAGCGCGCTGATCTGAGTGCTCCGGCTTTCAGGAGGGATTGAGCTGGTCTGAGTTTGACAAGCCAGGCCTCTGGGCCCGGCCTGTGGACGACCTGTAGGGGTAGTGACCATCATCACTGGTGAACCTCGCTGGGATGCCTTGCTGTTCCTTGCTGTTCCAGTCTCGTCCGCCGGAACCTCCAGGGCAGTTCATGTGAGCCTCTTGACCCTGACTGCGTCAGCCTTCTTGGCCACTACGAGATCAAAACAAACAACCCCTGTACGCGGTGCTTGCTCCGACGCCCCTCCGCCGCTCCCCGCTTCAGACTCTCTTTTCTTGCTGTTTTGCCGCGCTGCAGGAAGTGGCTGTTTGGAACCACCGATTCACTGAGATGCAAAATACTGCAGTCACCCACCTGTCCTTCTACACAAGCCTGGGTAGACTAAGTATTCCGGTCCTTGCTTCAAAAACAACAGTGGCAACATTGTTTCGCCTGTTAGTTACCTACGTCACTGGTCTTCGATCTCGAATCCCCGCTTGTTGGCCCCCAACTGTCCAAGTCCATATTTCCTACGTCCCTTTCGTCCGTGGCTTGGTGCCGCCATTGTTCCAAGCCAAACAATGCCGTGCCGCTACATACTCGTACGGTCACATACAGGAGCGCGGGCATACTGCAGGTGGCAGGTGCCTGCTCCCTGCTGTATTCTTCTATGTGGCTCGCGAGTAAGACAGAGGGGAGCATCCACTGTCGCGTCACGCTCTCCCGTGACTATGCGGTCCTGTGTTGGACCTATGCGGCCCTGCTTGAGACAACCGCTACCACCTATTTGTCACAACTGCTCTGTACAAGACAAAACTGTCGACACGGCGGCACCATCAACACGGCCTAGGGTCAACGATGCTGTTGATACTGTACAAGCGCTCGCTCCTTTTGCACTACTGGACTGCTATTTCCTCTCTGGTGCCTTTCGACAGGCATGTCGGCAGAAGAATGCGGTGCCACTAAAACTCAAAGTATGAATAAAAGGCCAGCACAGAGCGAAGAGCAGAAATTCGAAAACGACGTTAGAATCCACCAGATCAAATTTTATAGAACAGCAAATATCCTTTCCATGCCCCACCGACATGAGGGAAAGACTGACGACGCAGAGATGCCACAGGGAGCTATACAACGTCCTCCGGTGCAAGCGACAGCAAACGCAGCAACGATAATATTCAAACGATGAAAACCAGGGGTAAGCAAAGAGCGGCAGGCACAAAATGCCGAGGACAAAACAAGGCCAACTTGAACATCATCGACAATTAAACACAACGGCCAAAGATGCAGCAAGACCACAGGCACAACGAAACAACAAGTGGCAAAGCAAGAGCAAAAACAAGAACGAAAACGAAAACGAAAACAGGAACCATAAAACAACAAAAACAAAAAAACGTCAGAAAGTAAAGATGGGACAGACTGCCAGCATGGAGTGGCTATGTCCATGGGAATAGGTATAGAAACGCACACGACCCCGCCGCCAATACAGCTCCTTCAACAGCGCTACAGCGTCTCCGTTGCACCGGCACCGCCGTCATCACCACTACCACAACCACCAACAGCATCCCCTCTTCCAAGCTCCGAAGGAGAGACAGAAGCCATTTGACATGCAGCCTGCCCTGCATGCGTCCTCCCATGCTCCGTCGTCGTCTCCTGCCAATTGCCTTGGCCATCACGCACTGCTGGGTACAAACGGGGTGTTAGCAGGATGATGTAATATCGAAACTTCTCGCCGCTTTGCTTTGGTCTTCTTCTCGACTTTTCTTTCCTTGGCGGAATGGTTCCCACCCGACAACACACAGAACATACCGGTTTGTCCAAACATCTGACGCGTTCTGATTGCCCGATTTGTCCGCGGCCGTTCACGCGCCGTTCAAGCCACGCTGGCTTGCCGGGTGACATGGTCCTGGTACAGCTGGTTCACCCGCTCCTCAATCTCCATAATGTCTTGCTGCGTCTTTTCGATCGTGGCCGGCCGGTTGCCCTCGTGCTGCCAGCGCTCCACATCTCGCTGCAGCTTCTCGAGACGGCGGTTCTTCTTCTCAATCTGCTCGCACAGCTTGCACGTCTCGTTGCGGTACACGGTGGCGTACACCAGCTTGAGCCCGCACGTCTCGCCGGTGCGGTACTCCTTGGGGCACTGCTGGCGGAAGTTTCCCCACTTCCAGTAGCCGCATGTCCAGCGCGTCTGCTCAAAGTAGCACATTTTTTGTTCGTCTCTTTTCTGTGCGCTTTGCAGTCTTGGTGGGACGAGTATACACGGGCCGTAAGCGTGTCGTCTCCTCGGAAGCTGGCTAGTCGGCTAGGCTTGGTCGTTGCTGCACCCTGCGCTCCATTGTTAGCCCATGTTGCTCATGCTGCTCATGCTGCTCATGCTGCCCATGCTGTCAGTGTCCTGGCTGCTCCATTGTCCACCCTTGTTTGACCAAGGTGTGTTTCTGCATGCCGTAGCGGGGTTTTGCAACATGGGGCATCCTTGTCGCGCATCCATTCGGGAACGTCTGGGGACACCCTCGTCCTGACTTCCCTCCTCTTTCAGTCTTTTGTCTTTCGGGTCCTTTGCTCTTTGCCTCGTCGATTTCTGTAAAGAGAAAGACGTCTCCTGCTGTCTTGGGTGCAATGTGACTAGCTCCTTGTGTTGTGTGTATCCTCCACTTTTTTGTTTTTTTTGTTTCGTTTTGGTCTCCGTGTTTCTTTCTTTCCCTTTTCGGATGGTTTTATTGACTTACAAGACGAGGGAGGATGGGTTGCCGGGACTGTTAACGAAATACGACCGAGTTCCGAGTGGCAGCAAGGAAACAATCAAACGAGTAACGACGGGGCAGCAAAGGGGCTTTGGCTTTTCTTTGTCGAGATGGGCTCGGCCGTTGGTGCTTGTGTACGAATGTGTAGAGACGGAGATGGAAAACGAAGGCAAGGCTGGGTGAGTAACAAAAGACGAGGAACGGAGGAGGATCGAGACCATCTGATTTTGATTTTGGTCTTGGTCGTTTTGTTGTTCTGTTTGACTCTCAGGCAACACGACGGCGCGGGTTACTTATACTTTATTTTCTGCAGAAGAGAGCCCTTCCCCATCTGCACTCTTGCTTGCTGGAAGGGAAATAAAAAAGAAATAACGAAATTTACAGAAAACAGAAAACAGCCAAAAAAAATGGCGAGGGTGGATACGCTTTGCTGTGAACAACACATCGGGCAAAAATAAAAATAAAATAATCGAGCCCGAGCCAAACTGCAACGCCATCAAAGGGAACGAAACAATGGCACTGCAAGGACGGTGCAGGAAGGGGGGGACATTTCACTGTGACTGCGTCCCCCCAAAAGGGGGGTGTGGAACAGACCAAAGAAAAAGAAACCAAATAAAAAAAAATCAAAGACACGACGTGCAGAAATGAAATGGTAAATAAAACCAAAGAAGAAATAAAGTTAGCGGCAATCACAGCAATTGCATGCAGAAAACGAGAAGCTGGGGGTGTTAGCTGTTAAGTTGGCTTGTTGTTTGTTAGTCGGGGTAGCATTGAATAACAAGCCCGACGGAACAAAGAAAACAACAGGCAATTGCAGGCAATCGGACGTCTCAATAAATACAGACTGTATCGGGAGCTGCATTGTGTTTCTTTCCAACACAGCCAATGTCCGGCCTATGCTTTCCTCCTCGTCTTTGCTTTTATCCTGCTCAACGCGCATTTTGATGGAGCCACGTCGATCATGGCACAAGAGCTCCAACCCGTCTTGAGCCTCCCCACTATTACGCAGAAGCCACAGCAGGACTGATTGTGGCCCCTGATACAATGGCATGGACGGACTGAACGCACCACTGTTTTGTAGAGTTTTACTACGATGCTCGCTATGTGAAGCTGGCGCTGCGAATTCAAACACAGTCGGAAACAAAGTGGGAGACAATCCTCGTACAGCCGCTGCTAGAAGACGACTCTGTTGTGCGGCCCGGCCAGCGAAGCATGCAGTCTCCTCCATCCTCTGCCTCTCCCTCCTCTTTGTAGCGGGATGTAACGGCGTCCGCAACGGGCAGAGCCTTCTGTCGAATTCTGAGGCTGACGGGGCCAGTTGTGGGTTAAGGTTCGAGGGCGGCCCATGCAGACGACCGCCCCCCCCCTCGTCAGACCTGTTTGCAGTACGAGTCTTGGCCGTGGCATGGCAGACCAGGCCAGGCCGGGCCAGGCCCGAGGAATTTTAAATAAATTAGATAAAAAGAATAAAGAGAACCATGTGCATGCAAAGGTTCAAGGCCCAAAAAAATGCTGGAAAGACCAAAACGGCAACGTTAAGCAGCATCGCTTCAAGCGTGGTATTTTTGGGCGCGCTCCGGAGCTACGTATACATCTATTTTGATATCCCCAGCCACCGCTCCTTTCTTTTTTTGTGCTTCTCTGCTCCCAATGATACCTCGCCTGCCTTTCGCTGTGATTCTGGCTATCCGCTTTCCGATTATCTCGGAGCCGAAATTCAGGTCGGTTGGGCTGAGCCTGCGTTGCATACTGTTTTGGTTATTTTATTCACTTGCTTTCTTTTTCCCCCAGCGGCAAAGTCATGCCCGGCCACGACACTTACTGCACTCCGTTTTTATTCGCGCAGGAGCATCGATTTTGCATAATGTAGCCGTTTTCTGTTATCGTCAGCCAAACGACCAGAGTCCACACCGACAGCGAGCGAGCGGAAGAGTGCTTCGGCTGGCAAGCATTCCAACCACACATCAGCATCGACGTGCATGCAAAATGTGCATGCAAAATGTGCATGTAGCGGCGCATGTCCGCAGTTCCGGCACAGAGGTGGCGTTTGTCTGCACGTACGAGATACGAAATACAGTCCCCAATACATGAGGAGGAAAATACATATTGGCTGGCCGAACAAAGCACATGGCTTTCGACGCTGCTCCACTGCGTGCTGAGGTGCATGCTTTTGATATGTTCGTGTACATCATCAGCGTGAACGTTTGCTCACGTGGAGATTGAGACTACTTTGTCTTGCCAACACAAAATCGAAGCATGCTAGCAACTGTGTTTTGCAAACAAGGTGGCTTGCTGTTTATTGTCTCCTGTCTTAAAGTGTATTAATCAATCCTGTGGTCTCGCATATGCTGCGGGCGAATATCAACGCGAGGGACCACATCCGAAGGCAGCGCAATACGTGAGATGAGACATAGCTGAGCCGATTGGGGACGCTCTGTCTTTGGAGGGTGTCCTCGGGTGTATCGATGGAGTATCCCCCGTTTGGTCTCTTCTGGCCAACTCATCCCATCACACTCTACCTGCAGCAGGCTGCGTCCACCAGACCAGATTGCGTTGAGTAGAGCAAGGATACATGTATGTGTTGTACTCAATGTGCACTTTTTGCGCTTCCGCAGCTTCATGTAAGCTCGTTTGTCTTTTCTTTTCTATTTCTTTTTCTTTATTTTTTATTTACCTTCACCGTCTGCATTATGAAGGTGCGTTACAGCGGCTGCGGCATTTGATCCGGTTTGTGAAGTTCAAAACCGCTCAGACCGAGTTGTCTCACTAGCCATCTTTGTCTTCCGTCTGGGCCTTCATTTCCACGGAGGGTGGTGTGTATCTGGAAGAGACACTGGTGTGTGCATGTCGAGAATGCCATATTGGTCGATGTACAGGACGGCTGCCGGAACGATTCGATGCCAAAAAGGTTCTCGACGAGGCAAGAAAGTATGGGTTGCAGTCTATCATGAGGTAGACGTTGTCGAACGTCGGATTACCCGGCGTCGAGACGATGGCCTCATGGATGTGCAGGCGTCCTTTACACCAGCTATCTGCCTGCATGGGCTTTGCGGATCGATGTTGGGTAGGTGAGAACCCGACAATTCACCGGGAAAATGCACGTTGCCACTGAAAACAACAGCATGCACGCCTACGACAGGTGGACGTGCCCGCCGTAGCGCGAGATAGCACCGTGTACAGTTCGCTAGGAGTGCCATCTATTGCGTTGCTTCAATGGAAGGTTATAGCCACAGCATTCTAATCTATGGGCTGGCGGCTCGTTTTCCGTGTTTTGATTTTGCTACGACGCCGCTGTCCTCTCCATGGCCCCCAGCCACCCCCTACGAACAACAATAACAAAGACAGAAGGGGCCCAACGAAGGAGGAACAAAACCACGGAACGCGGCTGGTCAGCCGTTCTTCACGTCCTCTCGCCATCGAGGCCGTCCTGACCGTCATGTCTTAACGTGCCTCTGTAGGCTAGAGTCACCTCCTCCACTCGTTGACCTGCCCACACACACTCTGCCCACGACAGTCCTGCGGGCAGCAAGCAACGTGGCGATGTTTGAGTAGTTGGTGAGTCCTGTTCTTTGTGCTTATGGAAGACCTGCGACTGGCATCATGCAGGTCGGTCTCCCAGCTGTGCAGCGCCGCTGTTCGCGTATGCCTTGACACGACTGCGTGCAGAGAATATGCAGTCTCTGCAGAGCACGCAGAGCATGCAGAGCGTGCAGAGCATGTAGAGCGTGCAAGACATGCAGAAACAAGTAGCCGTACTCTTTCGTGCACCCAGGGTAGCAAGCAGAAGCAGAATATGCAACGACAACAATGCACACTCCCTTCGCCTTGCTATCTTCATTGCATTTCTGGTTGATACCATCCCGCATGTATTTGCTGCACGATGCCTGCCTATTATCCGTTCCTATTTTCCGTTACGTTGTCCGCGGTCGCTCAATACGACTCGCTCAGGCCCCCCCTCTCCTCGGCACGCCTCATCGGTCTATTGGAGTGTGCCACGGCATGCAACATTCAAAGAAAAGAGGTGACTGTTTGAGTGACACACCACGCATGGGAGAGGGAGGGCGGGAGCCCCCGTCCAGACGTGCCAGCTCATAGCCAGACCAGGGGGGGGGGGGAGGGAAGGAGGGGAAATGGGAACGAAAGGGACCAACCGCGGGACATGCCCGCTAGCTCGGACAAAAAGACGTGCAACGACGAAGAGGCGACCTGGGGGGTGTAAGAGAAGCTAGAGAGTGAACGGGAAAGTGGGAAGAGGGAAGGGCAGACGGGAAACCGGGAATGGGGGCGCGTAAAGGCTCCCGGGCTCGCGTGAAGAGCCCGCCTCCCACTGTCTCAGTCTCGAGCAGCTTAAAATAATGTGCTGCCTGACGGTGTCAATGGACTCACTTGTTTGGTGGTGTTTCTTTTGAGCGTCTTACATTTTCAAGTGTGGGTGGAGATGAACGGCGCGCAAAGGTCGCCAGACATTGGCACGAGGATCCTGCCTCTGATCTCTTTGGTGTCCATGTTCTCATGTTGTCCTCTTATCAGCTTTCGACGGCGGCTGCCAAAGGTTGGGGCCGCGTAAGTTGTCGTCCTTGTAACCATACAAGTTTTGTTACCTTTTCGTTACAACGAGAGTATGAGTCTCGAGCCTCGTTTCTTGTCGCCAAGATCAAAAGCCGGCAAATATGAACGGTACACACCACTTCGCGTGGATGCATTCAAGCGCTATTTACTTCATGTGACTGAACGAAACCAGAGATTGATGGTGGCTAATCCTTCAGTGTGTCCACATCCTTACTCACTGCATTATGCTTCCCTCATATGATTTTTTCCCGTTGCAGACGCCATCGTAAATGCCGATTGGAGGACTTGTTTTGGCGAGGGTCGCAGATTGCTCAGACGATATGTATTGCCAGCGAAGCATTTACCGAGAACGCCAGAAGATTGGGTTGCCATTGCACCAGCACGCTTCCTGCCTTGCGGTTTGGGTAAAAGTGCGTGACAACGAAGCCCATGCTGGTCTATGTGGCGAAGAGGTAAATTTCTCAAATAGGAATATGGGAATATGGGAGAATGTTACTTTGTGCGAGTGCCACCATCCATCTCTGAACAGATCGTTCTAGAAACAACATGGTCGCTGAGGTGGCCGGCCCTAAGACCATTCATTTGGCTCTTATTTGCTTCCAGTCTGTCGCCCTTTCTATTTCAGGCAGCGCTATGCTCCTTTATCTCAATGTAGCCTTTGAATTACAAGGCAGGGGGGCGGGATAACCGTGTGTTGTGTGAAAAGAAGAGGCGTAGTCAATGTGGGTGCGGGAGGGAGTTATTGGCCGCTTTCTGACGACCACATGTTTGTTTTGGCCGTGTTTCTGTTTCTTTTCTTTTTTCGTTTCTTTTCTAAGTTGCTCCTGATGACGGTCGTCGCTATGCGATTCCTTTCATATCTGGGCGTGCTTTTGGTAACTTTTTTTGCTTTCAATAAACGGGGAAAGATGCATAGCCTACTTCCAGACTTTTCTTGGCCTTTGCATAAACATGTGTATATTTTTTCTTTCAAAAGTAAAATAAATCGGAAGACAAAACAGCAGTCATTTGTAAAATCAAAATATGCTACAGTCGAAGTAGGGCAAACCTTGCTAGTTGGGATTTAGCGGGCAATCGCCATTCTCGTTTTGCAGGGGAAAAGTGAGGCAGACAGGGAAACAGCGACGGGGGGTGGTTGCCTCTGCGCACAATGCTAGCGACTTTTCCTGTCCGGGCCTCCAGAACGGGCCGTGCCGGCTCCCGGATAGTTCATAACACGCAACCCACTTTTTTCGACCGCTCGTCAACTAAACACCTTGTGATATAGTCTCACGCAAGTAATATTTTCTAGTAAGGTGGAGGCTGAAAAACGCGAATTTGTAATACAAATCGAAGTACTTTTTTGAAAAAAAAAAAAGAAAAAAGAAAAAAACTTAACTGCTGTTTTGAATTGTTGTTGGACAATCGTAATGGACTGCGCACGAATTGCCAGTTGAAGAAGAACGTGGGAGCGTGTTTGCGTGTCCTCGCGTAAGACACCGGAAAAGTGCTGCAAAGCAGGCTGAGCAGGTCAGACTTTTGGGCCAACAGAAGGCCATTCTAGCCGGAAAGGCTGGCTCCAGAGGCCAACTGACAAGTCCGGAACGCAGTTAGGCACAAATTGACCAATTGTACTGACAAATTGGAAAATGCGACATACAGCAGGTAAGGAAAAAGCCTGCTTTATAAATTTGCTTTCAGAGAATTTTGGGTGAGGAAGGTGTTGTGGCTGGGGCTGGGGTGCCACCGGCGCGTGTTGGTTTTAGCCCCTGAAAAAGGAACAACAAAGCCAACAAAAGCGGACATAACAATGTTGAGGTGACACTTTCTCGAGTCTTTGGAAAGCGAAAAAGGTCACAAGTAAAATATGATGATTGATGCCCGACGAAAGCGTTTTTGACACTTTGCACGGGCCGTTTCTCATACTTTCTCTTGCCTCTATCTTGCTGTTTGTTTTGTTTCGAATTGGAAGGATTGTGCGCAGCCAGTCAGAGCACGGCCGCCCTTAACAGTTCCTGTGATTGGGCAAGAGGACCTTCGAATTGCAAAAGCCACCCAGGGAAGGCTCGCTGGTCCAGCCAGGCAATTTTGCTCACAGACAGTGTTATTGGACGATATCGGGTAAGGCTTCGCATTCGCATTGAGGTCAGTTGATAACGATTGACATTGTCATAGTAACAGGCAAAGAGGACTGTCCTAGGTAACGTCTTATTGCACTTTTGTCTTTCTGTAAACGGTCCGTAAATTTTAAGACGGCTTTGAGTAGCTGTTGGGAGAGCACACCACAGCGTCTCCTTGATTTTTATTTTATTTTATTTTTATTTTGATTTATGTTGCGCGACGACGTCCTGTTTCCTCTAGTGATCCCCCCACCCCCGTTGTCGTCTTTCCACATGTCCCATAATGAGGCTTTCTTGCATGTTCTGACTTGGCATGTCTGTCGCCCGCAGGCGCTGTCGTTCAAAAAGAGGAGGCAGCTTGTAGTGGGTGGTTGCATTTTTGACAACAGGGCCCATCTCGTTCGCGGTGTTAGTTGCTGCCTGATCAAGTATTACGGTGATATGCTGCGGTCTAATAAGGACCGGGGGTTGTTGAAGTGGCCTGTCCCGATTCGGACATGCCAACGAAGAGCGACGGCAAACGAGAAGGGTTCGCCTTCTGTTGGAAAGGAGTACGAGGAATGGCCGTAACAAAATAACAAGAAAGAGAATTGGGATGAAAATAAGAAAATGAGATATGATATAAATTTTGAAAAACGAGGCGGGCAGAACAAACGACGAGGCAAGTTGACTTTGATTTTAAAAAGAATTGCCATGATTTAATTTTACCTAGGTGAGCCCGACTGCAGCAGTCATTGGAACGGGCACACAAAAGAGCAAATGCACGCTTCAGCGCTGACTGGCACAGGCAGGTTCTCCCCACGCGGCGCGCATATGGCGGGACATAGCAGCCCCAAATCAAAAGAAGGAATACAACATATCTTACAGGTCTAGCAATTTCAGCCGGGGACAATAACCCAACTAACCACACCCAAAACCAAGTCAAGGCGAGGTCAGGACAGGACAACGCGTGCAGAAACATGCAGACGGCCGCATAAGACGCGACCGCCCGCCGATGTGATGAAAAAGAAGGTGGGAATGGGTGGCAACGAGTGTGAATGAATGGGCATTTTGTACTTCCTTTGTCTCTTTTATTTCATTTTTTTTTCTTGTATTTCTTTTGCCAACACGTCAGTCGTTCACACTGGGAAGGGTGGACAGGGCGTGAGCAACAGCTGCTAGTGTCCGCCTTCGTATCCCGTGCACATCATTTTGTCGCCCGACGATGCTATTCCAACAAGCGAAACAAATAAAACAAGAAAAGGAAGAAAACAACGACCATTTTCCAAGTCCTGCCCAGTCAGTTTCACCACCGTATGACAAACGAGGTAGGCTAGCACAGTATTTTAGACGAGTAACAAGACACTCATCCCCCAAATTCAAAATTCACTTGACCAATGGAGAATACACGGAAGGCTGCGATGCTTGTGAGTTAATCCCTTTCTAAATGTCTGATTGGCATAGAGCGCCCAAGGCTTTGCCGGCGACAGAGGCGATTCTGAACAGGCATTGGCTGCCGCTGTGATGAGACGGCAAGGCCCTACCAGGCCTACCTGCAAGGCCTGTAAATAGTCCGCCAATAACAGGAAACCTGGCCGCATGCAACTGTATGAGTGCGTGCAGTTCATGGCTGCCCAATGGACGACACGATATGGGGTCGATCACCCACCGTCAGGCGTTCAATCAGGCGTTCAATCAGGCGTTGCTGTACTTGTGTGAGTGTGAGTTGTCGTGCGCGAGGATGCACCAAGTAACACGACATACGAATTTAATGGCTTTAATGGCCAACCCAATACTGGCCTTACAGCGGCCTTTGTGGTGAGTTAGCGCGCCGGCAACACGCTATCGCCGACCACCAGCGCCGGAAGGTCACCTGAGGCGATGAATGACTAATCTCGGAAGAAGCACGTCTCCATCTAAAACGCGCCATCTCCACTTTTTCCCATCACGTCAGAGCGCATTGCGCCGAGGCGCCCCAAACACATTCCCCCAAACGTCCTGAGAGCTAAGACGACGATCGCCAAATGGTGCAAAGCAACACCTCTGGCACCTGACCCAGGCTGCCGTCTGAGAACAGAGGCGCTTTGCGCAATCAGCCCGCCTCATTTCACGTTTCCCTCGCGCGCACATATTTTTCATGTGCCGTCCTTGTCGTCCTTGTTGTCCTTGTCGTCCTCGCTGCTTTTCGTTACAATTCTGTGACCTCGTCCGTCGACTTTGTTGCTTTCCTATACTCTCTTCTTGGCTTGTTTTGGTCATTCTGCGCCGACAACTGTATCAATTGCCCTCGTGGTGCCTGTGACCTCGCGAGGCAGCCCTGTCCAGGCAGCCCCGTCCCCCTTCCCCGTGGCCCCTTAACCCCTGTCTTCCCCCCCCCTCAGGATACACGTCATTCGTCTCTTGCATCGTCTCTTGCGTCGTTCTCGATCGAGTGGAACTCACTTCCTGCATATTCGAGCTTGCTTTTGTGTCCATCGTCTCATCGTCTCATCATCTTATTGTCCCACTTGTCGCAACGTCTCGGTTTGGTTATTTGATATTTGGCATTTGACATTTGACATTTGACATTTGACATTTGACATTTGACATTTGATTTCTTGGGGTGTGCGGAGTATTTGACCTGAATTTGTGCTGCTTCTATGTTGCTCCAACCCTGCATCCTGCATACAGAACACCCACCACAGAGATCCCATCAGCAGGAAGCTGTCTGCGGTCGACCAGCCTTGCCTTTGCAGCTGTGAGGGCGTGTTGTCCATCAGTCTCTGCAACGCCGAGGACAACGCATAGCGCAGTGTATGCCTTTCGTGTTTTTTTATTGTTTTATTCTACTTGCCATTTTATCGTCTCCCGTTCATCTCTTCGCAAGTAGGTGACAGACATGGAACCTGACCCACTGCACGTCCACACCCCCGTTGGCCCAGACGGCCTTGCTGGCGGTGATGCACAAGCTGTTTCTGCAGGAGATGCAGCAGATGCAGAAGCACAATCACAGGCCGGGGGTCCACCAGCAAGCGAAGCGTCACAGCCAGAGACGCCGTCGGCGACAGTAATGACGGTAGCCACCGATGGACGAACCGGAGCAACAACCAGAGACCAAAGCGAGGTGGTGGACGCATCTGTGACAGAGCAAGAGGCAGAAGACATGGATGGCGCCCAACGCCCACGCCCACGCCCACGCCCACGCCAACTTCCCCGGGAGCAACCTCGAGCGGAATCCGTCGCTTGTGCGCCGGCCGTGACCAACAAAGCATCGTCGCAGTCGCTTGTGCTTCTCACCGCTGGCGCACCAAGTGGTGGCAGTGACAGAGTCAGGGTCAGGGACAGCAACGCGAGCACATTGCCTGCGGACAGCCCTCTCGGCTCGCTATTGCCGTCGCACACGCCGCGGCAGCCGTCTCCAGAGCCTGGTGAGCCTGGCGGCACTCTTGTGCCTGTCCCGAGGGCCATTTCGCGCTCTCCGCGGTCGTCCCGCTCCTCCTCGGCAGCAGGAGCACGAGCACGAGCGCGTCAGCTGCCGCATCCGGACGAGTCGCTGTCGCTGGACGACCTGCCCAACGAAGTGCTGCTGCACATTCTCGGCTTTCTCGACGTCAACGACCTGCTCACAGCGTCCAGGGTAGGTGCATGGCCTTGTCATGGCCGCCGCTGCACATTGTATTTTGATTTGCGTTTGACTTGACATTGCATGCTGAACAGTCCTCGCGTCCCACGTTACAGACCTCTCATCATCTTCGCTGCCTCTGCGTGGCGCCCATTCTGCACACACTCCGCCGCCGCCAGGTCCGCGCCGCGCTGCCGCCGCTGCTCGCGTCGCCCATGCGGCCGTCGCTGTCCGACCTGATTGCCCGCCACATCTTCATGACCAACACCACGGTCGTCTCGCGCAAACTCGCGCGCTCGCTCGTGTCCATCCGCCTGTCGCGCCGGCTGGCCGCCCGTCCGCCCGCCCAGTTGCTCGTCGAGCGGTGTGTGCTGCCGCCTGAATGTGCGCCGGGCATTGGCCATGTAGCGCCGGCGCTGGCAGCGCGGACGCGGGCCGTCGAGCGCGAGAAACTAAAGGACGGGCTGCGGCGGTGGGTCGGCGCCGTGTGGAAGCGCGAGGTCGGGCGGCGCAGCGAGCGGATCCGCCGCTTTGACGAGAGCGTGGGCATCGGCAAGGTGTGGCGGCTGCGCAAGTTCTGGGAGCGCGTGAGCCATGAAGAAGGAGTGTGACGGGGCCGTGGCCGCGATTCTGTATGATTATCATGATGGTAAAACGATGATGGTGGCGTATTGAATTGGGGGGGGGTTCGTCTTTTGCTCTCAATCCTTTTGCCTACTCGTCTGTCTGTGTTTTGTTTGAAGAATTGTGTCATGGCTCGCCTTTTGCTCTCCGTATTAATGAATATATTGTACAGTACACACGATTTTAATCCCCACCGTCCAGAACTCCTAGTAAAAAAAATGCACACACGCATTGTACATCGCTCCCCGAGCCGCCTATGATCGGAAGCGGAAGGCGTCCCAGTCTGCCTCGTCTTCGTCCTCGTCGTCCTCGTCGTCCTCTTCCTCGCCATCTTCGTCCACGTCAGGCTCGCCTTTCGCATGTGTCGCCGCCAGCTGCTGCCGGATGTCCTCCTTGTCGACCATGGTGGCCGAGAGCTGGCGTGTTGCCTCGCCGCTCAGCACGACAGGCGGCGCCAGTGTCGTCGATTTCGTCGTCCGCAGCTGCTGCTGTGACGCTTGGCTCCGCAGCGCCTCGCGCTTCTCTTTGAGCTTCTGCACGCGCGACTCGAGCTCCTGCATGTCCTCAAACTCGTCCTCGAGTGCCCGCGTCGCCTCTTCCTTTTCGGCCATGCGCTGCGCCTCTTCCGCCTCGCGCCGTTTGGAGCGCGCGTCGTCGTCGCCCTCGACCGCGGTGAGATCCTGTGCAGAGACGGCGGGTGCCGACGCCACCAGGCCCCCGTTCATATCGGGGCGTGTGCCGCCTGCCGCTGTCGTGGGAAGGGCCGGCCGTGGTGCTGGCGCGTTGACCACCTCGGCCTCAAACGCGGCCCACTCGTCCTCGTCAATCGCCGCCTGCGCAATCCCTGGTGCCGCCTCGTCTTCCTCTACGATCGTTGTCGTTGTTGCTTTTGTCGTCTTTGGTCGTGCTGCGGTCGTGCCGGTCGAACCGTTCACGGCGTCGTTGAGAGGCCCGGATGCAGATTGTGCGGCCATCTGTGCCTCCTGCGGAATGAGCGGTGACCGGCCCAGCGGTGCCGTTTTTGGCGTCGACGCTGCTGAGGGGAGTCCGCCGCTGTTGCTGCCGCTGTTGTTGCCGCTGTTGCTCCCACTGGTGTGTCCGTTGTTGTTGTTGCTGACACCACTGCCACCGCCCAGAAAACTATCCTTAATGGCAATCGGTGTCGCCGGCCGCGACGGGATGCGCATCTCCACGCCCTGGGCAGGGGTTCCCGAGCTGCGGCGGGCCAGCGGTGGTGTCAGCTGGGGCGTCGTCGACAGCGACAGCTTCCGCGGTGGCTCGTGGCCGTGGGCCCTGCCAGACTCTGCCTCGCGGCCTTCAACGGGGCTCTTGATCTCGATTGTCGGCTTTTCGACCGTCGGCTTCACGCCCGCCGGCAGCTCTGCCCGGTGCTGCTTCTTGCGAGACGGCTCGTCCTCGTTTCCGTCGCTGCCACCGTCGCCATCGCTGCCCATGTCGACATCACCATCGTCCTCTGTCTCGCTGTACCTCCGCTTGTGCGCCAGTATTGGCGCAGCATCGCTGTGGCCGTTTGCGGCGTTTGCGGTGGCTGGTGCTGTGGCTTCAGGCCTGTCATTGACCGTGTTTGACTGCAGCGCCTGTACCGCCCGCACCTTTTGCCGGTGCTGTGCGCTCCGCAGGTGGTCGTCCCAGGCCGACTCGGGTCGAACCGGTTCGCGGCAGACGGCGCACGAGAGCTTGCCGCTGTCCGAGTACACGGCGAGCGGATGGTCGATGCGCCGCGCCGTCCGCTGCTGCCGAAGAAGGGCCCGCACGTCGGCCATTTTTGTGCGGTAGGCGGCTGGGGATCGTGTGCGTGCTTGAGTCGAAATGAACAAGATGAAACGCACGTCGAGGAGGACAAAGAAGGCAGTCGTCGGACGCTCGGGCTTCTACTGCATCATGCAAATGCTGCGTATCCTGTTGCACTTGTTGCAATTGACGAGATCACATCAGCAGGGCAGGCGTGTCGGTCACACGGGTTGCGTCGCGGCGCTGAGGAGAAAAAACGTGCACAAATCGGTCTGACGGTGATGAAGACATGCTTTTGCTCGAGTCTCCGTTCAGGGCTGCGTGCGCCGCGACGATCTCCACTAACAGTCCACTAACAGTCGCTGTCTGTTGGCACGCAATGGCCAGTGAAGCAGCCAGACTCGCTTTCCTTCAGCGGGGGAGTCCACTGTGCCACTGGCCAATGGCGGCCTCTGATTGGCCTGTGGCGCAATTCTCCGTACATTCAGTGAGGATGGGACGCCACATGCCCTGGCCGTTAGCTTCAGCCACACCCCCGCGTGGGCGCTGGAGCCGCTGGTCTTCAGCGCGTTTTCCATCCCAGCGACCTTCGGCGTGACCTGACACCAAAAGCTCACGAACATCTCACCACGAAACCACAACGCAGCGTCGGTACGTACAGCTCCCCACGGATCTACGGCTCCAACACAGACTGCAGGGACGACTCGAGAACGCATCGGCCCGTCCACCGCGACCATGGCTAGCCAAGAGGATCCCAGCGGCGCCGTCGCTCCTTACCCCCAGCCGCCGTCCTATCTCTGGAGCCAGTTCACAGAAGAAAACGAAGCGGCCATACAAGAACTGCGTGAGACGCACGCCGCAGCCACAGGCGAGAAGACCACAGCTGCGACCATTGTACCAGATGTGCCCGAGGCATTGGCTGCCCTGCAGCCTCCAGAACCACCGCCAAACGGCCGCTGGCGCGTCTTCGGCCAAATGTATACGGTACGTCGTGGCCTTGGACGCCTTGGCCTCCTTGCGTCCATTGGATGGCCCGCTCAAGCTCAAGTTCCGTTTGGACGTCGTCTAACAAGCTCCTCCCCCACCGCAGTTGAACAACCAGCTCCCGTCCCTCGAGGAGCAGGGCGTCGCCCGCCTCGGCGCTGCCATCCCGACGGCGTCCGCCGAAAAGGACGCGCACGCCAGCAAGGTCTTTGAGCTCAAGAAGCTCGCCAAGTCGCTGCTGCTCAACTTTCTCGAGCTCGCCGGCATCCTCGCCATCCACCCGGCCGACGCCGCCGACAAGCTCGCCGACCTGCAGACCATCTTCTTCAACATGCACCAGCACATCAACGAGTGGCGCCCGCACCAGACCCGCGAGGCCCTCATCTCCATGCTGCAGGCCCAGCTGGAGCGCACGCGCAACGAGACACGCGCGCTGCACGAGGTCACAGACAGCGTGCGCAAGACGCTGGTCGGGCTGGCCGATGTGGAGGACCCGTTGGCAAAGAATGGTGCAGAGGCCCGGCCTCGGTCGCAACAAGCAAAAACAGATTCATTACTGGCACCCGCAGCACGAACAGCAGCGGAGGCGGAACGGAGGCGGCAAGAAGACGCATGGGCCGCATTGGACGAGACGTTTGGATAAAGAGGGCCGATTGGCGAAGCGCGGAGGAGGAGACGAGATACAAGGTCACAAAACAAGATACCAGTTCACCAGTGTCATTTGGCACGAAGAACACGACACATGCACACGAGCCGTTGAAGCAAGCCACTGTACAATACAAGCTATCATTGGACCCGTGTCCCAAAGCAGATGCCCTGTCCATGCCTGCCTTCCATCCATCCCTCTGCCTACATCACTGTACACGGAATCGGGATGCAGCAGCACTCGTAGCCGTCACACTGGATGCACGACGTCTTCTCACCCACACCGCCGCCTTCGGGCTTCGCAATCGTCTGCACCGCCGCCGCAATGGCGCCGCCGGGCGCGCGGCGGTTGACGGCAGTGACCTTGTTGGGCATCGTGTCGTGCGGGGTGGAACGGTGAAGGTGGTGAGTTTGGTCGACGAACCGAGGCTGGGTGTGAAAGATTGGGGCTTGAATGGTCAGTAACGCAGCAATATAATGGAAGATCTTCTGCCAGTTGATGCTCGTTAATTGCAGCGCAAAACTTGCCTTGCGGTGTATCGTCTAGATGAAACGTGCATTGACTTTGTGGTGTTTGTTTGGTAGAGGTCCAGAGACAGACGGTGCAGAGAGGAGACGGGGATGTCTCCGTAGGGAAGACATATATTGTTCGATATTCGACTTGGCTGTGTGGCTGGGCACGACTTGGCGGAGACTACGTCACCAGTTTAGTCGACGCCGACGATCGCCCACCACTAACAAAAATACACCAAGGCGGCTTTGTTTGAGGCCTCATCGTTCGATCGTCTTGATTTGGGCTAGTTTATTTTTAGAGTGTCTCTTTCTTTATGCCCTTTTCTTTTGCTCCATTTGGTTTCTAATTTCAAATGTTCACTGCGCGTTAAAAACACGCCATAAACGTACATAAATGCATATAGTTTTGACTCGTTGGTTTCTTTTATTTTTGCCGGACAACATTTCGTTTATATCTAACTTAAAAAAATAAAAAATAAAAATAAACAGTTGGACATATATAATAAATGACCTACCATACACTACAAAAATCAATAAGAAATAAAAAGATTACACGAAAGACCCTTACAACAAACAACTTTGTCTCGCCATCCCACTCCGAATTGAACTTAAGAGTATCATACACGAAGGAAACACATTAAAATGATTACAGAATAAATAAAAAAGACTCCATCCGTACGCCGTCCATATTGGCCGAACGAGAAACAAAAAACTAAGCCTCCCCCTAATTTTGAAACCCCTTTTCGTACAGTTTTGCACAGTACCGAATTAACACACAAACCGTAGACAGTAAATGGGCGTCTGCGTCGCTAATGCAAGACTGTCCTCCTGTGCCACCCCACTACGACGGGGCATTGCCAGGCTGCGGAGCGTGCACGGCCGCGGGCGCTGGGGGTCGCGCTGCCGGTGACGGCGCCGCAGCAGGCGTGTGCGGCACCCGCGGAATGGGCACGGGCGTCTGCGAGTGCTGCTTGGACGTCGCAGCCGCAGCCGCAGCCGCCTGCTGCTGCTGTGGCGGCGGCTGCTGCTGTGTGGCCGTCGGTGTCGGCGTCGGTGCGCCGTGACCATGACCGTGACCGTGACCGTTGCTGGCCGCAGCGTTGTGGTGATGGCTGTTGCTGTTGTGGTGCTGGTTCTGGTGGTGGTGGTGGTTGCGGTCGTTGTACCGCTCCAACTCGTGCTTCAGCAGCTGGAGGTCGTCCTGCGTCTGCGGCTGCTGCTCAAAGACGGCGCGGACGAGCAGCCACTCGTTCTTCTGCATCTTGGCCGCTTGCGTCATCAGGAAGCCAGCCGCCGAGCACGTCGCCAGTGGGCCCAGGATCTCGCGCGCAATCGCCTCGCCGTCGCGCTGCGCCTGCTCGCGGGCCGCCTGCTGCGCGGCAGCGGTCGTCACAGCATACGGCGGCGGCGGCCCGGCGGGGTGGTGCGGTTGCTGTGGACGGGGAGGCTGCGGGTGGCTAGCAACAGGTCCAGGGTGCGCCACGTGCTGCTGCTGCTGCTGCGGAGGAGGAGGAGGGGCCTGGTGTTGCTGCTGAATCGGATGTTGCGGTTGTGCGGGCGGCGGAGTTGGTGTATGCGCGGCAGCAGTAGCGGGCGGGGGGACAGGCGGTCTGGTGGCAATTGGCGGATGCTGAAGTGCCGGTTGAGGAACTGGAGGCTGCGGCTGGAGCTGTTGGGGTGGTGGAGGCTGCGGTTGCGACTGTCCGGAAGGCACCGGAGGCACCGGAGGTAGTGGCTGCTGTTGCTGGGGCGGCTGGGCCGGCACTGGCTGCGCCAACGGCTGTGGCGGCGTTGGTGTTGCAGCAACCGGAACGGCTTGTTGAGCCTGCGCCTGTGTTGGCATCACCGGTGTCTGGGGCACCATGGGCGAGAACGCAGGTGCCGAGATGGACGTGGTGCGCGAACCTCTGGGCCCGCCGGGCGCGGCAGGCGGCTGGGGAGTCGCGTTGCTGGGCGTGCTCTCCAGCGACCCCGGCGTAGCCCCGGCGCCACCGACGTACTGGCCGGCCCAGTTCGGTCCGCGCAGCTTCTCCATAGCGGCTGGGTCGTTCCGGTAAACGACAACCAGAAGCAGCATGGGCGCTGTGCGGGACGTGGGGATGAAGTTGTCCTCGAGGTTGAGCATGAACTCGGGGTGGCTGCTCGTGCCCGACGCAATGGGCACCAGGTACGTGTCGCGGACGTTCCCGACGCCCTTCTCGCCGACGACGCCGTAGCGGCGACGCTGGGTAAAGTAGTCGATGAGCGCCAGGAACCCCGCCTTGGCCGCGTCGGTGGCCGGGCTGAGGCTGGCGACGCTGATGTCGGTCGGCGCACTGTAGCGCAGACTGCACAGGTACTCGGTGGCAATCTGCTCGTCGATACGGCCGGCCACGGTGAGTTTCTTGGGCACCAGCGTCGTCCAGGGCAGGTGAATGGTCGTGCTGAGGTTGACGCCTCCGACGTGCCGCGCCGTGGCCTGGAAGTCGGCCACCGTGTTCATGCTGACCTGACCGCGCCACACGACGTCCGGATCGGTCTCTTCCGTCGGTGAGTAGGGCGGTGACTCGTCGCCGTCGTCCTGCAGCAGGCGGTCGACGTCCGGGTCGTCTCCTGGCCCGTCGGACGCAAACTGCGGCTGCGACGGCCGACGCTGATGCATCGTCGTCGTCGTCGCCGCCGTCGGCGAGCGCACGCTCGAGAAGACGCGCTTGAGGTCGAAATCTTTCTTGCTGCCGCCCTCGCTCTTCGTGTCAACGCGCAGGCCGCCCCGGCCCTGTGCACCGCGTCCTGCGGCCTCCGATCCCCGCCGTCGAGCACCCCCGGCGTCGGGCATCTCCAGATCGTTCTCACGGGCACTCTGCCGACGCAACGCAGACGGCTTGTCCTCGCTGGGCAACGTGGCGGTTTCGCGCTCGACGAGCTCCTCGCCCTTGTGCGTGCGACGCAGGCGCGGCGCCGACGCGTCGTCGGCCTCGGTGATGATGCTCTGGCGCTCGGCCTGGGCCTTCATCTTGGCCGTCTTTTGCTGCAGCTCGCGCGATGCCAGCTCGTCGCTCGACATGGTCGCCAGCATCGGCGGGACCAGCGAGCCGTGCACGAGCCGCGCCACCAGCTCGTGGTTCTCCTTGAGGTTGAACCGCAGCGTCCGCACCTGGCCACCATACTCTCTGTGCGTCGGGTGCGTGTCGTGCACGGCGCGCTCAATCTGCAGCGCGTAGCGCTCGGCCGTCGCTTCCACCGATGCGCCGTCGGCCGGCGTCAACTCGCCGCGCTTCTGCATGCCACCCAGCACCTCGGAAATGGCACGCATCAGCCCGCGGGCCGGCGTCTGGCGCGCATCGACCAGGTCGGCAATGTGCTTGGGCAGGTCGTCGGGCGGGCTGTACACGGGCAGCACCTCCTCCGACAGCTTGCGCCGCTGCGGTTTGCCGTCTTTGGTCTCCTCTTCGGAGTCGGCACGCGTCTTCCGCTTCGTGCCGGCCGGTCCCTTGGTGTTGCTGTCGCGCCGTGGGCCCTCGGGCGTGGGCGACGGCTTGGCCGACCCTTCCTTGGCGTCGCTGTTGCGCTTCGGCTTGGCCTTGCGCCCGCCCTTGCGCCGCTTGTCGGTGGCCTTTTCTTCCTCGTACTGCCGGCGGCGCTCCTCCCAGGGCCGCTCGCCGCGGGCCATGCCCTCGAGTAGCTCCTTGTGGTTCTCGGGCTTGCATTGCTCGCAGAAGTAGTCCTTAGCTAGGTCTTCGCTGTACACGCTCATGCCCATGCACACGTTGTGCTGCCACGCCGTGCAGCGGTCGCAGGCAATCCACGGCTCGCCCGGGTCGCCGTCCTGCTCGCGCGCGCCGCACACGCAGCGGATGATTTCTTCCTCGGAGTCGTCTTCCTGCGGGCTCTCGGGCTTCTTGCTGCCCTTGCGTCCGCGCTGTTTCTTGCCGCTGGTGACCGGAGCCGCCGCGATGTCTTTGGCGCCGTCCTTCTCCTTGCCGCCGTCGGTGGTCGGTGCCGGAACCTCCAAGTGGTCGAGGGACTTGTGCTGGCCCTTTGTGCTTCGCACAGAGCGACGTGGTTCGGCGTCTGTTGTAGGCATGGTGGTTAGACGTCGTTGCCGCAAACGCGAGGGGGGACGCACACATAGGGGCGCGTTGGCCCGCTTACCTGACATGTTGGAGTGTTGTGTGGATATGTCGTAAACGTCGTGATGTCGTGATGTCGTGATGTCGTTCAACGTCGTGAATCGCGTCAATCGCGTTTCGTGTTTCGTCGGTCGCCGCGTGGCGTGTGGCTTGTCCTGCCGCGCTCGCGATTGCGCGCCGCAACGGAGCAAACAGGGCAAAAGGACGAAAGAACAGACAGCTCTACTGCTGGGGCGCTGTTTTTCGCGATCACACGACTACAGGTTTCGCGTCGAAGCGCCGGCTTTTGGGTGGTGGTTTGCGGTTGGGAATGTCCGAAGCCTTGCCACAACCGAAAACACTACGCGCACGTATTTATGGAAAGGGAAAGAACCCAGGTTTGTCACTGGGCGGGTTTGCTCTTGCCGTGGGAGGATAACTATCGTGGAGTGGAAGAGGAAGGAGCCAGGACGAGAGGTCTTCAGCAGAGGGCAGGCGCAACGGGAGCTTTGACCCGAGCTGTGGCTGGTGGCAAATTTGCTTTGGTGGAGTGTCTCGGTACGGGCGCAAAAGTGGTTGCCGCTGTCAGCAACACCTTGCTGCTGTCTTTAGGTGCCTGATGTGCTGTAATTCGCCGAGTCAAGGTCGCTAAATTGACCTCGTTTGGGGCATCACGTGCTGGCAGCTCTCTGTCAACACAGACGATATACGATGTGCGATGTGCGACATACGCGTCTCTCTGTTGTAGTCGACGGCTGTGAGATGTAGAATCGAGTCGCTTGAAGAGAGATTGCTGCTGTGTGGGATGCGGAGCCCAAAAGAAACATTTCATTCGAATTACTTGTACAGTTGCAGGCTGTCTTTGTCGGCTGTGACGATGCCTGCTCGACAGGTGGCAAATTCAATTGGCGGCTGGTGACAAAAAGTGGGGCTTCTGTCAGGTTGGAGCTACTTCGTGCCTGGATTGTCAGGCAGCGAGATTTCCCTAGCGCACCGATTTCAAGCTACGCGTCGAATCGCTTGCCTGGCTGGCTGAAGCTCCCCTAGCAGCCTGAGCCGTCTGCTTGCTGTGTGCTTTGCTCCCATCGTCACCTCCCACCGCAACCAGGACATCGAAACGTCGAAACATCGAAACATTCGCTTCTCGACCGCTCCTTTTGTTCCCCGACACCACTACCATACGGCCTTGATCCCTGACGCACTTCAATCCACCCCTTCTGTCGTTCTAGAAGCTCGCCGTCACCATGTCGAGACGGTACGATTCTCGTGTAAGTTTTGCGTTAACGCTGTTGAGGAGTGCAGGGTGTCGATGGAAGCTGACAGTGATGCGCCCCTCGGCCAGACGACCATCTTCTCGCCCGAGGGCCGGCTGTACCAGGTCGAGTACGCCCTGGAGGCCATCTCGCACGCCGGCACAGCGATTGGCATCCTGGCCAAGGACGGCATCGTGCTGGCGGCAGAGAGAAAGGTGACGTCCAAGTTATTAGAGCAGGACACGTCGGCCGAGAAGCTGTACATTCTCAACGACAACATGATCTGCGCTGTCGCGGGCATGACGGCCGACGCCAACATCCTGATCAACTACGCGCGGCAAGCGGCGCAGCGCTACCTCCTCACCTACAACACAGACATTCCTTGCGAGCAGCTGGTGCGCCGGCTATGCGACCTGAAGCAGGGCTACACGCAGCACGGTGGCCTGCGGCCGTTTGGCGTGTCCTTCATCTACGCCGGCTGGGACCCGCAGCGGCAGTTCCAGCTGTACCTGTCGAACCCGTCGGGCAACTACGGCGGATGGAAGGCGACGAGCGCGGGCGCGAACAATGCGAGCGCGCAGAGCCTGCTGAAGCAGGACTACAAGGAGGACTGCACGCTCAAGGAGGCGTGCGGGATGGCGGTCAAGGTGCTGAGCAAGACCATGGACTCGACGAAGCTGAGCAGCGAGAAGAGTGAGTTGTGGCGCTGACTGTCGGACAACGTTTTGTGCATGCACCTGCTAACCCGGCGCACAGTCGAATTCGCAACGGTCGGCCAGACCAAAGACGGCAAGATCTACCACCGGCTGTGGAGTGCAGACGAGATCACGGCGCTGCTCAAGGAGCACGACCTGGCGAAAGAGGAGAGCACCGACGACAAGTAGGCCGAGCGAGAGACGAGCGGGGCCATTAGCAGAGTCAGAGTCGTGAGACGGCGTCGAATCTTCGAGCGCACAACCATGAACCTTGGCATGTTTCCATCATAGATGTATTACTAATAGCTTGTGCCAAAACGGAACTGCATGAATGGAAATCGCGGAAACGACCTTGTTTGTGCCTTGTTCTCATTGTTCTTCGTTGTCACACGCCATCAAGGCGGCGACTTGTGATGTGAAACGTACATATGCTGCCATGTCTCCAAATCCAGCCAGCCCTCCCCTGATTGCGTATTGAGATGCAGTCCTTAGGCCATGCCCCATGCCTGCTCGTAATAATACACGCATACACGCGGCCAGCCGTGCCTGGACTGCCTGGTCCAACACTTGACGTACAACAAATGCGCTACAGTGCTCCGTCCAGATCTGCCTTAGTCCACCCGAAAGCCCTGTTCTTCGTCCCGTATCCGGTCATAGTCGTTGCCCTCGCTCCGTGCCGACGCCGGGCCCGGGTACGGCTCGTCGCAGTAGCTGCTGCTCAGGTGCGGCCAGTACCGCCGGTAGCTCCAGTAGGCAATGGTCCAGCCCAGCAGCGCGCCCGTGCACACATCGTAGACGTCGTGGCGGTAGTCCTGGCAGCGGCTGATGGCGATCATGGCGGCGCCCAGCAGCGGGGCCAAGCAGACCAGGATCTTGCCCAAGTCGCCGCGGACGTGGACGGGGGCCGTGTCCGCGGCCGCCGACGACGACCATCCGCTGTTGCGGAGCACAAAGATCTTGAGCTGGCCGGCCAGAAACAAGCTCGTGTACCCCAGGCCCGCGAATGCAAAGCTGGCGTGGCCGCTGGGGAAGGAGCGCCAGCCGTCGTGCAGACGGTGGTGGTCGGTCTCGGTGCAGATCTCGAGGGAGACCAGGGTGTTGGGCGGCGTGCCGGGGGCCGGGCTGCAGCGGGCCAGGAGATCCGGGCGGGGGCGGCCGACCATGTTCTTGACGATGTCGGTGACAGTCGAAGTCAGGATGAGGGCGATGGCCATGCCGAGAACGGAGACATGGTGCTTGTGGACGTGGGCGTTGAAGACGGAGTTGTAGAGGAGGATGACGAACAGCGGGACGAAGAGGGCGTAGACGAAGTTCATAGCTGGTCAAGGGTCAGCCGGGACGAAGGACATCGGGATATCATGGCACATGGGACCAGAAGTGCTGTGAGACGTACCGACGGGCACACGCTCGACTTTCGCGTGCGGATAGGAGATGTTCAAGTCGTTAACAAAGAACAGCCGGTGGAAGGGCTCGACGAAGAATTGGATCTAAAGACGTTAGTGGCTGGTTTTGTCGTCGTCGTCGTCGTCGTTGGTGTTTAACTCGGCGTCCAACTCGGATTTCACCAACATAAAGGTACGCTACTAAGAGCAAGGTAAAGCCCGCGTAGTCAGACGCATAAGAGCTCTGACACACCGTTAGCAAGCATCCTAGCGAGTTTATGTGCTCGTCACCAACAGAGCCTACCTGGTAGAATCGGACGAGAGACGCAACGAAGCTGCTCGGCGATCCGTTGTTTCCGCTTCCGCTTCCGCTTCCGCGGCGTGGCGGCGCCATGGCTCCTAGTCACCGTCCCCGAGCGGCTTTGACGAGGGCCCAGAGCATGTCAGGAGGGGGACGTGTCGAAGCAGAAAGAAACGGCAGCGCAGTCGGGTGTGGCGGCCGTGGTGATGTCAGAGGCGAGATGTCGAGATGCTGGGCGTTTAGAGCTAGGAGAAAGTGACGAAGCGAAACGTGGTGGCGGTAGCGCTTGAGGACGACTAGTTAGTGAGTATTCAGGGCTCCAAGGCGTGGCTGGGGTGGTATCCGTCCGTCTCTCAGGGCATTCGCGCTTGCTGCCACCGCCAAGGGCCCAGCCGTTTAGCGAGCCTCGGGCGATCAGTTAGCGCGACAATCGCTCTTGCAAGGTGTAATTTACGCGCTGCAACAGACTGTGCCTTTCGTCACATCCCGTCGTCAACCTCTCAATCTGTCTTTTCTCGACATCCAGCGTTGCTTTGCACGACAAGGCTGCGGACACATACAGTGCACCTCAGTTACAGAATCGACAACGGTTTATTCAAGCCTACCAATGGAAACATAACTCGTTCCGCTCATACCATTGTACGGATTGCCATGACTTGACCATTCGATCGTCCGACGATCGAGATCGACGACATCTTCACCGATCAGAGTCTGCCCACATACCACCCAACATGCCTCCCGCCCTCCAAGGCCTCTCCGTGGGCGACGCGAATGCACGACGGCCGAGCCGTTCGCACATTGATAAGGGCAGCCTGGCGGCCAATGCAGATGGCGTCTTCCAGCTACCATCGCCGGAGCCATCACCAATCGACCCGCCGGTCGACCTCTTCCACGACGGTAAAAAGGTGCACGCAGACGCACAGGAGACGGACAATGGCACGAAAAGGACGACACTGACTGTTCGTACCACCAACTGCGCTGCCGACATGCCCGACAAAGCGTTGACGTCGACGTCGCCGTCGATCCCGGTGGCCTCGCCAAAGATTGCGTCTCCGACAAACCCGAGCGGCGTCCGGCGACTGTCGGCGAGCCAGATGGCCGAGCTGGCCGCGTCGCTGCCGATTGCTGCCTTGCCCGATAACGGTGACATTGATCTTGTCACGGGCGGCGTAGCAGGAAAGGCCGTCCGGAGCGGGTTCAGCCCGCCGCTGGATGGCTCAAATACCGAGCCGGCTGCTGCTGTGGCAGCTGGTCAGCCTGACGAACCACGCCGTGTGCAGCGGCACTGGAACTCGACAGGCTCGCTCCGCACACTGTCGACACCGCCGACCAGCCGTCGCAAGTCGGCTGCCACACAGCAGCAGTTGCAGCAGCATCTCCAGCAACCGGCAACACAAAGCACCCAGCATGCCACGCCGCCGGTCGCCAGCAATTCAGGGACACGCCGGCACTCGCAGAACACGGCCCCGCGGCCACCACCTCTGAACACAGACGGTGGCAAGGCCGGTGTAGCTGCCGGAGCAGGCGGCCCCACGGCGGCGTTACGGTCGGCTCCGCAGCTGGGTCTGGGTCCCAACGGCGAGGCGCCCGTTCACACGCCGACGCACCTGCCACCCAGCCACAGCGAACACCGCATGCCCTCGCCCATCCCGCCCTCGATCCCGCTGCCGCCCATGTCGCTGCCCACGCTGCTGCAGCTTGAGCTGGCCGGTCAGCGACCGAGCCCGCTCTACATCCACCGCTCGTACGCGTCGGACATTCCGTACGAGTCGCACGCCGTCAAGTTTGAGCGGCTCAAGAATTTCTTGCTGCTGCCGACGTACCTGGAGCGGACCATGTACTTTGGCGCGCTGGCGTGCCTGGACGCGTGGCTGTGGACGCTGACGATCCTCCCGCTGCGGTTCTGCATTGCGGCGAGCGTGCTGGTGCGGTGGTGGGGCTACATCGTGTGGAAGGAGGTGCGGTGGATGACGGCGTATGTATGGCGGGGTCTGGGGCGGATGTGGCGGCGAGGGCGGCAGCCAAAGCCAAAGCCGGCGACGGCGACGGGCGGACGGCCACGCGGCCGCAGCAACGGCAGCTCGGTGAGCGACACGGACGGTCCGCGGGGCCGACGCCATGTGCAGGCACAAGCACAGCAGGCACACGGTGCAGAGGCGCCCGCGCGGCCGAGCCAGCGGCTCTGGGGCCACCGGCGCACCAAGTCGATGCCGTCGAACCTGACGTCGTTCCACAAGGCCGACCTGCTGCAGGGCGCCGTGATTGTGTGCAGCTCGCTCGCGCTCATGAACCTGGACGCCAGCCGCATGTACCACTTTGTGCGGGCGCAGTCGGCGGTCAAGCTGTACGTCATCTACAACCTGGTCGAGGTCGGCGACCGGCTGCTGTCGGCGCTCGGGCAGGACATCTTTGAGTGCCTGTTCAGCGCAGAGACGCTGTCGCGCACGGCGTCGGGGCGGTCCAAGATCCTGCTGCCGTTTGGCATGTTCTGCCTGGCGCTCGCGTACAACATTGCGCACACGACGGTGCTCTTCTACCAGGTGATTACGCTCAACGTGGCCGTCAACTCGTACTCGAACGCGCTGCTGTCGCTGCTCATGTCGAACCAGTTTGTCGAGGTCAAGAGCAGCGTGTTCAAGCGCACGGAAAAGGAGAACACGTTCCAGCTGGCGTGCGCCGACATTGTCGAGCGGTTCCAGCTGTGGATCGTGCTGTTCATCATTGCCCTGCGCAACGTCGTCGAGATTGGCGGGCTGTCGGTGCCGGGCGCCGGCCTCGACCTGGGGGCCAGCGCCAGCGGCATGCTCGAGGACATGGCCGCCAAGGTGCCGCTGCACAACGCGTCGATCCTGCCGGCCAGCTTCACGATCCTGCCGTCGTGGCTGACGTCCGTCGAGGTGCTGTCGCCCTTTCTCATTGTCATTGGCAGCGAGATGGTCGTCGACTGGATCAAGCACGGCTACATCAACAAGTTCAACAACATCAAGCCCACCTTTTACAGCCGCGTCCTCGACATCCTGTGCAAGGACTACTACACCAACGCCTTCCTCGCGCCCGCGCTGATTCGCCGCCTCGGCCTGCCGCTCATCCCGCTGTGCACGCTCTTCCTCCGCTCGTCGGTCCAGACGTACCACATGTTCCTGGCCACCCACCTGCCGTCGCCGCTGCCGCCGTCCACGCACACGTCGCTGGTGGCCGAGGCGGCCGCGCCGTCGAGCCCGGCCATGGCCGCCTCGCTCGAGCGCCTCGACCTGCTGATTCGCAACGCCCTCGGCCGCGCGGTCCATGGCAACCCGTACGCCGCCGTGGGCGGCGATGCGGCGGCGGGCGCATCGTTGTCGTCGTGGCGGTGGTCGAGCGACGACCTCATTGCGGGCGTCACCATGGTCGTTGTCTTCTTCCTCATGTTCTTGATCCTGCTCATTGCCAAGCTGCTGCTGGGCATGGCCCTGCTGCGGTACGCGCGCAACCGCTACGCCAACATGAAGCGGCAGGAGCACGCCGAGGCGCTGGGCCAGGCGGAGCCGGCGTCGTTTGACGCGACGGGCAAGCGCACGGGCGGCTACGGCAAGGTCGAGGTGGGCGAGGACCGGCGGCGGTGGATCTTCCAGGACGACGCGGAGGGCCTCAAGAAGGTGCGGGACCGCGAGCGGCGCGAGACGGGCAAGGGCAAGAAGGACAAGGAGATGGACCTCAACAAGATTACACGGTACGAGATGGTGGCCAAGCGGATATGGTAGGGGGAGAGCGTCGGGAAAGAGACGCGAACAGACGTCCATACAGTAGATAATCATTATACAACAACAGCAACAGCACTTCACAACGTAGGATGGTATGAAAGAGAAACATGTCATTCGTTTTCTTGTTTATCTCGGTCCCTCCTCGGGCGGCGGCCCTGCTGTCCGGACAAACGCCTCCACCAGCGCATCCCGCACGGCAGGCTCGAGCGCCACGTACCGCAGGTCGCCCGTCAGCTCGCGCGGCAGGCCGGCGGCGGTGTCGGTCTGGTTGTGCAGCACGGACCGCGGCAGCGACTCGAGCAGTGCCGTCAGGTCGGCTTTGCGCGCCGCCGCCGGCAGCTTCAGCCGCGCCACGTACTCGCGGTACAGCTTCTCCTTGTCTTTTTCCTTGTGGGGGGCGACCGTGTCCTTGAGGCCGGGCTCCTTGCGGTATTTGCGCTTGAACTCGGCCCAGTAGAGCTTGGGCGTCGCGCGGTCCTGCAGCAGCTGCAGGTACGGCGCGCGGGGGTCCCGTTGGGCGGCGCGCGCCCTGTCCTCTGCCGCCTGCCGTTCCTTCTCGGCCTTGCGCAGGGCAATAGCGTCGCGCGACCAGGCCTCCCAGACGGCCCGGCGCGTCTTCATGTTGGGCAGCGCCGTGTAGCGCGGGTCGTCAAAGACCTTGCCCTCTTCAATAAGCTTCTCCCAGGGGCTGAAGGGGTTGATGTGGAAGTCGTCGAGCAGCGCGCGGAACTGCAAGGGGCCGTCGTCTTTATCATCGCCGCCGTCGCCGTCTCCCTCTTCTTCTTGCGCGTCGTATTCGCCTTCGCCGTACTCCTCCTCGCCATGGTCGTCGTACTCGGCAGCAGCGGCGGCCAGTTGGTAGGCAATGTCGGCCTCGCTAAACTCGATGGGGCCGCCGCGGTCGGCAGTGTTGGCCTTGTTGGCGTTGTCGGCGTAGCCTTCTTCGCCATACGGTTCGCCTTCTGGGTCGTCTGTCCGTTGTCTCTTGCGCGGTCCGTCGCCGCTGTCACTATCGCCACGCCTCGCCTCTTCTTCGTCTTCGTCGTCCGTCACTTCGACCTCTTCGTAGTCCGAGCCAAGGTCGTCGTCCACGAGAGGCGCCTTTGGCTTGTCTGTGTTCTCTGCCGTGCGGGTCGCCGCGCCTGGCTCGGCTGGTTCTCGTTTGCCCCCCATGGCCGCATCCACCTTCTTCTGGATGCCCGCCTTGTCCAGCTCGAGGATGGCGGGCATCAGCTTTTCGGGGATGCGCCAGTAGCTCGCGTTCTTGGCCGTGTTGAAGACAAACCGCCGTCCATACTTTGTGTAGACCAGGACCCACGGCTCGTGGCCGGGAATGGCAATGCGTGACCGGGGTTTGTCGACCGGCTGCGGCCGGGGACGGTCGTTGCCACCGCTGCGGCCGCCGCGTCCACCAAAACCTCCTCTGCCACCCCGTCCGCCTCGTCCCCCCTCTTGTTGTGGATGGTTGGCTGCATTGTGCTGGGCCATAAAGGCATTGGCGACACGAGGGTCGGACAGGCGGAGCAACGGCGCCTGCGGGCCGTGTGAGCCAGGTGGAGGCTGGCCTGGGAAAGGATGTGAGGGAACGGGTTGGTTGTGCGCAAAGGGCAGAGGAACGGGCGGTGCTCGTGCTGGTCCTCCCAGTGGCGGTGGTGGCGGTGCGGGCGGCGGCGGCATGGGCCGGCGGTAGGTCGACTCGCGTGTCTGTGCATTGTAGTAGTATGTATGGCCGGTGGGTGCCTTGTTCTCCGTCCAGCCCGGCGGCAGAGGCGGGAGAGACGGCGGCGATGCGGCCGAAGAGGACATTGACGACGAGGCAGCTTGCGGCGCTGCCCCTGTCGGATTAGCCATGGCGACGAGTGCGGGCGTGGTCAGATGCAGTGTAGTGATCTCATAGGTATGTGTTGCGCCGCATGCGGAGTGTGATGCCGTGGTGCGTCGCCAATCGTAAATGAGAGTGGTGTTGATGCAGTTGAAGCTTCGGTCGTGATGCGCGTTGGAGCTTGAAAATTGTAGGGACCCACTTATTTTGGTGAAGACCGGATTAAAGGTGCGCTAATTGAACAGCTAATTGTGACGGAAATGTTTAAAGAAAAGCAGTGTATATAGCATCTTACCAGGTAAGATGGTTCCTCTCTATTTCTATCTAATATATATTATTCCTATACAGGGCAGCATACCATGACGGCGCTGGGCCTGCAACGCACTTCACAAACAACGATAGTACTGATCCGTCCACACAACTCCTTTCATAACCTTCGCAGACCATATCGATCTTGTTGATTGTGAACACAGTCTTTGCGGATGTGTCCACTGCCTTTGAATCATCAGTGACCCTGGAAGAAGCTGAAATCGATCCTGCAGGTACACCAATGTGGGACGGAGATTGGAGAGGCGAGGGAACGATCAAAACGGCACCATGAGTTAGAAGCCAGTAAGTAGACTTGGAGAACGACAAATGATCGTGCATCTTGGCAGATGTGCTTTACTTGACGATCACTTAATAATCAAATCAAGCCCAATAGGAAACGTTGTCGTCCCATCGTCACGCGTCCTTTCCGCCATGGTCTGCCTTCCGGAACACAAAGTCGTGTAACTCCTTGTAGGCCGCGTCCAGGTCGTTGTTCACAACAACCTTTGTCATGCATGCCGGGCGTCTCTGCATAGGCCATCTTGTCGCGTGGCCGTGCTAGCCGCCGCTGCACACTCGCCTCGTCTTCGGTGCCTCGCCCGCGCAGGCGAGACTCGAGCGTGGCGAAGTCGGGCGGCCGGACAAAAATGAAGCGGTAGTCCACATCCCCTTGTGCAGCAGATGGTATGCGTTTCGGCTGCTTCACGCCCTCCATCTCAATGCCCAGGACCACAATCGACCCCTTGGCCGCCTGGTCCTCGACGGTCTGTTTGCTGGTCCCGTACAGGTTGCCATTGAATTCCGCGTGTTCAATAAACGCCTCGGCGCCAATGAGACGGGCAAACTCGTCCCGCGAGATGTAATAGTAGGACGCGCCGTGGACTTCGCCGGGCCGTGGCTCACGCGTGGTGTGGGAGACCGCCATTGTGAAGACACCTGTATAGGCGGCCAGCAAGCGCTTGCAGAGAGTGCTCTTGCCCACACCCGAAGGCCCGGAGAGAACAATGGTGTCTGAATAATCTTTGCTCGAAACGACCAACAAACAACTCCCGCGACAAAATAAAGCAAGGAGGTCGTGCTCTTCCTCGCCCGTTGTTCCACCTGTCACTGCCTCACGTCCGACAAGTGATGCCGAACTTGGGAGATTGGGCTCAAATACGTTTCATTTCATTCGCACGAACATGCGGTGAACTTTGTTGTCAACATAAGGTCACATGACTAAACGGCATCTTGACTCGCTCGTTGGCCCAAGGACGTCCTTGCTCATGTTGGACGTACGTGCAGTATTCGTATTCCGTAGTATTGTCGAGCTGAATGATGAAAAGAGTCGAATAACCACGAGCAAAACAACGATGACAGAAACAAAAGACACAATTTCGATGTAGCTTAATATATTCAGTCATCTCATGTACAAGCCTGTCTATACGTCCACCAGGTCATAACATCTCGCTCAGACGCACCTTGCACTCATACTTCTCTGTCCTCGCCTCCTCGCCCCTCGACTTCACGCCCGCATCCCCTCCCACAAAAACCCCTGCTCCCGCCCCGGAATCAACGGCCGCAGCGCCATGCCATAGTCGCCCCCGTTGGGCGTCCGCAGCAGCGTGTGGATGTGAAACTTGGCCGGCTCGGCATTGTTCAAGAACACGCCCGAGTGGTGGTCAAACTCGACAATCAGCACGGGGCTCTGCAGCCGGTAGTAAAACGGGTCGGCGTCGCCAAAGCCGCCGATCCAGCAAAAGTACGTCTCGTGGTACCACTGCTGGACGTGCGCCAGCCGCGCGGCGCGGGCGGCCGCGGGCAGATAGCTGAGGAAGGCGTCGACGAGGCGGGTGACGCGCGCTTGCGCGGCCGCGGGCAGATCGGCCACGACGACGCCCTCGTAGGGCACGACGCGGTTGTCGCGGTAGGCGCCGCAGAGGTGGCGCTGGTCGTCGTGGTTCCAGCGGCCGTGGGGCATCGCCCGGTCGTGCATGTCCTTGTAGACCTGGGCCTGCTGCTGCGCGTCTCGGGGCAGGTTCTGCATCAGCTCCAGCCCGACCGCCTCCTCGACCGTCAAGATGCGGCTGCCCTCGTACGGCCCGGCGTCGATCAGGTTCGGCTCGGCGCCCGTGAACCAGGGGCTCAGCACCATCTGTGATTTGTAGAAAAAGGCGTTGAGGCACAAGTGGTGGCCGTAAAAGGTGTAGCCCCACGGCTCCGTCGCCGAGGGGGTGCCAAACAGGGCAAAGTTGTACGAGAACTCGTTCATGATCCGGGGCGCCTCGACCAGCTCGCCCAGGAAGCCGTTGATGCGCATCGCCGTCACGGCCTTGGCGTAGCCGTCGGGCGAGAGGGACGCTTGCAGGACCTTCAGGACGGCCGCCCGCTGTGCCTCGGAAATCGCGTCCAAGCGCACGCCCTTGTCGCTCAGCAGAAACTCGGGGTTCGACCACGTGCGCCACTCGGGCGCGTCCAGGTGGAACAGCGTGGCCCTCTTCTGGTCGTCGTCGAGGAGGCCAAGCACAGCTTGGGCCGCCGCGACAATGTCACCGATCGGCACGCCCTCGTCTTGGAGCGCAAACAGCCCGTCGCGCACGCGGCCGTCGCTCGTCACGCCCTTGAACGGCTCGCGGAACAGACGCAGCCAGTGCCGCCACAGCCCGTGGAGCCATGGCGGCTGGCCGCCCTCCATAAACGCCGCCGCATACTCGTGCGCGTCCTGCGTCTTCATGGTCGTGAACCGCGGCTGCGCCAGGTCCGGCAGATACTGCCGAAACGGGCTGTCTGCCATGGTGGAGGATGAAGTTGGGCGAGTGGTGGAAAGAAGAACGTCGTCGGAGTGTCAAGGCTTGTTGTCTTGTTCAACTGCCACAAGGTAGAGAGTGAACATCATGAATGACAACGAGGCCCCTCCAACTAGAGTGGCAGACGACAATGGACGAGCTCCCGTCCTGCATTCTCCCGCCTCTAGTGCGGGCGACGTTCCAGTCGGCAGAGCAATTCACCGTTGCGACGCTAGGGTGGACCGTTTTCCCGGCAGATTCTACCGTTTTTGAGCTGGAGTCGACATTGTTGCTATACGTTTTCGATACTTTGTTGTAGAAGTATTATAATATATTTATTGTTTATTGTTCATTACTCAGCGAGACAATTGCTTCTCTCGTTTTATTTCTAAAGGACAGTCTTTGCATCTGTTGTAAGACAGTGTCGGACCAATATATGCGACAGTTGCTTTTCGTATCCGTGCTTTCTTTATATTCTCGTTTGCATCATGTAAGGTCGTGAATAGCAAACACAACTCGTTTGCTTCGACAAGTGAATTGACTTTGTGGCACAAGTAAATAGAGGAGCTCGTGGCAGTGAATACGTCTTGAATGAAAGAATGACGACGCTATATTTAAGAGTTCAAAGCGTCTGCCAGTGTGCCTCCTTGCTCCTTTTCTACTCTTATAGGAGACTGTTTCGCAGTTTCTGCCAGTTATATAGATTCGACCTGTTTATGGTTCCCCAGCATCGTCAATATGACATTCCCGAGACTTTTTGCCCTCGTGCGAGACGTTCTTGGTGCTTGGCGAGATTGGATTCGCGGACGAACAGCGCCTGACGTCGGGAAAAGAATCCGCCAGTGCAGTATCATTGTGGACTTTTCGTTCCACGGGAAGAGTACGCGTGATGGCCTTCAAGACCGCCTCGCACTCCGGGCCAAGGCCAATCGTCGCCTCGCAGTGGCCTTGGGGATTGACAACTCCCTGACGACGGCGGACCTCGGCGTACACAGGGCATATATGAAGACGGCCACAGCGTACGTCCGCACGATGAACCGGCCGCAGACATGGCCGCAGTCGGTTTCCAGCGCCACGGCTGTGCTGGCAACGGAGACGGAGAATGAGGCATCCTCCGTGTTGCTGGCGCCTCTTGTGCGCCGTTTCTGTCTGACGATGGTTATGAAAACACTCCTCGGGCCGGCATGCGGGCAGATGGACACAAACGACGTGGCCACCGTCTGCAACGAAATCAACAAACATCACCGGAATGGACACATAGAGCTGTTCAGGGACAAGAAGACTTGTCTAACCATATATGTTGTTATTCTATCGTGGTCGTACCTCTAAAAACAAGAGATCTAACGCGTCGTCCTCCGATAATTTATGCCAGTAGTTTGGGCAGGGCCTCCGTCAGGTGCGCAACGATTGCGTCCGGGCCTTCGCGGACCTGCAGGCCCTGCGGGATGGCGTGCACGTGGATGTCGGGGCGGACAGAGCGGGCCATGCTGTGCATCTCGGCGCTCTCTTCGGGGGTCCACATGGAGGCACAGCACTGTTGCCACGAGGTCAGCAAGTCATCGATGGCGTCGGTGGAGCGACCGCGCGGTTGTTGCCGACGTATCAACAGAAAGACGGAAGACAAACGACAAACGACTTCCCGGCGCACGGCTGAACGACTCACAAGAATGTCTGGCCTCAACTCTGTCACCTTCTCCTTGACCTCGTCCTTGGACAGACAATTGCCGACATGCACAATCTGGTACTGGTCGGCAAGGGCCGTCGTCACCCGTCCAATCAACAACTTGGCGCGCGCGGGTGCGTTGTTGACGGTGAGCAGACGGTACGGCTGGCCAGAGGGAGCGGTCGACATGGTGGGGTGAGTGGGTGGGAGTGATGAGGAGGTCAATGGAGAGAAGGCGGCTCGTGCTGCCGATGCTAATTGTTGTTGTCGTGTGTCGTCTTGAGAAAGTAGTACTTGTTGATGTGTCGATCGTTGATCGTGTCGACTTTGATTCACTCTTTTACTTTCTACTTTCGTTCTTTTCTTTCTATTTTTGTATTTCGAATGAAATTCACCACACGGTCATTGTTCCGATACCGCCAGGGACCAAAGCCAGCGTCATCGCTTCACTACGGGAAGAAACATGACCCTGCGATCCTGAGTGGGCAGAGTCCACCACTACTCCAACAGCGGACGGCATTTGCTTTCCTTGAGCGCCGGGGTATCCATTGGCTGGCTGCTGTCTTCTCCAATGGCCGGCTGTTTTCCCCCGTTTCGACCCATCTCCAGGGTGTTAGTGCTGGATGGGCTCCACACTGGCGTGCAAATGTCTTGTGTTTTTCTGTCTTTTCAATAACATTGATAACGGTCCTTGGGGTTGCCGTGCGTATTGTCCTCCATACGTCTTGTTACCGCTTATTCATTCAGGTATCATGTTGGTCCGCCTCGTTGGTTTATCAGTTCCCTGTGGAGGAGAAGCTATGTGCAGCAAAGAAAAGGACACCTAGTGAAAGTGCAAAAGAAAGCTGCCGCAGGGTCTCCTGGACAAAAAAATACATTACCTCATGTTTATTTATTTTTTAAAAAATAGTTGGGATAACAGTAATACTGATAAATATAAGTACAAAAATATGTACATTTTTCATGCATTGTTTTGCTTTTATTTATCTACGATATTTTTTGTACGAAAGTTTTAGGAAACAAAAGTAAAATACAACCAATATGTTGTTTTCAACAATGAAAACATCATACTTTTTGGTAATTAGTTGCCCCAAATACACGCCAAAATCGAACAGGTAAGATGTACAGGAAATACAGACCCGACAGGATTCTGTAAACGGCATTTGTTCATTGTTTATTTCTCCTCCTTCTCCTCCTTCTCCTCCTTCTCCTCCTTTTGCTGCCAAACGTCACACCTCAACTCCCGAAATCGCCTAGATCGTGAAAGGTGGGCTGGAAGTTGAGGATGCTGTTGGTCAGCGAGTTCGGCCAGACGCCGACCATGTCGTGGCTCGCGGGTGGATGGTGGGAGCCGTCCGGCACGTGTGCATGTTGTAGTGTGCTCTCCATGTCCATTCGGCCGAGCGGGACACCCCCGAGTGAACCATCCTCCATGCCTAGGGGCGTCGCGGAAAAGTAGTCGAGCATTGTTATGCTGTTGTCCGGGAGGGCGCCAAAGCTTTCGTAGAGCTCGAGGCCGTGCCACGCCTGTTGGTCGAGGAGCTGGACGACGGGATCGGTATGCGACTGGCTGTGTGCTGGAACAAGGTCGCCGGTGTGATGAAAGGGCGCGACAAGAGGCAGTGGGTGGTGGCCATGCGAATGGGGAAGAGTATGATTGGCAGCAGGATCGGCCGCTGGTGTGATCCATTGGGGCGAGATGGGCTGGCCGCTGTGGGAGGGGGAGACTTGCATGGCGTACATGTTGTTGCCATTGTTGTTGCTGTCGGCATGGTTGAGAAAGGCGCTGCCGACGGACTGGGATGTGTTGACGGCCGTGTCGCTGGATGGGGTTCCGTAAGAAGTGGAGCGCTCGTAGGACAACTCCTGCTGGGGTGGCGATGGACCGCCGGTATGGATGGGATGTTGAGCGTGGGATTGCGGTTGGGGAGGTTGGATCTGCAATGGTACGTGATGCGGAGGTTGTTGCTGTTGCTGTGCGTGTTGGTGATGTGGATGTTGGAGGGGCTGATACTGCTCAGACTGTCGCGTCTGTTGCGGCTGTAGATGTCGCATGTCTGCCGGCTGGACATCCGGTTGTTGACAGTGCTCTTGGGCACGCTGTGAGGACTGCCGCCTCGTGGACCGTGTACGATGCCGTTGCTGTTGTTGTGCACTGTGTTCAGGTTCCGCTGGTGATTTGGACGACGACGACGTGCCTGTCGGGACCGTTCCGGGCGACCCGAGCTGGCGGATAATGGTCTTGTTGCGGCTCATGCGTGAGGCGTGGGCATGGCGCCGCAGGACGCGAACGTCACTGGCCGACAGCTTGTTGCACAGCTCCTTCTCGACAATGTCGATGGTGGTGTCGACGAGGCGGGTGAGGACGTCGCGGGCGCGCGAGATGCGGTCCCACTGGCGGGCGAGCTGGTCGAGCACGTAGGTCCATTGCATCAGGCAGTTTTTGAACGAGGTCCAGCCGGTCTTGGCCTTGGCGCGCGTGGCGGCGTGCTTCCAGACCAGAAACAGGAGAGTGATGCCGCTCATGAGCTGGTAGTGCAGGTCGACCCAGGCGAAGTCGGCACTGCCGCGCTGGAGGCGCGTAAAAGAGAGCTGGATCATGTGCTGGGCGGCGGTACAGCAGGTGTCGGCCTCCGCGGCGTCAAGCTGCGGCTTGAGGGGCGACGGGCGGTGCAGCAGCAGGAGGGCGTTCTGGTGCCAGTACTCCCACCAGTCGAGAGTGTGGCCCTGGGGGTCGGCGAGGCTGGTGGCCTGGCTGCCCCACTGGCGCAGCTGCGCGGCCATATCGGTCTTCCAGCGGGCCGTGTCGTCAGAGAGGCCGTCGTCTTTGTCCGTCTTGCTGTCGCCGCTACGCAGACTGTAGAGGCGGCAGACAATCTGGCTCTGGAGCCGCTGGAGGCGGAACCAGTGCAGGACCTGGTCGCGTTTGTCGCGTTTGGGGCCAGACGGGGCATCTTGGGGAAGCTTCACGTCAATCATGCTGTCGGTCAGCGTGAATGGGCGGCCGAGCAGCGTGCCGAGGGTGCGGTCAAAGGTGTAGGTGACCCAGAACAGGCGGCGCTTGACGTCCATTTCGGACGGAAATGGGGGGGATGAGAGAGATGGAGTGGCAGTCGGCCCGACGCCGATGGTGGTCTCGGAGTGGAAGCCCAGGTCGACGCACATGCGCATGCACAGGCCGGAAATGTACCAGATGGGCGCCGACGACGAGTCCAGGACGGACCACAGAAGCAAAAACAGGAGGCACTGCAGGGTGCAGACGCTTTTGCGCTGCATGATGGTGCTAAAGTCGGCCATGGCGGCGTTGCTGAAGCTCTTGGCAAGGGCGAGCGACTCGGGACTCTCGCGCGAGAGGACGACGAGGGCAATGGCAAAGACCATGTTGAGGATGAACTGGTTCCAGGCGTTCGTTTCGCGGTCAATGGGCGTGTGGTCCGGCACGTCCTCGGCCAGGGAAGCGCAGTCGCCGCCGTAGTAGTCCATGACGATCTGGGCCATGTCGTCGCCCGTGACGATGGGGTACTGGACCTCGTATTGGCTCAGGAAGATGTCGACGAGGCTGACGGCCGTCTCGCGGGAAGGTAAGACGGGCCTAGTCGGGTGCGAAGGTTCCGGGGGTTCTGTTGCTGTTGATGCTGTTGATTCTGCTGGTTCTGTTGATTGTGCAGTTACTTCGGCGGGCTCGTCCCTCGGCGACCCTGGCTGTGTGGACGCGGCCGAGTTGGACTGGCCGCTGGACTGGCCGCTGGACTGGCCGCTGTTGGCAGTCGTGTTGGTGCCACTGCTGCCATCCTTGTTCCTGCCACTCCCACTCCCACTCCCACTGCGCCGTCCCGGCTGGAAGCTCGCCTCGTTTCGCTGCGCCGACTCCAGGACCGACCGTGCCAGGTGCATGCCACTCGACACGCCCAGGAAATGTGCATCCTCACCGGGTTCGAGTCGGATCAAGTCGGGACCATTGCTGCTGCCGCTGCTACTACCGCCGGGCGGAGGCACCGGGCCATGTGGCGACGGACGCCCTTCCGACAAGGACTGGGCGCGCAGGTCGGCCTCCAGGCGGGCCAGCTCGTCCTCGAGCTGGAGAATAACGGCGCGCGGCGTGGCCGTCTTGGACCGCGGGTCGGTGTATTCACAGACGGCGCCAGTGCGGCGGCAGGGGCCGCACGAGGGCAGGCCGGGATCGCATTTTGCTTTGCGGCGGCGGCATCGGTTGCAGGCATTGATGGTGAAGCACGGCGGCTCGCAGCCCTTGGCAGCGGCAGAGGCAGCGGCAGAGCTTGGGCCCACGGTCGCACTGGCACTCATGGTGGCGGGTACTGAGGGCGGCCCGGCATGGCTGTTGTGCAATTGGGGTTGATGAGGCTGGTGAGGCTGGCGATGTTGGCGATGTTCTGGAGATTGTTTTGTTTGCGAGTGAGTTTTGGGCGTTTACCAGAGTGAGTGTGAGTTTGGGAAGGAACAGTGTGCTCCATGGGTATGGAAGGAGCAGTTGACTGGAAAGCGCGACCAGCGACGGTCGACTGGCTGGCCAGCGCACTAGCGCCTGTGGATGCGCTAAACTCACTGGGACGTAGCGGTCGTTGGTGGTGCGGGGCGGAGAGAACGTGCTGGTGGCAGGCGACGTGCAGTGGCAAGAGCGCTGAGTGTCTGTACGAGCAGCGGCGGCAAGAACGATGGGTACAAGAAAAGGAGACATGAAATCCAAGGAAGAAGAGTTTAAATTCAAAGTATTTCGGCTGTAGTAAACTCGCTGTTTGCATTTAATGCTGGTATTACTGTACAAGATTATGATTTTAAGAAGCTGTCTTGAGGCTTGTCGTGTAGATGCTACTGGCGCGCTCCTCTTCCTCGTGGAGACAAAATGAAAACGACAACTACAGGCAGAAGGACTACAGACAAACGCAGCTATAAACACGCACGTATACACACTGCACACCCCACTCAGACCTTCTCCACACGCTCGTGCTCCTCGTGCTCCTCGTGGGTGCCCTCGTTGTCGAGCATCTGCTTGGGCGTGGCCTCGGCCTCGCTGTGGACGTTGAGCGTGCCAAAGTGCGAGTCGAGCTCCTCGAGCGTCTTGCCCTTGGTCTCGGGGAACGTGGCGTAGACGAGGACGGCCGAGAAGACGTTGAAGGACATGAAGACAAAAAAGGTGCGGGCGCCAATGTGCGCGACCATGACGGGCCAGACCTGGCCGACAATGATGGAGCCGAGCGAGGCGCCGGACGCGGCAATGCCGAGGCCCTTGGAGCGGCAGTTGGCCGGGAAGATCTCGGAGGCATAGATCCAGGCGCAGGGGCCGAAGCCCATGGAGTAGCCGACGGTGAAGAAGTAGATGAAGAAGATGTTGCAGTAGTTGGCGGAGGCGTTCTGCTGGCCGGGATAGGCCGTCTGGAGGGCGCCGTTGATGAGCAGACAAAAGGCCATGATGATGGCGCCGACGCCGAGCGAGTGGCGGCGGCCGATGCGGTCGATGAAGAACATGGCGGCCACCGTGCAGGCGACCTGGACGGTGCCGTCGATGCCGGAGGCGAGCAGCGAGAGCGACTTGGACGTGCCGGCGGCGACAAAGTTGGTGGGCAGGTAATAGCGGATGCCCGAGGCGCCCGAGAGCTGCTGCAGAAAGGACACGGCCCAGGCGCGCCACAGGCGCGCGCGCAGGTTCGGGTCGGTCCAGAAGACGCGCGCGGACGTGATGGAGTGCTCCTTGTGCCACAGGATGTTGGCGTGGATCTCGTCGAGCTCGGCCTGGACGTCGGCCACGTCGGCGGTGCCGCGGAGGCGCGTCAGCGCGCGGGCGGCCGCGTCGGCGCGGTCGTGCTCCACGAGCCAGCGCGGGGACTCGGGCAGCAGCGGGGCGCCGGCGAGGAAGAGGACGGCAGGCACAAACTGCATGGCGCTCGACAGGCGCCACTCGAGGTTGACGCCCTTGCCCGTGTTCCAGAAGGAGTAGCCGTAGCCGACCCAGAAGGCCAGCGAGATGCCAAAGACGATGCCCGCCTGGTTGAAGGCGCCGTAGAAGCCGCGGTGCTTGGCGGGCGAGATCTCGGACAGGTACAGCGGGACGGACGTCGACACGATGCCGCAGCCGACGCCGGCAATGATGCGGCCCACAATCATCATGGCCAGGTTGTGGGCGCCCGTCTGGAGCGCGGCGCCGAGGCACATGCCGAGGACGCCGATGCAGCCGGCATAGCGGCGGCCCACCTTGTTGTTGACGCGGCCGGCGAGGAAGGCAAAGCCAAAGAACTGGCCGGCATAAAAGACACTGGTGATGGCGCCCGTCTCGGACGACGAGGGGTTGTTGAGCGTCTGTTTGAAGCCGGGGGCGACATAGATGGTGCTGAGAATGCCAATGTCATAGCTGTGGCGGTGTTAGTAGAGGCCAAGCCAAGACGCCAGGGAGTATGTGTGGATGTGGATGTGTGGACGTACCCCCAACCAATGGAGCCCATGGAGAAGACGGCACAGGAAAAGATCAGCCACAGGTTGATCCTGCCGTTGTTGTACTGTGTGCCGGCCATTGTGCAGATGTGTAGGAGCAGCAAGTTGAATGAAGGACGGTGAAGTGCATGAAGAGAGAGAAGGGGACGACAGAGACGGACAACAGAGACGGAAGGGGATCGACGCCTGTATTATAGGAGCGGGGAGGAGTGACGAGGGTGGGCGAGGAGGAGGAAACAAGACAGGGAAACAACTGGCACGATGGACACATGGGAGAGTTGACCACGCGGAATGAGCAGCTAGTGACGGAAAGTAAGGAAGAAAGAAAAATAAAAGGAAAATAAAAGGAAAAAATAAAATAAACAATTTGGACTCAGACCAGGGAACTCAACCAGACAGACCTGACCCCGGACTCGACTCCATACGGAGCACCCTTGAGCACGCGTGTTGTGGGGAAGTGGAGGTGCAGAAGAGAGGTGGCAGTTGGGGATAAGAGGGGACGACAGGGAGGAAATGAGGGAAAGGAAGAGGAGGAAAAGAGAACAGAAATCAAATGAGGAATATGAAAACGCCAGGAACCCGCAAAGGAACACAAAGGAACAGACGACGACTGGCAAAGGGAAGACGAGGTGGAGAAGAGGTCAGGTGAAGTGAAAGGCTGCAGACCACGTTTCTGCTTCTGCTCGTGAAAAAGACTGCGTCGGCGAGGTGTGGATCAGCTTGCTGGTTTGGTATGGGCTGGTTTGCCTGGTTCCTAGACAGGCGTAGCTAGTCGCTAGTACCGACGACTCACGGGACATAAGACGACAGACAGTACAAAACAAGCTTGAAATGGCAAATGGCGTTAAAAGACGGAACCGCCGCTCTCTTTGAAAAGAAAGAGGGGCTAAGACCGTTGCAAACAGATGGCACTAGTGAGATGACAGCGGAGGTTCCGTCTTCTGGTGATCGTGTTAGTGGAGGGACAGGGGGGAGGTCGTTTTTTGTTCGTGCACCACAAGAGGAGACAGACGAGAGCACAGGGAGAACGGACGGCACCTGCACATCGTTGGCAGTATGCGAGTATATGTCGAGCCGACGGCAGTTCCAGACGAGGTGGGAAGGAAGTCCAAAGACAACCGAAATTACCGTCGACATGGTACTTCCGTCGCCCCAACTCCGTCCTCCAAATTCCACTGGCAACATGGCAGAGGCACCCCTGACGCAGACACAAACACAGACACAGACCCCCCAGCCAGTCACCCTCGTTCACACGTCCTCGCGGCGGGTGACGGCTGCCATTGGCTTCCACTCGTTTGCGAGACAGCCACCGCCGCCTGGCCACGGGTCGTTCTCGTCTTTGTCCTTGTCTTTGTCCTCGCCTCTCCCCCCATCGCCCCCCGAACGGTGGCTCCGCCCAACCCAAAATGTGACGCTGCAGTTCCCCGCGGACCTCGACCCGACTGCCGGCACGCACGGTCTCAGCGACGCCGACCGACGGTGCACGCTGACACCCTGTGCGGCCACACGCGACGACGTGTCCATCCTAACACGCAACGGGCGCATCACGGGCCTGCTGGGTCTGCCGCGGCCGTACCAGACGCTGGCGGCGGACGTGGTCGGCGTGGGCGGCGGGTTTGCGGCGGGCGTCTTGGCGGACACCTCGCGCTGCCTCTGCGTGGCCGGCGGCACGGGCGTGGCGCCGTTCCTCACCATGCCGCACACCGGGACCAAGTCGCTGTGCTGGAGCCTGCGGAGCGACGACTTTGGGGCCGTGGCGTTTGTGCTCCGGGAAGCGCTGCTGCGGCCCGACGAGTGGTCGTCTGTGTCTGTGTTTGTCACGTCGGGCGAAGACGCAGGCGGCCTCGCGGTCGAGAAGCCGGCGGCATGGTGGGCGGCGACGTTTGCGACGCTGCGAGAGGCGTGTCCAGGCAACCTGCATTTTGCAAAGAGACGGATGGCCGGCGAGGACGTGGCAAGCGATGAGACGACGGGCAACCGGACCATTCTCTTTTGCGGCAGCAAGTCGCTCGAGTGGCAGGTCCGCATGTGGACCATGGGCCAGGCGACCGTCTACGTGACAGAGGTGTAAAGGGACGGGGACATTGTGGCGGGAGGCAAAAGTAGAGGTGTCGTTACATGATAAAATGTATTGCAATTTGATAAATGTAGACTTCTAAATGGAGAATGGTCTCTGGAACATGAGCAAACAATCAATGACAACACTACCCTGGCACATCCCTGACTACGCATATGCTCTCACTTCGAAAAGGCCGCCGAGGACGTTGTCGTCGCCGTTGAGCGCCAGGATCTCCACGCCCAGCGCCATCGTCGACACGGTCGCGTCCAGCACGACCTCCCGGCGCGACAGGTGGTTATCGTCCTCGACAAACAGCTCCTTCTCGTCGTCGGGGACCGACAGGTCGAGCAGCCGCCACGCCTTGGCACAAAAGGGCATGGCGCGCTCCGGGTGGCCGCGCAGGACCGACTCGAGGGCGTGGTCGTAGTCGGTGTCGAAATGCACGACGACGCGGCGGACGGCGACGGGCGCGGCCCAGCGCGCCACCACAAGTCGACGTGTCCCAGTCCCCGCCTCCGGTCGCGGCGGCACCCAGCAGTTGGTGCGCTTGGTCGGGCGCGGCACGCCGTTGCGGACGTTGGCGACGTCCCAGGCGGCCAGCGGCGGCGCGACGGTCAGGGCCAGGTTGTGGCCCATGGGCCGGCGCACGGGCGTCCAGCGCTCAAAGGCGTCGACGCCGACGTCCGGCGGCGGCGCCTGGTCGCACTCGTGCTCGACGGTCATGAGGGCCGAGACGCGCGTCTTGGTCGTGGCGACGGCGACGCTGTCGTTTTTCAGCAGGCAGAGGAAGACGTACTGCGTCTGCGGGTTGGACGCCGTCGACGCAAAGTCGATGCGCAGCGTGTTGGCGCCGGCCGCGAGCGGAAACGCCTGCTCGGCCAGCACCACCTCGGGCGTGTAGTTGTGCGCCTTTTGCGAGCCGCGCAGCTGCACCGTCAGCGACGTCGGCGCGACGGCCATGACGGTCACGGTCAAGACGGGCACGGCGCCCGCGGCCAGCGGCAGCATCTGGGCCAGGCTGCGGACGAGCACCTTGGGCGGGCCGTCGGCGGGCAGCGACGACAGCGCAAAGGAGGCGCCCTCCACGGAGGCCGCGCGCCGCACCAGGTCGTCGTCGTCCTCCAGCTTGTAGCCCGGGAGGTACTGGCCGAACCGCATCAGGTCGCGCTGCAGCGTCGCCATGTTGTCCTTGGCGAGCAGCTGGATGGGGTCGAGCGGCCGACCGGGCTGGCCGGGCTGGCCGGGCTGGCCGGGCTGCCCGAGCCGCTTGCAGAGAGCGACGGCGACGCCCAGCGCGTTGGCATTGCAGCCAGAGGTCGCCATGACGCGCGACGACGCAAAGGCCACGTGGGTCGCCGAGATGATGCGGCCGCCGTAGAGCAGGTTGGGCACCTCTGCGCAGACCATGGTCGAGAAGGGGATCTGATAGATGCCTGTGATGTTAGCGACGTCACGCTGCAGAGCAAGAAACAAGAAACAAGAAACAAGAAACAAGACAATGGGTGGCCCACCCTTTGCATGCCACTGCGTGCAGCCGTCAATCTCAGAGTACACGCCGTCGGCCGGGTGCAGGTCCAGCGACCAGCCGCCGTGCGACACGGCGTCGCTGTGGAAGCGCTGCTCGACAATGTCCTGCTGCGTCAGGATGGTCGGCGCCATGAACCGCCGGCTCTCGCGCTTGCCCGGCACCGTGCCGACCCACTCGAGCGTCAGGTTCGCGGCCTCGGGGAAGCGCCCGCTGTTCTTCAAGTAGTCCCACACGCCGTACACCACGCGCCACAGCTCCCACTTGATGTCTTCCGTGTCGTGCACCGTGTCCATGCGCCCGCCGTGCTCGATCCACCACAGGCTGCAGCCCATCTCCGCCGTCGAGAAGCTGCGGAAGCGCGGGATCGCCGCCTCGACGTCCTTGAGCGCGTACGACGGCGCCACAAAGCGCACCGGCCGCCCCGCGTCCTTGCTGTAAAAGTAGATGGAGTGCCCCAGCAGGTGCCCGTATGCCGCGTCCGGCGCAAACCGCTCGCCAAACTCGCCGCGCGCCTCCGCGCCCACCCGGAACGGCGCGCCCGCCAGAAACGCCAGCGTGCCGTCGCCCGTGCAGTCGATGAACTGCGCCGCCGCCACGTGCGTCATCGTGGCCGTCTGCGCGTTGAAGGCCTGCACGCGCGCGATCCGGTGCTCGTCCGGGCCGTCGCCCTTGGTGCAGCCCAGGACGGCCGTGTTCAGAAACAGGCGGATGTTGGGCTCGTCGCGCACCTTCTCGAGCAGGATCGTGTCGAGGATCAGCGGGTTGCCCTCGGGGTTGCGGTACAGGTTCTCCAGCAGGATCTCGTCCACCAGGCCGCCCTCGCGCGCGTACCGGTTGTTGTTGAACATGTGCGACGTCGCGCCCAGGATCCAGAGCCGCACCTCGCTCGACGCGTTGCCGCCCAGCACCGGCCGGTCCTGGATCAGGACCACAGACACGCCGTGGCGCGCCGCCGCCACCGCCGCGATCGTGCCAGACAGGCCACCGCCGCAGACGCACACGTCCGCATGCAGCTCGTCGCTGCGGAAGCTGCGCGACGCCACAGCCGGCTCGCGCTGGAGGTTGGCTTCGTCGATGCGAGCAGGGGCCATATTGTGGTGTGTGGTGTGGAGAGAGGGGGGAGGGGGTTGTCGTCAGGAGAATGAGGGCAGACAGCAATCAAGAGTGAGTTATGTTGTCGCGTCCGTCTTGTCGGTCTTATGTGAATGTCGAATGTTTAAATCAAAATAAATATCAAATCAAAGAACACTATCACGGACGGTCTGACGTCGCCACACGATGTGCGTCCTCGGCGGGATTTCAACTGCACTCGCTTGAGATACCTTGGCAAGTATGTCGTACATCTGCCTCCCCTTCGCAGCAGCCTTCCAAAGCACCCACCACCCACGTCTCATAAGCGTACCCTTTGTCCAGTTTGCCCATTCCTTTCTGTCCTCATCTGCGAAACGCCGTCTGGGCATGCGAGCGGAGGACGCGACACTGGCGTCTATGGGAGCGTCTATGGGGAACGGGACATCCGAAGACGAGCACATGTACGAAACAAGCAACCGAAATTAATATCAGAATTTACCTGCAAGAAACGGACAAAAGAAAATCAAAAGCGTCTCTGCCTCCTCGTGAACGGCGGTTCCGTCGCCTCCGCCCACAACCAAACAATGGGGCAGTTACGCTGTGCAGTAGCGGTCGGTTAGTGGACGTGACGCTATTCTTGGTTCGGATAGCGTCTGTAGTGGTTGGTTGCAGTGCGCAAACGCCACGCCCGTTCCCTGAAGACATTCTTAGCGTCAACGACTCCACTACGCCTCCACTGTCCCGACTGCCCAACAATCGCACCTTCCCCGCACTCTGAGACGCACCTTCTCCAACGGAACGCCCATAAGTGCAGCCTCGCGGGACCGACGGCGCCTTCCCAATTGGCGTTCCGCAAAGCAACGCAACGTCAAACGACGTCGTTCTCACGACACGATGCAGGTCGATCCAGTTGCCGTTGCTGACGTGCCGCCGCCTCCACCTGGCCGTCCCCGTGACGTCGCCCTCCGCATCAGCCAGGTCGTCTCGGCCTGCTCGTTTTGCAAGTCGCGCAAGATCAAGTGCGACGGCGGCGTGCCCGCGTGCGGCTGCTGCATCAAATTTGGACGCGCTGGCACCTGTTCGCTGGCCGACGGATCAGCACGGCCGGCGCACGACTACGTGATGTTTCTGCAGGGCCGGATTGCCGAGGTGAAGACGCGGCTCGCGGGGCTGCGAACGGACGGGCCGAGCGGGCCAACGGGGCCGGTGCTGCCAGGGGCCCGGATGGAGGCGTCCCACGCACCGTCACAGACGCCGTTTGACTTCAATGCGTCCTCGGCAGATCTGCCAACCGCCGGATTTCCGTCGATGGACGCTCCACGACGGCGGCCACGGCCACGGCCACGACCGCCGCCGCCGCCGCTCTCTGGCTCTGCCGGGTCGTCGGGGGCAGCCGCCATCGACACGTTGATTGCCGACATAGGCGCCCTGCCCATCTCCACCTCGTCGCACGCCCACGCGAGCGCAGCCTCCGCAGAGGGCCGAGGACCGACCCTGTCGACGGTGCTCTTGGCGGCCGCCAGCAAGCTGCCGCTGCTGTCTATCGTCGACCCAGAGACGGGCCGTGCGAGCGGAGGCGCGGCCGCCGCCCAGGCCAGCGTCGCCAGCTGCCTGCCCGACGAATCGGCGGCACGCAAGCTGATCCAGCATTACATCCAGCAGGTCTACCCGCGGCTGCCCTTTTTCTCGCTGCAGGGCTTCTGGGCGCAGTTCCAGCAGGTGTACGGCGGCCATGCGCGTGCGGGCAGCAGTACAGGCGGCAGTGTGAGTGGCAGCGCGGCCGACCCAACGACCAACAGCACCAACAGCACCAACAGCACCAACAGTAGTGGGCCGACGCTCGACGCGGGCTACTCGTACTTTACCGTGCTGCTGGTGCTGGCCATTGCCACGTCGAGCCTCTCGCGCAGCGCCGACAGCATGATCTCCAACCAGGCGCGCCGGCTGTTCCAGGCCGGCCTGCAGTTCCGCGAGTCGGCCATTCTGCCCAACACGATTGTCGGCGTGCAGTCGCTCCTGTTCCTCATCCAGTTTGCCACGCTCAACCCGTCCGTCCTCGACGCGTGGTACCTGATTGGCGTCGGCATGCGCAACTGCGTGGACCTGGGGCTGCACCAGGACCCGGACCCGGCCGTCGCCGCCACGACGCCGCCCAGCCTGCTGGAGACGCGGCGGCGGCTCTGGTGGAGCATGTATTCGTTTGACCGGTCGCTGAGCATCGGCTGTGGGCGGCCTACGGAAATTGCCGACGCCCTGATCCACGTGCCGCTGCCGTCGTTTCGCATCGAGAGCACGGCGACGGCCGTGGAGGTCGAGGGCTACGTGCAGCGGTACCGGGCGCTGCAGCTGCAGTCGGAAATCTACGACGCCTTGAGCCAGCCGCCGACGGGCGACGATGGCGACGACGATGGCGTCGCCAGCCAAAACGCGGCGGCCGTCGTCGACGCCCTCGCGCGCAAACTCGACGCGTGGCAGCTCTCCAACCGCCCCGAGCGCAACCGCGAGACGCTGGCCGACAGCGAGTGGCTCGTCGGCAAGATGCTCCTGTTCCGCCCCTGCCGCCTGCTGCCGGAGCGCAGCGTCGACGCCCTGCGCGAGCTCTGGGTCTCGGCCCGCGGGTTCACCGCGCTGTACCGCCAGCTGGTCGAGACGAACGGCATCTTTTACGTGCAGGTGGCCTGCGAGAAGGTCTACTGGACGGGGCTGGTGCTGCTGTACGCCTACTGGAAGCTGACGTGCACGCTGACGCCGACGGCGACGCGCGGCGAGAGAGACGACGTCCACGCTCTGCACCTCTGGAAGACCACCAAGGACATTGCGCTGATCCTGCAGACGCTGGGCGAGCGCTGGGAGGACGGCAAGATCCTGGCGGCGCGGTTTGATACGGTCAGTGCGCGGGTCATTGAATTGCTGGACGGCGGCGCGGGGACGGAGGACATGGACATGGACCTGGCGAAGCGAATGCCGCCCGAAGTGGTGACGCTCAGCCGGTATGCCAGCCTCGTGAGCATCTGGGCCGCGGGGGCGACGCATGGGCACGGCGGACTAGGAGCGGCCCACAGTGAAGAGCTGCAGGACTTGGTAGCCAAGATGATTTGACGGACGCGGCGGGCATTGTACGAGTGCGGAGCACGAGTGCAGCGTTCCTTTGAGGTTTACGTACGTGTATTATGATGGCATGACAATGTAAGAATAGTATGGCTGTTTGAATTATGGCGAGCCGAATTTACGACAATAATGTAAATAATTTAAACATTCAAAGAACTGAATAAATCCATCGAAATAGGTGAAATCAAGTAAAATACAATCAAACAATCATATGAACGTGGGATTGAATCTACGAATGTGCTTACAGATATCGTGGAGAACAACGTGGAGATCAACGTGGAGAACAAGAAATGTCTGGAGTGGACGGTGCCACCGCGACAGGGATCAAGGTGTCGATGGCATATGGACGACAAGCGGATGCCGGCAAGTGCCACGTCTGTCACCCTTGTCAACGGAACCGCCGTGTTCATGAACGTCCCTGGACTGTCACTGAAATATCCTCGGCGGCCACTTTTCCGACGTTCTATGTCGTACACCACTTGTCATTCGTTTGCTTCTCCTCATATTTTCATCATCTCCCCGCAATCCCCGCAATCGACACCGGCTCACGTTTTATGCAGCAGGACGCTGATCCCTGTCCGCTAGGAGTTCGTGGAAGCGACCCGTTGACTCGTTGGGGTTGCAGTTTGCCTGCATTCAGTTCGCGACGACACATGGCATATGTTGGTTTACTTCGTTTGGAGCCGATGGCACTGTGGGAGGACGGTGAAAATGGAGTTGGAAGGCTCACGACAAGACGATCGAAAGGATAGCTGCGAGAGACAACATAAAATGGCACACATTAGCTGCATGTTAGCTCCCCGCAAGACACATCGTGTCGTCAGCAATGGACCCCGACTCTGTCCTTCCTTCTCCCACTCTACTCCAAGATGCAGACTGCAGATCGGAGCGCCTCCTCATTTCCTTTTTTCTCTATCCGGGCAGATGTGATTGTGCCTGGTCTCTATAAGTAGTCTCGTGGCGTCCCTGAATGTCGTCGTCATCAAAGTACCAGTAACGAGGAATCATCCCTCTTCTCTCAAAGACGACACCGCATCCCGTCTTCCTTTCTGCCCCTCTCCTTATTGCCTGATATTGCTACTCCTCCCCCATGTCCACGCTTTTCTATGCCTTGGCCGGCTTGGCCCAGGCGTCGGCGGTGTTCGGCATCAGCCATACGCTGACGGGCCGGACGCTGCGCATGACGTGGACCGACGAGGCGTCGTCGGACGGGTCGTGGACGGCATCGGTGGCGACGCTGTCGGGCAGCAGCACGTGGACGACGCAGTCGTCCGTCCTCGGGCAGTACAGCGTGCTGACCAACTACACGACGGCGGCGCAGTCGACGTCGCTCGTGCAGGCGGGCGCGCTGGGGACGCTGCACCAGTTCGGGGCGGACTCTGTCGACCTGAGTGCAGACGGCGCGACGCTGACGACGACGACGACCGTGGCGACGGACGGCGGCAACGGCACGTACACGGCGGCCTGGGCGGTGGACACGACGCGCAGCTGGGACCTGCTGGCGGTGAACGCGACGTGGACGGCACCGGCGGCGGGCTGGGTGTCGCTGGCGAGCCCGCGACTGGTCGAGCTCGCCGACAGCGACCTCGACTGGGGCGTGGTGCCGGGCTACTGGTCGGCCAACAGCATCGAGACGTCCAAGGAGCTGTTCTACAAGTACGTGCAGGGCGTGCCGGCGAGCAACTGGGTGTCGGTCGAGGCGTCGACGACGAGCCTCGTGGCCATCCTGGGCTCCGCCGCCAGCGGCACCACGTTCGCCGCCATCGCCCACCCGTCGCTGGCGCGCGACCCCTTTGCCGACAACAGCACGGCCACGCAGCAGCAGTGGAACGTCGGCATGAGCCTGCGCGGGCCGACGGGCACGCTGTCGCCGACGGCGTACTACCCGGTGCTGGGCCAGGCGCACTCGCAGCTGGCCAAGGGCGCGCGCGTCACGGGGCGGTTCCTGTACAGCGTGACGGCGGGCCACGCGACGACGCAGTGGTACGAGGTCAACCGCTTCGTGTCGCAGGAGGTCTACCCGCTCGACCGCTACGACGCGCCCGCCGTCGACACGGACGCGCTGAGCGACCGCCTGCACCGCATCCACGACTTTGTGACGTCGGCGGCCTCCAAGTGGCACCGCTGGACGTTTGACGGCCTCGAGATGGGCGCCGAGTCGGGCAAGCTGTCGGACGTGGCGTCGATGTGGATGGTGCAGCGGCTGACGGGCGACCCGCTGATCCTGCACGAGCGGCTGCCGTACGCGCGCAACTTCAAGCTGGGCCAGCAGGACACGTCGGGCGGCGTCTTTGACGGCGCCGCCCTCGGCGAGTACTACCTCGACGGCGCGTTCGTGTGCGAGCTGCTGTGGACGAGCCTCAGCACCGTCGACTACGTGTCGCCCATCTTCACGACGTTCTACATCCTCAGCGACGTCGGCAACATTTTGCTGTTCAACCGCACCGACGCGCTGCTGCTCGCCCGCTTCACGGCCGCCGCCGACAAGCTGCTCGCCTGGCAGAAGAGCGCCGGCGACTTTGACGTTGGCTACCGCAAGGCCAGCCCGGCGACGCTCATGTACCCGGAGCTGCAGGACCTGCGCGCCACGTGGTACGGCCTGCTGGCGGCCTACCGCGTGCTGGGCGACGCCAAGTACCTGGCGGGCGCCGAGGCGGGCGCGCAGTGGCTCATTGCGCACGCCGTCCGCACGGGCCGCTGGCTCGGCGTCTGCGACGACACGTACCTGTACCCGGACTTCCAGACGGGCCACGCCGCCGGCGCGCTGCTGCAGCTCTACGACGCCACCAACGACAGCGCGTACCTCGACGCGGCCGTGCAGACGGCCAAGTTCTACACGCTGCACATCTTCAACCACCCGCAGGTGGACGCGTCAGAGAAGAACTGGGCCGGCGCCGTGCTGGCCGACTGGCAGGTCTCGCAGGTGGGCCTCAGCTACGAGCACGCGGGCTACGGCGGCTCGGTCGGCTCGCACGGCCCCATCACCATCAGCAGCCACGCGGGGCTGTTTGTCAAGATCTACGCGGCCACGGGCGACGCCCACTTCCTGCAGCTGGCGCGCATCGCCGCCCGCGGCCGCGACGCCTTTGTGACGCCCGTCAGCGGCATCCCCAGCTACTACTGGTACCAGGGCAACACGGGCGGCAGCAGCTACCCGTGGCACGGCTGGTGGCACATTGGCTGGCTGACCGACTACCTGGTGTCGAGCGCGGCGCTGCTGAGCGGCGGCCAGATCCGCTTCCCCGAGGGCTTCCTGACCAGCAAGGTCGGCAGCCACGTGCCCTACGGCTTTGCCACCGGCACCGTCTACGGCACCGCCGCCAACCTCTGGCAGCCGCGCAGTCTGGTGGCCGTCGCCGGTGACGACGACAGCACCAACGTCGACTGGCTGACGGCGCTGTCGGCCGATGGCGCCACGCTGTTTGTCATTTTGCTCAGCCAGGTGGCCGCCGACGTCCGCGTGTCCCTCAGCCTCGACGCCCGCCAGCTCCAGCCCTTTGCCGTCGCCCGCTTTGGCGCCCCCCGGGTTCTCGCCGGCAGCACGAACCCCGTGGCCAGCGGCCCCGCCGCCTGGTCCGTCGACGTCGCCGCCCAGGGCCTGACCGTCCTCGCCCTCGCCACCACCTACACCAGCGACCCGCTCGGCCCGGCCTTCCGCACCTACAACGTCTCCGGCGCCGCCACCGCGCCCACCGTCGCCTGGTCGTACTGGACCGCCGTCGAGAGCTGGGCCGAGTGGGCCGTGCCCGGCAGTGGCGTCTGGACCCCGCTGCCCGCCAGCACCAACTACACCTTTGCGGCCACGCTCGACCTGGCCGGCGTCACGGTGCCGCAGATCAAGATCCGCATCAAGACGCAGAGCGGCACCAAGACGGGCATATCCAATGCGACGTACTGGACGGTGAATTAGGGGGAGAGGGGGGCCGGGGGCTGCGGCAAGCACAATATTAAATAGCGGTGGTATCCTTTGATGTACTTTCTATCCTATGCGCAGACTGCAGACTCGTGGTCCCAGATTGGATGCAGCGAGACGATGACGCCGGGGCCAGCAATCGTCATCTTGGTGTTGTTCGACGTGATTGGCGTTCACGCAAAACAGTGCAAAATGCAAGAACGAGGGTCAATCCAGATATTAATAACAACAAGAAAAAAAAGCTACACAGGGCAATCCAATCTCGGATGCCGGTCTCTCTTCTCTTTCCGACAAGCTCATGTAACGCTCTACCGTGTAAGACGAGCTCCACTCGCGACTGCGTCGGACCGTGCATCGGATGTCGGCTGTTGTCCAAATGCAGTTACTCTGGCAAGTCCTGGAAATATCCCTGTTCGAAAACGGTTCCAACACAACGGGGATATCGGAGCAAACGCCGCCCCATTCACCGCCTCATTCACATCCATTCGTCAATGACCGTGGTTCTTGCCATGCAGCCTTGTGGGCAGGAAGGAGCGCCATAATAAATCATATTATTCATGGGACGACGTCATATCATAATCATTAAATATCGTAGAATACACGACAGTATCATCACAACGTCTTCCTTCACGTCTGCCTCACGACACCCCGCCGTCCAACAGCCCCTGCTCCATCAGCCCGTACCATGGAAACAGGGGAAAGTCGAGCGTCTGCGCGTCGCCGTCGGTGCGGTTCTCGGCCACGGGAAACGACGCGGCAAAGTCGAACGCGGCTGTCTCGACGAGCGGCTGCTGGAACAGACCGTCGGCGGGGACAAAGCCGGGGCTCGTGCTGTCGGACAAGAAGGACGACGGCTGCGGCTGTGGCGGCTGCAAGGGAAGGCCAGCTGGGTAGACGCTCACCGTCACGGGGCCCGCCTCGGCGACGACCGTGTCCATGCCGTCGGTCGACGTGTCGTCGCCGTCGGAAAAGTCGGCACGCCGCAGCAGACTGTGGATCGCCAGTTTGTCGCGGATGTACCGCGCCCCGGGCGACGGCTCCTGCTGGGGGGTGGCAATGGTGGCAACCGTCGTCGGCGTGCCACTGGACGCGGGCGACGCGTCGGTCGAGTCTGCCGCCCGATGGTGCTGGCTCTGCTGCTGCTGCTGGTGGACACTCTGAACACTCTGGACCTGTGTGCCGGTCGCATACGCGTCCATGGCCCGCAGCAGCTCCTCGCGGATCGGCTGGATCAGCGCCGACGACGGGAAGAAGCGGTTGATGGCCGCCAGGCACAGCGCAGCACGGCTCGCGGCAAACTCGTGCGTCGGCCGCTGCGGCGTGCGGCCGAAGCGCGCAATGAACAGCACGACCAGCGCCGCCTGGTAGGCGCAGATGGCCGTGTCAAACTCGAGCAGCAGCGGCACGGCGCTGATCTGGTTGAGGCCCGACAGCAGGTCGAGGATGGCACAGGCGTGGCGCACGCACGCGCGCTCGGCCCACGCCAGCGCGGCCGCGTCGACGGTCGCGAGGACGGCCGCCGGCGCCGCCTCGTAGAACCCGGGCAGCAGCAGGCGGTACATGTCGCAGAAGCACTGGTGCCACGACAGGTGCATCTGCACGTGGCGCGCGATCCACTGCGGCGCCTGGGCGACCAGGCGCTGCAGGTCGGCGTGGCCGACGGCCGTGCCGTGCGGGAAATGCGTGCCGATGGCGTGCAGGCGCTGCTCGTTGTCGCGGATCTGCGCCACCAGGTCCGGCACAAGGTCCGGCACGGGCCGGTCGCTGCCGTCGGCCTTGCACACGGCGCGGATCATCTTCATAATGTCGCGGCGCATCTTTTCGAGGCGGACGCACACGCCCAGCGCGCCGCCGTCGTCGTCCCTGTCATCGTCGGCACTCGCCCGCCCCAAGGACGTAAACGAAAACGCCTCCTCCCGGCACGGCAGCTGCAGATCAATCGACTCAAAGGGACACAGCTCAAACGCCGCGAGGCCGTGCGAAAAGTACCGCTCGGTCAGCTTGAGGCTCCACACGATGCGGCGGCGCACTTCCTCGTGGTGGCGGTAGTGGTGCTGGTGTACGTGCACCGACGGCGCGCCGTCCGGGCGCAGAGGCTCCTGGTGCAGGCCCATGGCGGCCACCGACCGCGCCGCCAGCGACACCAGCATAAACGCCCGCTGGAAGTGGCCCGTCTCCATGCGGTGGCTGATGCACAGCAGCAGCGCCTGCAGCCGCGCCGTCGTCGGCCGCTCCAGCTGCTGCCAGACGAGCGTCTCGGCCTCGCGGACAAGACACGTCCCCTGGCAGCTGCTGGCATGCCAGTCGGCCTGCCGTATGTGCGGATGCAGCTGCGTCAGCGCGCAGAGGACCAGCGCGAGTGCCCGGTCCAGCTGGCCGGCGGCCGCTTTGGCGCGCGTCGTCGCCGGGTGCAGGAGGGAGTAGGACGGCAGCGGGTAGGCGTGCCGCAAGAAGTGGTCGACGCGCGCGAGGAGGGCGTCCCGGTTGTGGCTGCCAAGAAGACCGCCGTGAGCGACACGCACGAGGTCGCGGCAGGAGATGCACGTTTCCTTGTCGTTTGCTGCTGGTGCTGTCGCGGCCGGTGATCGCTGGCGTGGTACGGGGGCATCCATGGCCGCATCGTCGGCGGCCGACAATGTCCGACGGTGGCGCCATCGCGCCGGCGGTACTTGGTAGACACAGGCCACGCCACGACGCGCGCAGTGCAGACAGCGCGGCCGTGTGCCGGAACAGCGCACCTTTTGCTGCTGGCAGCTGTTGCACGCGCGGCTCACTCGTTGTCGGGGTGGTGCCGGCAGTGACGACGATGTGGTCGATGTGGTCGATGTGGTCGATGTGGTCGATGTGGTCGATGTGGCCGGGAGCGAACAGGCAAAGTGCAGCCGCCTGCAGCCGCCGCAGCCCTCTGCCTCTCCGTCACAGCGCACTTTCCTCGCTCGACACTGCTGGCAAGTGAGTCTGGCCCTGCCTGCCACGGGAAAACTGCCTGTCAGCTGGTCCATTGTCGGTGTCGACACTGGTTTTGATGCATATTCCGGTTGGGTGTGGGGGGGGGGGGTTTGACAATAAAGTAAAGCGACATCCACTCGTGTAGAGACTCGCAGAAACCAAAACACAACAAGCAGTACCAAGTACTTTAGGTGACCTGTGCTGCATGAGCTGGTTACATGCGATAAACCACAGTTAGACACTGGGGACCCCTGCCCAGCTTTCCCCTCTTTTTAGCACGCCATACGACACTACACTGACGCATGGTCCAGTTGGACCGCCGAGTCCAGTACGATCTAGGACGTCGACGTACTTCGTAAGTGTTTAAAATTTTTTACGGTTGAGCCATAATCTCATCTTACTTATTACGCACGGGCGTAAACGTCCCTGACTTTGAGATGCCAGGTAACGGAACAAGGAGTGAAGACAAGTATCACGTTTCAGAAAGCCGTACCATAGTGTAGGGTCCTGAATAATAACAAGATAAATATGTGATGGATGATTGTTGATTCTAAATAAAACCAAAGGTGGCGACATCACAGCTGTAGCTTTGGTAGCAGGTCTTCCTAGTAGAGCTGTCTCATGTCCGGGCACACGGTTGTCTCCGTCATCAGTCCCCTGCGGCCACATTCTGGTGCACGATTTGGCTCGCTCATCCATGGTCATCGTACGACCGTTGACGTCGACATGGCACGTCTCGACAAGCAGGCGAACAACGTCCATATTGGGCAGCTCTCGCAACACGCAACGTAGAGGAGGGGGTCGGACCAGGATGTGCCGGTGGTCTCGGTTTCTCGGAGGAGAGCGAGCGGGGGCTGTCTGGCGGACGCCTTTGCAAGGGCAGTAGCCAAGATGTCCACCTGGCCCAGCTCGACGGCCACCCGAAGACCATCCGAGAGCCATCCCTGGGAACGGTACAATTGCCACGCTTGATGTCCCGCAGATTGTTCTCTTGCAGAAACAACCCTGGCGTGGCCCAGCGCAGCAGCAGTCTTGGGATCTGGTCGAACTGGCGCTTTCGAATCAGCCGGCCAACAATCCGGTCGCCGCCACCAAACACCGGACCGAGGTTTTTGAAGTCGGGGCCACATTCTCTTTCTTCGACTGCGGAAAGATCATTGTCGTTGCCCATGTCGTCACCATGCTGTTGGCCATCCGCTTCCCGTTCCAGCTCCCGTTCAAAGTCACAAAGACACTGTGACGTGTATTTTAGAAATGCGTCCGGTTCAGAAGAGGGTGATGCAGCTAGCTTCCGAGATACCGCGCGAAGATGCTCTGAGAACGACTGTGGACCCGCTGCGTAATCTCTTTCATGTGCTTCGTAAATCTGTTGCAGGATTGGCCGCAGCTGTGTCGTGTCCTGATCAGTACGGACTTGGCCGTTGTTGTTGACGATGCCCTCCACGTCACCGGCGATATCCGCATCTTCGTCCCCCTCGTCCCCCTCGTCTCTCTCATATGCAGACGCAATTTCTGCCACCGTAGCGTTGCGTACCAGTTGGCCTGCCGTTGCCCACGGTCTCAATAGGTCGAGTCGATCAATGCCTGCCACCACATCGTTTTTCCAACCGTTTGGTAACCCCATCAATGTTCTCGATTCAAGATCAAGAGGCGTTGGCCTGTGATATGACTCCCAAAGAGGCTGCTCTTGTGCAAACGCAGCACAGGCTGCAAGCAGAGACGGCAAGGTGGAGTCAGAAACACTGCTACTAGGACCGTCTTGCAACAAAAGAGCAACTGTTTCTGGTCGCCCTGAGCGACATGCATAATGCAGTGGCTGCCAACCGACCTCGTCGACCGCAGAGAGGGCTGCAGCAATGGCTGTCGTGCCACCCCGCTCACGGATGGTGTCGAGCAAACAACCCACAACATTGCTCCGGCGTGCGCGGGCCGCTAGATGCAGGGGCATCAGGCCATGCCGCGTTGTTACCGTGGTATCGGCTCCGATGGCGAGGAGCTCGCGCACACAAATCTCGGAAAGCATGGCGGCCAAGTGTAGAGGCCCCGTGCATCGGCAGCGTCAACATTGCGGAAATGGGCATGCCGAAGGACGTCACGGACCCTTTCTGCGACATAGCCACTCCCAAGTGAAAATACGTCATCGTACCAGCCATGGCTGGCAAGGACATGAAGCGGCGTGCGGCCCGCCTTGTTTGGCTGGTCTGCGCTGACATGGAGCTCGGCTGCCCGGGCGACAACGTCGTCGAGGTTCTCGTTTCCAAGAACAGCACGGTGAAAAATCGTGTTGCCGTCTGGGTCAGCCTCGTCGCGATCCATTGGATTTCTCGACAGTGTTGGTTGTAGTGAGTTTGCCGCAGACATCTTGAGAGTTGTGCGCCGTAATAAGGTGAACAATGATGTGAATGTTGTTTTCGGAGCAATCGCCGCAGGGAATGTCCAACGGTTGAACATCAGCAAGGGTTGGTTAACGGGGGAAAATGGGAGGATATGGTCCGTTGCGATTCGTACAGGCAATGGCTTTAAAAATGCCGTTCTTCCATTTTTTGACTCCTGAGCGGCCAATTGGAGGCCAATTGCAATTTTTGCAACTCTCGGGAGAGGAAACGCCGGGGCGTGGCACTGCAAGAATCTGGATGTTGCATTGGGGAAATGGATTCCTTGTCGAGCTTTCCCCCATTTTTAACACGTTCTGCGACACTACACTTGATGTATGCTCCAGGTGGACCGCGGCGAGTCTAGTATAATGTGTTCAAAATTCTTTACGGTTGAGCGACAATCTCATCTTCTGTTCCAGCATCGACTAACTACACCACTATATACTCGATTCCTGCCTCTCGCCCCACCCCATCTACGTCCGGACCATCGTCTTCTGTGCTGCCGTCTTATGCACCGGCTCGTCGCCAATCTCGGCCATCTTCTCCTCCAGCATCCGTGTCAGCTCCACGACCGTGTCCGCATAGGCCGGGTCATGGTACACGTTGAACAGCTCCAGCGGGTCCTTGTCGCAGTCAAACAGCTCCCACTCCTTCTCCGTATAGTCAGTGCAGGGCCGCGCGCCCGCCACGCCGAGGTCCTCGTTGTACCAGTAAATCAGCTTGTACCGGTGGTTGCGCACGCCGTAGTGCGCCAGCACGTTGTGGCCCTCGTCGTTGTTCATCCAGTAGCGGTGGTAGGCAACCTGCTGCCAGGCAGGCGGGGCGTTCCCCTCGTTTTCCAGCAGAGGGCGGAACGAGACGCCCTGCATGTAGCTCGGGATGCGCACGCCGGCCACGTCGAGCCACGTCGGCGCAAAGTCGACGTTGCTGACAATGGCGTCGCAGACGCTGCCGGGCGCGACGGTGGGCGGGTACCTGACGAGCAGCGGCATCTGGAAGCTCTCCTCGTACATGAAGCGCTTGTCGAACCAGCCGTGCTCGCCCAGAAAGAAGCCCTGGTCGGAGCTATACAAGACCATGGTGTTGTCCGCGAGGCCCTCGCGGTCCAGGTAGTCGAGCACCGCGCCCACGCTGTCGTCAATCGCCTGGATCGTCCGCAGGTACCGCTGCATGTAGCGCTTGTACTTGAACTGCGCGAGCGCGTCGGGCGTCGCAAAGGTGAACACGCGGCCGTCCGCCTTGTCAATCAGCCGCAGAGCGCGCACACCCGCTTCTGTGGTCGGCGCCGGAATCTTGCGATGGGTGCTGAACCCTTCGGACGCCAGGCGCTCGCCGACCGCGTCGCCGCTGCCCTCGGGCTGCACGAGCCCCAGGTCGTAGTACGTCAGGTCCTCGGCCACGCGCATCTTGGCCAGACTTGCCGCTTTGGCCCGGTTCTTGTAGTCGTCGTCGAAGGTCTCGGGCACGCGCACCGGGTCCGTGTACAGGTCCTTGTGCCGCGGGTGCGCCTCCCACGACCGGTGCGGCGCCTTGTGGTGGCACATGAGGAAAAACGGCCGCGCCGGATCCTCGGCGCGCACCGCGTCGATCCAGTCCAGCGACTTTTTCGTGATAATGTCCGTGGCATACCCGGGCTCCACGGCCGCGCCGTCCGGCCCGATGAACGCGGGGTCCCAGTACTCGCCCTGCCCGGGCAGAACCGACCAGTGGTCAAACCCCGTCGGCTCGTGCTCCTGGCCCTCGCCGAGGTGCCACTTGCCCACCATGGCCGTCGCGTACCCGGCCTCGCTCCGCAGCGCTTTGGCCACGTTGGGCAGGTGCTTGTTGATCTTGCTGTCGAGCGTCATGACGCCGTTGACGTGGTTGTGCGTGCCGCACAGAATCGCGGCCCGCGACGGCGTGCAGATCGAGTTGGTCACATAGCAGTGGTTGAACTTCATGCCCTCCGCCGCCAGCCGGTCCATGTTGGGCGTCCGGTTGATGCCCGCGCCGTAGCAGCTGATGGCCTTGGCAGCATGGTCGTCGGCCAGAATGAAGACAATGTTTGGTCGTGCCATGGTGGTATCGAGGTGACGTCGCGGGTTGTGAGAATGCGGAGCAGATTGGAGACTGTGGACGATGGCGTTGTAGTGCGGCGATGTTGCGTCTTTCGTGTATGATGCCGTGATCCAACAACACAGGCGACGGCGCCGACAAAAAGGGGCACGTCGTTGATGTCTCGTACAGCCGAAAAGAGGGGGCGTCCCACATTCATTCGGTCCCCCCCTTTCACCCGACGACGGTCGTTGTGGTGGACTCAGGGACTGTGACTTGCGTTCGTAGTTTCCGCTTTGGGAAAATGGATCTCGAGAGTGGATCTCGCAACTGCCACACCCACGGCTTGACGAGAGCGGAAAAGCGGGTCCACCCGGAAGTCGGTCGGACTGCTCTTTTGGGCGACAGTGTGCCATGGCGTGCTCGATAGCATCCAGCTTGTGTGGACCCAGCTCGTCCTTTGCGGGCGTAGTAGACGTGTGTGCTCGCGTCGTCCACAAAGACGTCCATACTTTTCGCAGGCCATAGCATCCTGGTACGTTGCAAAGCATGCTCACCGACTGGCAAGGGGACGGCCAAAAGAGGGAAGGAGCGAAGAAGACATGCGATTGCGTGATGATGGGAAGGCGCTGCTGTCCGTCGCTGCGGCTGGTCGCTCCTGCCCGTAAATAAAGACGGTGTGCTCACAGCCCGTTTTGCCTCTGCGCGTGGATTCAAACATCACCGCGTTCGTTTCTTCGAGCCCGTCGGTTGTCTCGTCTTGCATCGTCCTGTTTTCTGCCTCTGGCCTATTTCCCATCCCTCTTCGCCGCTGCTTCACCTCACGCACGCCGCCACCATGACCCGCATCGGCACCTTTCGGGCGTCGTACCTCTCGGCGCTCGCCTGCATCGGTTCCTTTTTGTTTGCCTACGACACGGGCATCATCGGCGGCGTCCTGACGCTGCCGTCGTTTGTCGCCGACTTCCGCACCAAGAACAACACCGACGTCTCGTCCAACTCGACCAGCCTGCTGCAGGCCGGTGCCTTCTTTGCCTGCTTCTTCGCGTGGCCCGTGACCGCGCGCATCGGCCGGCGCCGCACGATTATGCTGGCGTCGCTCATCTTCTGCGTCGGCGCCGTCATCCAGGTCGCGCCGACGCGCTCGCTCGCCGCCTTTTACGTCGCCCGCGTCGTGTCCGGCGTCGGCGTCGGCATCGCCACCGTCGTCGTGCCCATGTACACCGTCGAGATGGCGCCGCGCGAGATCCGCGGCAAGCTGGGCTCGCTGTTTCAGTTCTTCTTCACGCTGGGCGTCATGACGAGCTACTGGGTGGACTACGGCGTCAGCAAGCACGTGGCCGGCACGAAGAGCGCGCAGTGGCAGATCCCCGTCGGCCTGCAGCTCGTGCCCGGCGGCATCTTGGGCCTCGGCATGCTCGTCACCAGGGAGAGCGTGCGCTGGCTGGCGATCCAGAAGCGCGACGACGAGGCGCTGCGGTCGCTCATCTGGGTCCGCGGCGAAGACGCGCCGGCCGTGCGCGACGAGTACCGCGAGATCGTCGAGAGCATCCGCGACGAGGAGCGGCGCACCGAGGGCTACTCGATCAAGGAGCTGTGGCTGCCCATCAACCGCTATCGCGTGGCCCTCATTGTGGCCATCCAGATCGGCGTGCAGCTGACCGGCAACACGTCGCTCGCCTACTATGCCCCGCAGGTGTTTACGGCCATCGGCGCCGGCAGCAACAACCTGTTCTTCACGGGCTTTTTCGGCGTCGCCAAGGTCGTCGCCTGCGGCATCTTTGTGCTCTTCATGATTGAGCGCTTCGGTCGCCGGCTCTCGCTGCTGGGCGGCGCCTTTGTCATGGGCGCCTGCATGCTCATCGTCGCGCTCCTCGTCAAGACGCATCCGCCGTCGGCCTCGGGCGCGCTGCAGCCGACGTCCGCCGCCGCCGTCGCCTTCATCTATGTCGAGGCCATGGCCTACAACATGTCGTGGGGCCCCGTGCCGTGGCTGTACATGGCCGAGATCATGCCGTCGCGGATTCGAGAGGGCGCCGTCGCCATTGGCACCGCGACGCAGTGGCTGTTCAACTTTGCCTTTTCGCAGATTACACCGCACGCGGTCAAAAACTTGGGCTGGCGCACCTTCCTGATGTTCTTCATCTTCAATTGGGCGCTTGTGGTCTTTGCCTTCTTTTTCATCAAGGAGACCAAGGGCCGATCGCTCGAAGAGATGGATGCCAGTAAGTAGAGGGGAAGGCCGAGTGTGACAATGTGAATTCTGCTATATGAATGCTATGAACAATACTAACACCACCCAGTCTTCGAGGACAGACCGACGGCCACGCATGTCGACACGGAAAGGAAGGACACTGGTGTCAGGAGCGCGGAGGTATAAACGGAGTCGGGAGAAGCGGAAACAGAGCCGAGATTGTTGCGCTGTCTCGTATCTATACCGAGATTGAAGGCGAAAGTTGAGAAACGCCATTGCTAATAGACCTTTTTTTAATTTCCCTCCCCCTCATAAGCATCCCCAGACTCGGGAGGCAATGTCTTGAAAGTCTGCCTCGGTAATTAGAATGTCGTGCTCGCCATGCGCAGGGACAGGAGGACGCAACATCAACTCCTCAAATCCAAAGACCATGGGAGCGCCCACAACAGAAAAGAGTACCCGCACACGGTCGCGGCGTGGGGGGTTTCGAATGGGAGAGAGCAGTGGCCACGAAATGTCGACTCTCTGCTGGCAACTGGGCTCCATGACAGCCGGCATAGAGCGCACGAACGAGCGCGTCGTCGTTGCGCCGGGGCGACCCGTGTGGCGTGCGGTCGCGGTTGCTGTCCACGTCTCCACAGCGATGCTGGATTCAGTAGCGGTGAGTGTCACTTTTATAAGGACCACAATCTTCATACGATTGTCTGAGGCCGCAAACCACCAGTTCGCTTTCGCGCGCAGCGATGCCATGGATTGGCTGACGCCCGCTTGTATGACGATGGTGGGCCAGACAATGCCGCCCCCATCGTCCCGCCAGAGTGGCCCACCACCAGAATCGCCCTCGCCGGAGCCGCGGCTGGCTGCGGCAAACGTCTCCGCAGCGACCGTCTGCCACTCGTTCGCCAGTCCCATTTCTTTCAGCGAATCTCGCACAACGTAGTACAGCTCGACATGTGCTTGTTCATGCGGCCCGGTGGGGATGGTGACAATGGCGCAGGCCTGGTCTGGCAGGAAGAAGAGGCGGATTCGTCGTCCGCGGCGGTCCCGTTCCGCCTCGATTTGGTGAAAGTCGGTTGTAGATACGTTGCCCACAATAAGACAGTCGACGAGGCGATCTACCTTATCGGCGCGATCAAAAATGGCTGCTGCGTCTGTAAATGCCAGGTCTGGTGTGAGAGAAGACTCGTTATCATTTGGTGCAGGCATCTTGGGGCCTGTCGTCATTGTCGCGTCATCTGGTGATGCTTCAGGTGGCGTTGTAGCGGTTTTTGATGCAGAAGGTGTAGTTTTGCTGGCAGCACTTGAGACATCGGTCGCGTCCAGCAAAGCAATCCGAGACACGCTCGAAAAGCTGCACGAGTGGCAACATGCGATGCCATTCTTGTAAAATGGCGCATGAGTAAGGGGAACTTGAGTTGGCGAGAGGACATGAACTGAAAAGAAACTGAAAAGTGGTTTGGCAACAAAGGTCGCAGGCATGAAACAAGGGCAAACAGACCACGGATAGCAAGCCGCAAGTTGGGCGAGAAACGTATGTCTTCTGGGCAAATTTTGTTTTGTTGTTTTTGTTTTTGTTTTTCTGTACGACATACGCTGGGTGATACAGATACAGTGCATATACAGTGTATATAGGCTATTGCACAGTATTTTATCACTGTGTTCGGTTGTCTAGTAAACAAAAAAGTCATACTCCTTTTCAGGCTTGTCAAAGTACCAGGTCACGTCGCGGCCTTCGCCCTCCATGGTGCTGAAGCCGTTGCCCAGGTACGCCCAACGGTTGTCGCTCCGACTCATCCACTCCCAGTCCTCGTAGCGCGGTTCGCGCAGCAGATGGAACCAGTGCAGCCGGCTGCCCGGGTGCAGGCCGGTGACGGGCCCCGTTTCGCGGCCGTTCTTGAACCAGCTGCGGCAGCGGCCGGCCCAGGCAGTGCGTGGCAGAAACGTGTCGGCGTGCTGGACGAACTCGGCAATGGCGGCAGGCTTGGGGACGACGGCTTTGTAGTCTTCGGTCTGCATCTTGTACACCATCTTCAAAATGTACTTTGTGAGGTGCTCGATGATGGGCATCGCGGAGCCGTGGCCGACGGGGGCCTGCGGGCCGAGATACACAAAATAGTTGGGCATGTCGGCCGGGGCCATGGACAAATACGCCGTGGCGCGGCCGTCGGTGTCAGTGTTCCAGGCATCGCGAAGGTCGACGCCGCGTCGCCCAACAATGGGAAATCGTGGGCGGAAGGACAGGTCGAAGCCGGTGGCACAGACAATCACGTCGACCGCAATCTTGGTTTCTGCGCCCGTCGCTCCGTCCTGGACGACAAGGCCGTCTGCTTCAATCCGCACAATTTCATTGCCCGTCACCACGTTCACGTTGGGTGCCGATAAGGCTTCCAGATAGCCGTTGCCCGGTGATGGACGACGGCAGCCGACGGGAAAGGACGGGATCAGCGTCTTGGCCAGGCGGCTGTCCGGGTCGCCGCCGAGTCGCCGCAGCATGTCGTTGCGCGAAAAATCGACGGCCGCCTGCTGTTCAGGCGTGTCCTTGTGCAGCATCTTGAAGCGGCTGGCGAGTTCGTGCTCGACGCCCTTGCGGTAGGCCAGGTAAGCCTCGGGGTCGTTTTTGAAGGTCGACTTCTGCGCGTCCGTGAACTTGAAATTCAGGCCGCCCGGCGCTGCATACTTGCTACCAAAGCCCGCTGTGATCCATGTTGGCCCGCGCACAAACGTCGTCAGCTGCTTCACGATTGGCTGGATCGCCGTCACGAGCTGGATGCCGCTCGAGCCATAGCCAATGACAGCGACGTGTTTGCCCGCGAGGTCGATGCTGTCGTCCCAGGCGGCGCTGTGCAGAAGGGGGCCTTTGAACGAGTGCAGGCCATCAATGGTCGGCCACTTCCAGTTGTTGAGGTAGCCGCTGGCGTTGATAAAGAAATGGCCGCTGTCGGTGGACCTCGTTCCGGTCGCCACGCTCTCGATCGTGAAACGCCACTGGCCGGCTTCCTCGTCCCATTTCGCCTCCACCACCTTCTGTTCAAACTGCACGTACGGCAGCAGCCCGTGCGCTTCGGCCGTCGTTTCGAGATAGGCCCGAATCTCCTGCTGCGACGCATAGTACTCCGACCACTCTGGATTCGGCGCCCAGGAGTACTGGTAGTTGTGGCTCGGAATGTCGCACGCGCACCCCGGGTACCGGTTCTCGAGCCATGTGCCCGCCACGCCGCCGTTCTTCTCGTAGACAACCACCTCGATATGCTTCATGTGCTCCTTGATGCTGCGCACCACGTTCAAGCCGCTCGCACCCGCGCCGACGACGACGACGCGCAGCGGTCGCGCTGTGCCCATGGGCTGTTCGACGATGGAATATACCATGGTGGGTCATGAACGTGAAGGCGCCTTGTGCCTTGTGGATTGCTTCGTGGAAGCACCGACTTCTTGTCGTTCGAGTGGATTGTCGCGATCGTTGTCTGCTACATTTATTGCTGCTTTTGTGACTCTGCTGTTTATTACATTATTTAATTCGGTCATACTCGCATCATCGGCACTACGACTCTCCGTCATCTTCGTCTCGGAACAGCCATGTCGACACCTCGTCACCGAATCGAGTTCCGACCGTAAAGTTCACTATCCACAGTCTGGTCGTCGGGACTGCTTTTTGGTTTTGATGTTCCAGGCCACCGCTAACACCCATTACCGTTAAGGGCCTGGCCAAGCCTGGCCCTTCAGCGTCAACACCCCGCTATTTGCCCTGACGCCGAGCTCCGAGTCCCACCGCAAGTCCCAGATAACGCAGCTGCTCAGGCGGGAGAATAGCGGCGATTTAGCGGTTAAGGCTGACAAAGGTGCCTGAGACGGCGGGGCTCAGACCGCGTAGCTAGGGCGCGTGTCGTTTTGGCTCGGCGCCTGTCCACATCTCCAAATAGGGAGAAACAGAAAAGGGCAAAACCGCCGCTTGGCACCGAGGATCTACCGAAGGACAAGTGTTGGTCTACGGAGTACTTCGTACATGGTGGTCGATTGAGGACATGCATTGCTCATCGTGCGTTCAATTCCATGCATTATAAGACGTCGTCGGCACTCGACGCCGCAACTCAACGCAACTCAATTCTGTTCCAGTCAATTCACTTCCGAAGTCAAGTCAACAATTTTCACGACATCCATCGCATTCCGTCACACCTTACCCTTCCCCACCATGTCTGACCTGCTGTTTGTCAACTTTACCGACAAGGACCCAGCCCCCGCCGGCCCCTTGGCGACCAACGGCACCGGCCCCAGCTTCTCGTTTGGCGCGCCGCCCAAGTCGGACATCTACGCGTCCCCGCGTGTCCCCAAGGTCTTGCACGACTACACCGCGCCGGTCGTCTGCAAGCGCATCCCCCGCGACAGCTTCCAGACGCTGCAGGTCACCGCCTCCGCCGCCTGGCGCACCCAGTACGACCAGGCCGGCCTCCTCTTGACGCTCCCGACCAAGTCGAACCCCAACCCGGACGCCCAGAACGCCGGCGTCGCGGCCGACCACCCGGCCTGGGTCAAGGCGGGCATCGAGGTCAACGACGGCTGCCCGTGCGTCAGCATTGTGGCGCGCGGCCCCGGCGGCACGGGCGGCTGGAGCGACTGGAGCCTGATCCCGCTGTCGCTGGCGGGCGAGAGCCTCGGCGGCGAGCTGCCGGTCTCGCTGCAGTTTACGCGCGAGAAGCATGCGCTGCTGGTCTGGCTGCTGCGCGGCGACAAGCGGCTGTTTATCCGCAAGGTGCCGTGGGTGTTTCTGGCGCACGACACGCTCGGCGACGACGTGCTCGTGGGCGCCTACGCGGCGCAGCCCGACCCATACGACGTGTCCAAGGGAGAGTCGCTGCAGGTGACCTTTTCGGGGTTCAAGATTGAGACAGCGTAGACCAGGGGAGCGTGCCGGCTTGATAACAGCATTGAGGTGGATGGATGTTGGCATAATGTGGTATTAGTCTATGTCAATGAATGCAATGCGTTTTCAACAAAAAGCAACGTCAACCAAATGACTCCCTCTGCTACCTGCTCGCCCCTCTCGCCCCGTCATTCTTCACTCATTCGCTATTCTCATTCGTCTGTTCGTCGCCCGTTTTGGCAAACAACGGCTCCCACCGCATCAGCGCACCGACGACCACCAGAATCCCCCCCGACACAATCACCAGCGAAAACGCCGACTGGATCGCCGACACGATGGCGCCAATGGCCTGCTCTCGCACAGCGTCGTCCAGCGTGGCAAACAGCGTGCTCTGGGCCCCGGCCACGACGCTCTGGACGTCGCCGGCCGTGTAGCCAAGGCCGGCCAAGACGCCCTGCAGGTTCCGCACGGCCGTCCCCTGGAAGACCTGGCCCGCGACCACGAGCGAGATCATTGTGCTGCCGACCTGGCTGACGTTCTGCAGGCTGATGGCGTTGCCCATGTCGGCCGGGTCGACGATGAGCGTGGCGACGGCGTAGCCGATCTGCAGCGACAGGCCGGTGCCAAAGCCGCCGAGGACCGACAAGCCGTAAATGATGCGGACGGGCGTCGCGGGCTGCAGGTAGACAAAGAAGAGCGCGCCCGACACAGTCAGCGTCAGGCCAGAGAGGAGGTAGAAGAGCTTGTAGTACTGGATCTTGGCCAGCAGGTAGCCGCTGGCGAGGTTGACAAAGACGGTGACGAGAATGAACGGCAGCAGGCGCACGGCCGCCAGCAGGGCCGTGTCGTTGTTCACAAACTGGAAGTAGACGGGGATGTAGTACGCCGGCACGTAGAGCGTGGCGATGCAGGCTGAGGCGGCGACGTACAACAGGAGCGTGGTGACGCTGACGCGGCGGCGGCGCGCGTCAAAGGAAAGCAAATGTGCGGGAAACGAGCGCGTCGTGGGCGTCGTCCACCAGCAAAAGTACTGCTGCGCTGCGTACAGCGCCAGCAGCGCGCCGCACACCACCAGAGTCGCAATGGTGCGGCCGTCGCGCCAGGCCCACAGCCCGCCGGCCGACACGAGCGCGAGGCCAAACGTCACCCACACCGCCGCGCTCAGCACGAAGCCCACGTAGTCCAGCGTCGCCAGCCGCTCACGGACCGTTTTGCCGGTGACCGGGTGGATGGCGGGCAGATAGACGACGTAAATGGGGGCCGTGACGGCGCCGATGATGAGATTCAGATAAAAGGCCCATCGCCAGGTCGCGCCGCTCGTGCTCAGCGCGCCGCCCACGACAGGGCCCAGGATGCTGCCGATGCCCCACACAAACGTGATGCCCGTGATGTACGTGCCCCGCGTTTGCGCCGACGTCAGCGCCGTAAAGTGCGTCAGCCCGCCCAGGTACATGCCCGTCCCGCCCGCGCCCGCCAGCACGCGGCCGACAATGAGGGCTCCCATGCTCGGCGCGCCGCCGCACAGCGCCGACCCGGCCTGGAACAGGACGATGCCGCCAATGTACAGCCACTTCATGTTGAACGTGGTAAACAGTCGGCCGTACGGCAGAATTACCGCCACCGACCCCAGCGGAAACCCGGCCCCGAGCCATGTCAGCTGCGGCACGGACCCAAACGTCTCCACCACGGCGCTCTGCACGTCTGCTGCAATCGTCGTGTCCAGGCCGTACATGAACACCGACAGGTAGAGTGCCAGACAGACCAGAATCCATCGGACGCCTTGGATTTCGGGATGGCCTTCTCGTTGTCGGTGGTCGTGGTGTTGTTGCGGGCGCAGGTCAGACTCGGAACTGCCTCGGGGTGTGTCGGCGTGTTTCTCAATGTCGTTAGACGACGGGGACGCAAGCGAGGTCATGCTGACGGCAGTCAAGTCACGTGGTTCGGTGTTCGGGGAGTGGGAACCGAGTGCAGGGAGCGGCAGGAATGTGGCTGGTCAGGTGACCCGGAATTCGGTGTGCGATGTCTGTGTTCAGATGTTGTGTTATGGACGTCGGGTCACAAAGTGATTGGTGTGATTTCTTTTCAGCTGATGATGTTTGAATTGAGTCTTTGGGTGCTTGAGAACGACAGTCTCTGTTTATTAAGTACAAAAGCCAAGTACGCCGTACTCTGGCTCTCGTGTTGCTGTATTCCACACATTTTTGCTCTCGATATGTATCGTCTCCGCTGTTGATCCACAGTTACAGCTTACGACGTGCTTCATACGTCCTATTCGCTCTTAAGATGGACGACAGACTAGAAAGCAGGTAGCCTGTCTGCACACACTGTCTAATCAACAGCCAAAGCATCACATAACCACGTGCTGTGGTTGTCAGCATTGCTATGGATATGGTGCCTAAATTACAGTGGAGTCGTCTGTGTCATCCAGCGTTCAGTGTGTAAATACAGCGGTTTTGCTGTGGATATTAGCGTGCAGGATTCAGAGATAATCCAGCCACCGCGGAATAGGCAAGTCTTTACGAAATACAGTCTTGCGGAACAACTCCTTGCCAGACGGTCGATTCAAAGGGAGGTGTTGCAAAGCGCACAAAGTTGCTCCCGCCACGAGAGATTTGAAAGGCACTCGCGCGACCCACATCTGTTACTCAGCACTGAATAACTTCTTCTTCTCCCTCGAAATTAAGCTTCAGCGCAAGAGAAAAGCTTCTTTGGGCCCACTAATTAGGCAGCTTTAAAATGGGTCCGCCCATGCTCCAGCCAATGCCAAGCCAGCATACGGGCTTGGGCGCCTTCCCAATTGGGACATCGAGCGCAAAAAGTTGCTCTTCGTCCTCCCACTTTGCTCAGCTTTCTGTGCAGGGCTTCGAAACGGATTCTTCAGCGCGTCTTTCAGCGCCACACGAAATGCTTCACAATCCGGATCAACCTTTTTCGAGGTCCCCCCGTTGTTCTACATCGCCCTGTATTAGTCAAGTATGATTAGCTGATCCTTTTCCCCAGGCATTTCGGCATAGCGCGTTAAATAACACGAGAATCGACTTATGCATCCTAATTGAAAACACATACGGAGACGCCCATTGCATCGGGAACCGGAAGATCTCGACAATTGGTAATTGGCAACGCCAACCGACGAGGAAAGAATGTCAAAGATGGTCCTAAATTTTAGAAAAGTAGAAATGGAAAATGGCGGGATTGTGAAGTATATAACAACCATGAGTCTTCCTTGAGTCAACCACTCGTTTTCTCGACATCTCTCCATCACATCTTTACGTCTTCACATCTTTACATCTTCACGTCTTTACATCTTCACCTCAACAGCAATTACTCGCCTGAAAACATTCACCACTTCTCATTCAACCACTTTATCCCTCCCACCACCTCCACAATGTCTGCCTCGCTCCAAGGAAAGCTTGCCATTGTCACCGGCGCCGGCAAGTCCAACGGCGTCGGCTTTGCCACGGCCCTGACCCTGGCCAAACAGGGCGCCGACATTGTCCTCCACTACAACACCAGCAAGGACGCCGCCCTCCAAAACGTCAAGGCGCTCGAGGCCGTTGGTGTCAAGGCCATTGCCGTCCAGGCCGACGCCGCCAGCACGACGTTTGGCACGGACATTGTCGCCGCGACCACGGCCAGCTTCCCGGGCCGCACGATTGACATTCTCGTCAACAACGCCGCGATGCTGGCGGCCAAACCGGACCTCGCCTCGTTTACCCTCGAGGACTTTGACACCACGTTCCACATCAACGTCCGCAGCATCTTCTTGCTCATCCAGGCCGCCGAGCCCCACCTGACCGCGCCCGGCGCCCGCATCGTCAACATCTCCAGCGTCGCGGCCCGCTTCGGCATCGCGCCCGGCAACTTCTACGCCGGCTCCAAGGCTGCGCTGCACGCCTTGACGCGCGGCTGGTCCGAGTACTTTGCGCCCCGGGGCATCACGGCCAACGTGGCGCTGCTGGGCCCCATTGAGACCGACCTGGTCTTTCCCGAAGACAACCCGTACACGCAGCGCTTCCGCCACGACCAGCACATCAAGCGCAACGGCACCACCCAGGAGTGCGCCGACGCCATTCTGTTCCTGGCCAGCCCGGGCAGCTCTTTTGTCACGGGCCAGGTGCTGAACGTTGACGGCGGCCTGACGTATGTCTAGAGGGTGTGGTGAAAGCGTGAAGGCCTGGATGATATTGTGAGTGCTGTAGTGCAGTTGGGTAATGTTGATGTCTTTTAAGTCTTTTTGTTTCGTTTTCTTTCGTGCGATAGCATTACTTGAAATAAACGAAATGTAATTTTAATTAAAAAAAAGAACAAATTTTTAAAAATAAATAAATAAAATCAAACATCAAGTGCATCAAAAAGACATAACAGTAAACATGGGTGTTATTTTATTTGTCTTTAAAGGTCGTACATATCGAGATACGTTGGATTGCATGTAAAACAAACAACCGTAGAAGATTGCAGGCGTCAAACATCATCACTGAGACAGAGGAATATGGCGTAGTTTGTCCATGCAACATTCCAACTGACCTCCGATGCAGCCCCACGCACGTGGCATGGAAGCCAATAGGATGCATCTCCCTGATTCCGAGATTGACCGAGATGCGTTGTTACGTACTTTTTAGTTACAGTCTGACAGCTGTCAGCAACCGTTACGCTCGCCTATTTAGAGTCTGTTTAGCGGCACTTGGCGAGATATGGCCGACGCACCGCAACATACACGCCAAAAGAAACCAACAAAAGCTTGTTGTTCTGGATGCATCGACGTCGTAGCTAGCTCTCACTTTGTCCGTCATTCAGCCCTACGCCAGGAACCGATATGCAAGGGGGGGGGGGGGGGAAACGCGAAACAGAATTGTGTTTGTCGTGCTGCTCTGCATGTAAGCTTACTTTGTACCTAGTACTGCGCCCAACTACAGCAATTCCAATGCTTACATTCCACTTCCAATTTTTATTTTTACTCTTGTGGCCGGGCAGCCCAGGAACGGCCATCTGTCGGTGATCATGTTGTGAAGGTGCAACGTTGGAGATTCTGGGGTGAAGCTCAAGCTCGAAAATATGTTCTGCGGGATGACATTAATTGGACATGTGTCGTGTTACAGGCCGCCAAGCAGAATACAACAGAAGCTTGTAGCAACCACCAGGCGGGGGCAGTGCAGTGGATCTGTTCACCAAGGTGGTACGCTGGACTTGTCTCGGCATTTTACCTTAGCTAACCCGGCTTTAGCGCTTTGTGTAGCAATGACGCCAGCTCGCCAGCGGCCCCTGAGCCGCTCGTTAGCAGCTGAGATTTCTCGGGATTTTCTCCGGGTCCAGTCAAAAGGCCCATCCAACTTTTGGATCCAACTGTTGGATTGGCTGACTTCGATCTTGATCAACAACATACACCGGACGTCTTCGCGAGAACAACGCGCATATTTATACGCACCATGTCGCATTCGCATCTACTTTCTGGCATTTCGATGTCAGTGCGTCCCAGGCAGCCGGCGCCCGAATCCAATGCACTGTATCCAGCCCGCAGCACGCTCTCGCCCTCTTCTCCCCGCATTGGTAATCCAAGGCAACTTTTGGCGCCGCCATTGCCGCACACAGATCACGCAAAAACGCAAAATCCAACATCCAAACACAACGCATACCGCGACACACCACCGGACGTCATCTTCGCCATGGTGGCAAATTCCACGCCAAAGACTCAAGTCGGCGAAGTACGATCGGCGAAACGGTGCTGGAACTGCCGTGGTATGCCCATCTTCCTCTTATCTTCCCCCCTGTATCGCTACTTCACTGTTTACTTACGAATTATCGCCAGACCGCAAAATTGCATGTGACCGCGCCCTGCCCGGCTGTGCCAAGTGCAAACAACGCGGCAAGTCTTGCGAAGGCTACGGCCTGCGGCTGTCGTGGCCCAAAGACAACGATCCACGGCGATCCATCAGCGGCAATGCACACTACATCCAGCGGCCCAGAACGACTGGCTACGAGTTTGTCGATGCCTCCAAACAAGACATCGACCTGTATCTGGGAGATTTGACGACGCGTCTCGACAGCCGAGACCCGTTTCCGGCCAGCTACTATGCCATGCACCTCGCACGACCACACATGACGACGCTGACGCCGACACCACTCGCCCCCGCCTCCATGGGCTTCCTGGACCCGTCGCTGGCTACCATAGGCCACAGTCTGCTGCCGGGCGTGTTCTCGGGCGCGGCCGACCAGTTCGACGACCTGTACAGCTTGCTGGTGCGCATGTCCCTGACAGATGACGGGCCGCCTGCTTTGGCCACACGGCACGCGCTCTCGGCGCTCTCATACCAAACGCTCGGCCAGAAGGAGTACGCCTACGCACATCAGGCCACGGCCATCCGCGCGCTGCAGGTCGCCATCGACGGGGCCGTGCCAGGCACCGACACCGTGGACGGCAGCAGCAGCAGCGGCAGCATCGGCGGCCACACAAACAGCCCCATGCAGCCTTCGCAGTACTTCCAGGCCATGGCCGCCAGCATGCTGCTCAACTACTACGAGATCTTGGACGACACGTCGAACGCCGCGGCCACGTCGTCGGTGTACTTTTGCGGGTGCAAGCGGCTGGCGATGACGATGCACCGCGAGCACAGCACCTACCAGGGCGACCTGGCCTTGATCCTCGACTGGGTCTTTTACCACGACGCCATGTACAAGTTCAGCATCCACCACTGGGAGAAGCGCACGGCCGCGCAGGTCATGATCAAGGACGGGCCCCGGATCCTGTCCAAGCCCGTCTTCTCGCCCCTGCGCCACGTCGTCAACCCGTCGCTCGGCTGCTCGCTCGAGCTGCTCGAGATCCTGTGCCAGATTGTCGACGCCGTCCTCGACCCCGCCACCCCCGGCTACCACAGCCCCGAGCACCTGCGCGCCCTCCGCCAGGCCGAGATTCGACTCGACAGCGTCGTCCAGCACGTGTCCACCGTGTCCCTGATCGACCCCCTCGACGCCGACATCACGCCCCCGTTTCTGCGCGAGCCCCCCCAGTACCAAGAGACCGAGTCCCGCCTCTACGCCGTCTGCGTCAAACTGTACCTGCAGCGTCTCGGCCGCGGCGTCGACAAGCGCGCCGACGTCGTCCAGGATTTGCTCGCGGAAGGCTATGCGCTCCTCGCACAACTCGGCCACTGCAAGCGCCCCTGGCTCCTCTTCGTCTTGGGCGTCGAGGCCCGCGACGAGGACGAGCGCCGCGCCATCCTCGCCAGCATCGAAGCAGCCAGCGCCCACTTGGGGGGCCTCCCACCGCCGCAGAACCTGGTGCATGTCCGCCGGCTTGTGCAGGCCGCTTGGACGCACCAGGACCTGCACGCCGCCGAGGCCAGCCCGGGTAGCCCGGGGAGCCCGGGCGCGGCAGGCAGTATGTTGAGGGTGTACAACACGATTATCAGTGCGAATGCCGCGCCGCCGTTGTTTGTGTAGCATGTTCGGAGTAGGACGTTCAAATGATTTTCTCTCCGTTTTTTATGATTATGATTTTCTGCCTGTCTAAGGCACTGGAGGCTATTGGCGTCTAGCTGGGCAGAACCCTGGGGAATAATGGAATAAAATACCATAGATTTAAGTGGGCAAACTTTGTAGGTTGCAAATACACAGAGCAAGGCACAATTAGCAAAGAGTGCTAACAGCAAAAGAGAATAAGACGAGCTAGGATTGACGCATAAGGGAGATAAATGTAAGATAAAAGTGATGAGTATTCGGTTACGTGTAATCTTTACTAGACGCAATTTGGGGTGTAACTTGAGATCCTCCATTCCATCCGACGATCACTGTCCATTTCCTGCTCAGTACGTAACCTCTTCGTCTTTATAAGTCTGCCCTGTATCCACTTCCTGTTTACTGTGTGGCCTCTTCTTCGTCGAATACGAGTCCTGCTCTGACCCAAATCTCCGCGTCGCCGAATTTGCTCGTGAATGCGGCAACAAAGTCTCGGGTGGCATTCGGTACCTCCGCTCGAGCCTGGGATCCGGCCAAGAGCAGGCAGTCCGCATCTGCCAGCCAGCCCAGCAGGAATTTGATATCGTACGCGTCGGTAGCTTTCTTATTCTCCTCGGCCCGCTGCCAAATGCTTCCGCATTTGGAATTGAGCAACAATGTCGGTTTGAGTATGCTCGCTCCGCCAATCTCGATGACCGGCGTCTCATCGGTAAACTCGCCCTTGAACATCGCGGGCGGGACGAGGATTTCAATTGGAACGCTGCTATCGAAAAACGTGCGACGCGTGCGCGGGTCTATGGTGATGCGCGGATTTGGCTGTAGTCGGCGCCGTGCAGCTATTGTCTCGCCTCGAGGGACAACGAGGTCAATATCCTCGGTGAAACGCTCAGAGCCAAGAGCAGCGCATGCTGCTCCTCCGACAATGGCATATTTCATGCCATACATGGCCTTTCCGACTTCAGCCGTGGCGTAGAGAATGACCTCATTATTGTGACTAGTAGCAGACATTGTGTGATTGACGCTTGCTGTATTGCTGCGAATTCTTGATGGATTCGGGCTTGGGAATCTGGGATGAAAAATCTGAAACTTGGATGGTGGGGGATCCCAAAAGCCCCGAATACACAGATACTCTGGCACCTTCCTGAACCGAATCACAAAAAACCGGTCGTTCCTTCCCTTCTTAGAGTTCAGATACACGGAGGAGGTAATGGTTGCCTAGTCCCTAGTAGGGAGTACATACGCCATAAAAGATACCATACGGAGTACAATTACCACGCACAGTACTTGTGGTACGAGTGCAGTAGTTGTAGCCGTACTGGTTACAGAAGTGGTCGTACATTAGACGATGTAGCTTCACGTGGCAGTCCTTGCCTGGGCCGCTAAAGAAATGCAGCACCATAGAAAAACCAACACACATGCAACTCTACGTCGTCGATAATGACAGAGGCTCTGTAATTCATCTACGAGAAATGCAAGGAAATAACGAGAGAATTTAACATGTATCGTCTGGAAGGAGATGCTTGCACTTCTATCCGACTTTCCATCTTGTGGAATGCGTTGGGACTTTTGCTATGATTCGAATTCGTGCTGTGGCAGAGCACCATTCTTATTCATAACCTGAATAGTCTCCCAATGTATATCTGGACATTGGAGGCACTGATACCTATGTACAATAAACGACAAGGACTGTGGTGATAGCCTTTTATTCACGACGTGCATTGTGTAACTGAGGGACGGTGTACAGCCAATCATATTGCTGTATTTCAGGACATGTCTTAAGTGGGCCGGACGAGGAATTAGGTGTAGCACCCAGAGCCAAGTAGGTCACGTGCTGGTCCATAGATACGCGATTTTGCCCCAGACAAGGTTGCCTAAGGCTCTCACGTGACTTCCTGGCCCAAATAAGATTCGCTGGTCGCAACTGAAACAAATCCCCAGAGGCCCAGGACGACATTTGCAACACACAGCCATTTTCCCCCTCAACCAGAAGCCGACAATGACGATGGATCGCTATGCAGCATGCCATGTTCTGTACCAAAAAGGTATTCCTGCAACCTGCTGGTTCGAAGATGCGGTCGCCCACCATGGAGTGCCGACGGCGAGGTTCGACCTGTTCCTGTTGGTCGAGGATATGGATACCGCCGCGCAGGTGTTACTCCATGATGGCTGGGCATCGGCTGCCACTCGACCGAATGACAAGTACGCGTTTTACGGCGATGAGAACTGCAAGCCCTACCGCCGCATGGAACGACCAGGGTTACCAGGAAAGCACACGTTTTTGCTCAATGCCGCCGACTGGGCATTTCCAGTGGAACGGCTGGGAAAAGTTGACGAGATGGAAGGGGCGAGGCTCGAGGTTAATGGCCCTCCTTTCTTCCCATCGCTTCCCCACTTGGTCGACGCGCTGATCGACAGCATTCTGGACAGCAAGGAGAGCAACAAGACGGTCGACCGTCTCATTGTCATGCTGGCGTATCTCTACGGTTACGTCAAGGAGATGAAGAAGCCGTCCTTTGCAGAACAGTTGGCCTACGATCACCGCCAGTTCCACTACGACACCGAAGCCATCACCGAGTATTCTCTCCGCTTTTTTGCGCACGAACGCAAAGTTCGACAACAGATTCGCGACGGGACTCTGGTTCCGTACCACGACCCATGGCACAATGACAGGGAGTGTCTGTCGTGAGACGTGCGAGGGGTGGAGGGACGAGGCAGGAGATGGGGCGTGGAGATGTACGACCAAGAGTTGGCATATACCCATTTGCTGGACATTTGCCTGTTTCAAAAGACATGAAAAGGAGCTGTCTTGCGTCGAAGATCGCAAAGTAGATGCTTGCGTTTGGTTTTTTAATTTTCAATTATTTATTTTGTGACTTGTTGTCCTGCAGACCAAGATGGATGACAAATCATCAAGTTGTTCAATGCCGTGCTTGCTGTGTTCATCGCCCGTGAAAACGGTCACTTGATTTTGCTGCAGCTGTGAACAGAGCACTATTTTGGTCTTTGCAACGTGTTCGATCTACCTACAACTCCTGTCTCCAATTGAGGCCGACATTGCCTTTCATTTCGTGCGTAATCATCAATAAGCCGACCCAACACCATGGCACCGACCCCACAGTCCTTTGTATCTGAAATCGTGCGCTTCGTGCTGCCAGCTCGGCGCGTCGCCGACTTTGCGCGTCTTCGCGCCCAAATCGCCAGCCACGGCGCTGTCCTGTCGCAGTACTACGGACCGACCATGCCAGCCCGCAGCTCGCTGGCCGTCCGCGTGGACGAGATGTGTTGGGTGATAAGTGCGTTCGTCCCTTTGCCGTTCTCTGCCTTCCTCTCTGCTCACCTCGAATTCTTCCAGACTGGCGCTCGCGACCGACCAATCTTGCGACACAACTCGCCGCCCTCGGCGATCCTGGCGCGACGTCCTTGCGTTTTGAGTTCAAGAGCAGCCAAGAGGCAGCCCTAGCCAGAGCCCTGGACGCGCCTCTGTGTCAATTTGTAAGCATTGCGAGCCAGGAACGGCCGATACCGTCACTGACACTGCTGCAGGCCACAATCAACGTCGTCGCCCATGCACCGACCGGCAACCCCGACTTCCAGGCATCCATGCACAAGACCTATACAGACTGTTTTCTTGCCGACGACGGCTTTGTTGGCGGGGATTGGGCCTACGCGAGCAACGCCAACCGCACAAACGGGCAGCCGCTTTGCACAGAGGCCGCGTCGGAGCCGTCCAAGCAGATTCCGCCCCTCGACCGTCGTCTAGCTGTCTACTTTCTCGGATGGACCAGCCACGCTGCACACGACGCATACAGTGCGACGCCCCTTTTTGCCGAGGAGATTGACAAGCTGAAACCCTGGTTTGGACCAGGTACCGGGGCATGGTATGTCCAGTTTGCAAAGCACTGAACTGAGGTACTGGGGTTGCCTCGGCGCGTACAAACAGGTCAATACCGAAACAGGGCCGGACTTTATCCGGCAGCGTAGTTACCTGTAACATAAAGTCGTACAACGACCTTGCTCCGCTGTCACTGTGTTACTCTATCGCGCTGACCGAGGCAGCTCCACAACGGCTGAGGCCCGACTGGTGACGCACGGTAATGGCAAGAGCAGACTGCGCCTTGGTCTGGACTGGTATGAACGGTGCCCGATTTTCAAGATGCTGTGTTTTGGGAGAAGAAGCCTAACAGCTCGAAGAGAAAATGTAATGTGAAGACTGGACGTGGGCAACCTTACAGTGGGTTCATGAGATGCTGCACACAGTGGTTAATACAATGCGAAGTGCGGTCGAATTGATACCTGAAAAGCTATTCTGTAGAGACGAATATCATAAGCCTGCACGTGTTGGCCTTGAAATTCTTTGGTAAATATTTCCGATCTTCGCTGAAAATGAGCGAACTTAGCCAAACCATACACACTTTAACATAATACTCGACATGAGTCTTAGTGCTTGCCGACGACGTATCCCATCACCGGGTATTTTTCGGGCGGTGCGCTATCGTCCTTTCACTGTTATTCATCATTCCCCGCTTCTCTAGCATACTATCGCCCGAGATGTTGATCCAGCCTTTTTGACCACAAGGAGAACGAAAACCGCCCAGATGGTTTGTACGACGTAGGAGTCATTGTGGCTGACGACGGACTTGTCTATCCTGGCGTGCAACATGCGTGATCTGGGAGTGAGTGCACTTTGTTCTAGTGATGCGCCTATTTTAACATGGGACAAGCCTGTTAATGTGTTGTCCTTTTGTGCAGCCACAAACGGCGCGGTCATGTATGCCGCTCCTACCTTTATGATGCAGGAGCTGACTTGTCGATACTATGACGACTTCCTGGACCGGCAAACTCTCCAATAGAAATAGTGGCCAGACCCTGGCTCGGCCCACTATCGTTTATCGACCGTTGCGCAACAACCGTCGGCAGCCTTCCGATCAGATGTCCCATATCGTTCACCATAGGTGAGCTTCTAATCAAAGTCGCATCTATGGCAGGGCCATGCCAGCCAGCCCCACGGCCCGTGGCCCGTGGCCCGTCACATGATTGACGACTATGATTCCCAGACAGTTTACAGAGACCATCGAGATATCCACCAACGACACGTGTACGTAGTACGGGAAGGAACTTCTTTGTACGGGAACGTTAATTTAAGTGTAAATACATAAAAACAAGTAAGTGCTGGGCGGCGTTTAAAGTTGGGAAACGAGTTTTCCTCGTACGGAGAAAGTAATAGACTTAAGGGGAGTACATTAACGTAGTATAAGGGGTCTGGGGATAATAGTCATAACTCTGAGAGGATCACAAGCAAGAGATTCCGAACATAGGTGGTAGGAGGAGTAAACTCTAATCCTTGCCCCTCTTTTCTAGAAGTGAGGCGCGGATAACCTTTTTATTATTACCTCGTAAAACATAAATAAAATTTATTAAATCTCTTATTATGTTATAATAAAATTATTGATGTTTTCGATATTTCTCCCAACATATTCACTTCGTCTACCAAGCCTTTCCTACCCCGTCACTCCTCGTTCCCTCTCATACCGTACACTTATGCCTGGTTTAAATGATGCTTCTAATAGCATCCTTGATATAAGTCCCAACACTTTTCTTCTCCGTTTCCTCTTGAATCTCGGCGATGGCAGCGCGTCTCTGCTCGGCCGAGACGCCTGGGCCACTGATGTGTTGCTGCTGCTCTCTCATGCCCGTGTAGATATCAATGTCCTTTGATCTGATAAACAGCGGGCTGTGTTCATGCTCAAAGAACCAGCTATAGACTTTCCAAATCGCGTATAGGAATATGAGCAGTGGACCAGCGAGGTAGAGCTGGAAGAAGGTGCTGGCATCCAGGTTGGGGCCGCCGACGGGATACAGTGCGACGTAGAACTGGGCAATCAGAGCAAGAGCGCAGATGATGAAGCACACCCATGAGCCCCAGACGCCGAACGAGGCTTTGTAGGGAAGCTCGTCCAATGTATGGCCGTGCGCGGCCCTGTTTGTAGTTAGTCACCGAGGGAGAAGCGAAGCGGGACATGGCAGGTGGCTGTTTGCTTACCAGGCCTTGCGGAAGCGGATATGAGCCAGAGCGATACCGCCGTAGACAAAGAGGATGGTAAGGCCCGACAACGACAGGAGCCAGTCAAAGACCGTCCCGCCATTCTCTGCCAGGTTAATAAAGGCCAGCAGCCCGAAGAGAAGCTGCAGTATGACCACAGGTATAGGACGTCCCTTTTTATCAATATAGGCCATGACCTTGGGAAACATTCCTGTATTATGAGATTATTAGCGTCGCGAGAAAATGATGTACATGGACTCGTGAGCACGCACCGTTCGCAGCGAGAGCCTGAAGTGTTCGAGTCGAGCCAAACGTGCAGGAGTTGGCAACGCTCATGACGGCGATCAAGATGACGGCATTGAAAATCGACGGCAGTACCTTGATGCCAGCAAGCTGAATTGCAATGACAAAAGGCGAGCGACGCGATTCGGAACCCTCGCCACTATACAAGGGACTGTCTGCCGGTACGATGAGACCAACAAGGAGAAGATTGACGACGTAGAAGATGCCGATACGCCACGCGACCTGCTTCGAAGCCCTCGGGATCTCCTTCTTTGGATCGATCGTTTCCGCAGCAGCCAGCCCAGTCAGCTCGGTGCCGGTGTAGGCGAACGCCGCAGTGACGAAGACGCTACAGAAGCCTTGAAAGCCATTGAGGAATGCGGGATTCGGGTCGTGCCTATTTTCAAACATTCATCAGCCTAGCCCATAGCCATGCAAAAAGATGTATAGCATTACCAGTATCTTCCGCCAATGTAGCCTCTGTCGTCGGTTGGCACGCCGCCGCAGTTGATTATTATGCCCAGGATGATGAAACCGGTGCAGGCGGTGACCTTCATAGCGCTGAGGACGAATTCGACCTGTTCGACAATCCGTTAGCGCATCAATCATATAGCTAAAGACTTGAGGACGTTCTCGGTGGGTTGAACTTGCCTCGCCGTACCCCCTCACACCAAAGATTTGAATGACCACCAAGGCGAGAAGCAGTGGAACAATCCAAGCCGAGTTATTGATGCCCTCCGACCCCGGCCAGTAGTGGATAATATTGCAAGCAGCTGAGACTTCAAAGGGAAGGACAGTCAGCCAGCTGATGGCGTACTCTATGCCGCACGCCCACCCGAAGGAGGGATCAACGAAGCGACAGATGTACATGGTGAAGGCGCCGTTGATCGGATACATGACGGTCAATTCCGCGACGGCCTGCATCATAAGGTATCTAAGAAATGCATGTAAATGTCAGTCGGCTGAAGACAAAAATCGGCCGATGGCCGCATGGAGAAAAACATACACCATGACACCTGAAATAAACATGTTAGCTATGCCATCGCAGCAGTATTGTTGTTGTTGCACGAGTTCACCACTCACCAACGATCAGGAAACCCAGAAACACGGAAGCAGGGCCGCCATTCTGAAAAGCACCGCCAGAGCCGACGAACAGACCAGCACCAATGGCACCGCCACTTGAAAACGCATCGATTAGTATGCATGCTATTGAGGAATTGAGGATGTTGGCATCAAACCCTTACATGGCGATCATCTGCATGTGCCTGCCCTTTAGATTGCGGTGAAGCTGCAGCTGCCCAACCTCTTCGTCGACGCCAAATTGCTGGCCGGTGGCTTGATGGTCACCAACAAATGTACCCGTTTTATTGACCGGGTCATCGTTGGTAGGCCCATCGCTGTCGGCGAGCGCAGCTTTGTTATCGTTCATGGTACTCATCTTGACGGCAATGGGGAAAGAGAGGAAAATGAGTAGGGAAAAAGTGAGAGAGAGAAAAACAAGAGACAGATGGAGGGCTACCCCAGTTTTAAAGCTCCGAAAGCAAAAGCATCAAAAAACACACGGCCATTTTACAGGCCATCCTCATAAAGCGGTAATTACGCATTTCGTTTATGTGTAGGGTGGTAAGACACTAGATAAGCAGAGTGTCGACCCCGGATCAGCTGCTGTGTCTCAAAGGTTGGCTGGACCTATGGTCTAGCCGGCTTTCCCGCCAGATCTAGAAAAGTGTGCTTGACATCTAGGTGGTATCCGGATCCACACTGGACCCCGCAGATATCATTGGTGGTCCTTATCTTCCCCAGCAAAACCACCTGCCCTTTACGGAGCTCCGAGGTAATATATATGGGGCTTGGGAGCCTGGCCTAACCCCTTGCACCACTAGCTTTTTCTAGGGCGTCTGTTTGTTTTCTTTCGCCCACTTTTCGTCTCTGTTTTTATGGCGATTGTGACTTCTCGACGACGCCCCCTGGTAATACCCATGCAATGCCCCCGGTCTCACTAATTTAGCGCGACTGGCCTGACAGGCACGAGAGGCAGTGGTTTTTCGCCCACAAGACCAAGTAGTATGGTTACATGGGCGTGATGTGATGTGAGCATGCGAACTTCTACCTGGCTGATGTCCTGTACAGAAACCTGGGAATCTCACGTGCGATTTGCAGACAGGTACCGTTCACTGCGTTGCATATTCAATGCCACCGAGCGACTGGCCGAAAATAACAAACCTGTCGCCCCTGTTATGCAGAACCGAAATGCCACCACAACTTGGCTGATGCCCAGGGAGCGCAAGTCGTCGGCGACGCCGGGAACGCCGCAGCGAGCTTCTGAAATCAAGAAGGAAGCCAACTTTTCAATCTGGTTCAGAACGTCGAGATATTACGTATGCGTACGACGCAAGTCTTACGCCAGCCCGGTCACAAGCCCCCGCGCTTCACCACAAGAAGGAGGTAAAAGGTCGGGGCAGCCATTATTGATGCCGCGCTGGCTGTTGTCATAAACCCTTTTGTTTCTGGGGTTGTGATCGCTTTGTGGTTAGGTTGAGTCGAGGAGTCTGTCCGCCTCGCTCTCGACACACAAAAGGCGCTCTTTCAGAGCTGAGGACCAGAAAAGTATCCACGGCCATGCCATAAACATCCTGTAGCATATCCAGCAAGCATGTTAAGATACTTAATTAGCAACAAGTGTTGTGTATGTACCACGCCCACAACTGTCTTCATTGCGTTAAACGTCGCGCGCCTGTTTTCTCCTGACCACTTTCGAGTCCCCGCTCCTGTAACAGTGTTAACGAGAAAAACGCAACTATCGTTATTGAATCAATTAAATCAATGATTAATAATTGAGAATGGCAGGGGGCTTCCCCATCGTCACGAGCACAGTGGTTGAGGGTGTGATTCTCAGCACAAGATTCTCGATGCAGCTTAGTGCAGTGTGGGGCGGCTCGGGCGGCAACATTCTTACCGTACAGCAACCTTTTAGAACCATTTGGCACTGTACTGTCTTGGAACCGTTTTGGGAGGTGGTCGGCCATGCGTCACGGATTTTGCACTGGAAATCTGGCAACGTGCATCACGCCGTAAGTAACCGAGAAACCGATGTATTTATCCTTTATGCTAGTTAATACTATCATTCCTCTTACAGTGCCAGCGACAGAGCGCTTTACGAAACGGGACGGCATCGTGTTCCTCTTCCGCCAGCTCTCTGACCATCGCTAGCAAACTTCCCATCAGCAAACAAGAGACCAAATTCCTCCCAGGTACAATCTGATGCCGGTTATCAAACGTTCCGACCAAGACCAATCGTCCCTAGCGATTTCAGCAGTTTGGCTTTGTCTAGTTCACGACGAGCCGCCCCGCCACCACGCGCGCAGCTTGCCCCAGGCATCCGCGATGCGCCACCTAAACGGTGCGCCGTCCGTCGAGCGGGCTTCTTTGAAGAAGTCGGCCACCGCTTTGGCAACTTCAGGCCACTTGCGCATTGACTCAGCCCAGCTCATAGGCTGTCTGCTCGACTCGCTGGCTGGGGCGGGCGGAGGGCCAACGGGCTGAGGATCCACGGTTTGAGAACCCGACGAGGACGTGTGCGTGAGCGACAGGCGCTGAGGCTGGCCATCGATGCTGACGACAAGACCACGGTCCTGGTCAATGACCAGTCTGGTGTGAGACGGATTGGAAGCAAACAGCGCCTTGGCAACCTCGGTCAGCCTCCAGTTGTCATGGTTGTCGACCATGTCCATCCCGACTTGGAGCTGCCCATTGGGCGCGTCTGAATAACGACGCAGGATCGTGTTTTTCGCCTCCCGGCTGCGTTCCGCAACATGGTCCTGGTTGTTTATGATAGTAGCAGCATCTGCTAACTCACATTGTCTTTTTCCTTGCTGACTTCACGTTCGGGCACTCGGTCCCACTGGCTAAACACAATGGTGATGTTCTTGTAGAACAAGGGGCCGCAAAAGCACTTGAGCCAGTTGAAGATCTTGAGGTTGTCGTTGGTCACGCGCTCCGCTCGGCAATCAAGCTTGAGAAGTACACCTGTAACTGGCATGAAGGTGCCGAGAGTGGAGATGCAAGCAAGCAGGTCTGGGAAGGCCGCCTCACTGGCGATGTCCGTGGCAGCCAGGCCAACAGTGTCAATAAAGAGATACTGTTCCCGCCAATGACGGCTGGGCAGACGGTGTACTGGACGGTTCCTATAACATGACAAGCCGGGTCACACAATCGAATCTGAAAGGGATCTTCAACTGTATGCGCGCTTCCACCCACCAGATTGCATGCGGCAGCCAATATCGATATTGTGCCCAGTCAACTCCCTGAGAAAGGTCGACTTCCCGTTCCTGTCTTCCTAACCACAAAGATGATCTCTGTGGTGCGAAGACAGTCGCAGGTTAGCGGCTATTCGTCTGAGGCATTGCTGTAACGTGGCGTGACCTACTGCTTCCTCGTCCACTTTATAACCGCCTTGGTAAGACCTCTGTTAGAAAGAGAAAAACAATTACGGAACACGTAAAGCGAAAAGAAAAAGCTGTGACATATGCCAAGGCATAAAGCTACTCATCCATACCATGATGTGGAACAGACACTGACTTGCCAGAGACTGACAACCTCGACAATGTTCTGCTGGAAACCCCCGTGCGCCTCGCAGCGGAAATTTACACAACGGTCCCGGAATCTTTCTCGACCGCCCGCACCAGCGAATGGGCTGACCACAATTTGGGTGCCGGCAAGTCGATCGGCACCATCTTCGAAGGGCCGTGCTCTGATCGGAAAGGCCACCTCTACGTGGTCGACATTTCTTTTTGGCGCATCTTCCGGATCGATCCGCAGAGCAGAGCGTGGACATTGGTGGCCGAGTACGACGGCTGGCCCAATGGGCTCACGTGCACGCCTGGGGGCCGCATCCTGGTGGCCGACCACCGCCTCGGCGTGGTCGAAGTCGTCCCGGACACACGGGCGAGGTCACTATCCTCGTCAGCGGCTACCGCGGCGAGCGCTTCCGGGGCCTGACCGACCTGACTCTGGGTCACGACGGCTGGGTCTACGCGACCGGCCAGGGCCAGTCGGGTCTGCAGAAGCCGAATGGATGCGTGTACCGCTGGCATGCGGTGTCCGGGCAAGTGGAGCGAGTTCTCTCCAATATCCCGAGTCCAAATGGACTGGTCATGGTGACGGACAACATCGCGCAGGTTGCTTCACGTCCCCGGCTCCTGGTTGCAGTCACGCGCGCAAACGCCATCGTGTCCGATGGTCTGGCCATGGATGCCCAGGGCGGCCTCATTGTTGCTCAACCAGGCCTGGGCGTGCTGCGATTCGACTGCGCGGGTCTCTTAACACACTTTGTTTGTTTGCCGGCCGGGTCGTCCATATCCAACACCGCTTTCCAAAACCACATGAGCAGCTGTTTGTGGACGTTAGACAGTGCAACGGGGACGATTTTGACAATTGACATGCCGTTTACAGGGTACGGCAGTCAAGAAAGTAGGACAGTAAACAGAGTTGGTTTCTGAGCTAGACGGTATTTCTTTCCTATGAATTCCTGTCGAATGTACCTTGGAGTGCACATCAGTTGTCCCTTACTAGTTGGCCAAAAATTCCTTTTTTCAAAGCCTATGAATGTAGAATACCTCATTGCAAGACAACATACTGCGGATAATAACATCGAATACATAGTGTGTCTCCTTCTATTTTTTAACACAAGTCAGCACTTTCCACATATCTGCGATGAAAACATGTTGGATGCCACATTTTCCCAATTAAATGGATAAACGATATATTAATACTTAAATGTCTACCTACTAATAGCGTACTCCCTGCATAACACATAACATAATATTTCTTGACGCGAGCCAACTCATGCACCAGGAATCAAATGGATGCCCCATGCGCAGATTCGTTGCGGACAAGCCAAAGCATCACCCAACGCATCACAGGCCATAGGTGAAGTCGAGTGCACGGTCGCCCTCCATGCCATTGTCGGTGGCGCCCTCGCTGATGAGCTTCTTCTTCTGGGCGCTGCGCCGGCGCAGGATGAGCCAGCTGCACAAGTAGAGCGCGGCGGCGACGACTTCGAGGCCGGCGGAGACGGCATTGCCCTGGACGTAGCGGGGGCCCTGGGTGCTGGGGTAGAGCTGGGAGGAGACGAGCAGCGAGAGGTTGCCGATGGAGTAGAAGAAGGGCAGGCCAAAGGCGCGCTTGTTGTCGGGCGAGAGGTTGGTGCCCATCCAGGCGACGACTAGGGTGGAGATGGGGTAGACGCCGAGCACGTGGACGAACATGCCGGCGTAGCCCGCGTGGGCGAGCGACGAGAGGACGAGAAAGGAAAAGGCAACCGGGACGAGCCAGCGGTCAAACTTGCGGAGGGCGGCCGCCTCGCGCTCGGGATCTATGTAGATGGCCGTCAGCTCGGAGGCGACGTCCTGGGCGTCGGTCACTGGCGCGGCGGCCGTTTTCACGTCTTTTTCGGTCGCGTCCGCTGTCATGATGAAGGATGTCGTGGCTAAAAAAATAGAACTGAAAATAATATGCCTGAGGCGACATCGAGAACAGTCCCAGTTCGAATCAATGAACGGTGCCAATGTGTCGTGGAGAGTGTGTCTGACGTCCGTCTTGGCTGTTCTTATATCCTAACCGTTTGTATCACTTTCTCCCCTCGGTCTTGGTCTGGCCGTTGACATCTGCACTGAATATAAGAGCATCTGCAGCGACGTCTCCTTCTCTGCTAAATGACTTGTGCTTTTCCATTTTGATAAGCCACTGGGGAGAGGACTGGCGGTCCTGGCTCCAGAGCGGCGATATCCTTTCCTACCAGGTTGTGTGCAACCCCAGCACCCCTGTCGTCCCTATCTGTCACGCTGCGGGCTACACAACGTTCCATATATTCCCCGCAAAGAGGACCGGCCATTCACAGTTGTCTCCGATCATGAGACCAGACCGCGCTAGGCGAATTGGCTAGAAATGCCTATCTATCGATATCGATCGGCGAGCCGTGCACGGACGTCGTGCAGCGAACGATAACCAAGTGCCGTGTTCGTCTACATCGACGCAGCAACGGCTTTTCGTCTTGACAAGGGTCTCGGTGGTTTGTTTCTTTTGCCGGTGGCTTGCTCCTTTTGCAGATCGGCATGGGAGGTGAAATGATGACACCCTTGCGTTGGTGTATTGCTATATCAGTTGTATTCATCTCGGAAAATGCCATATTATTCCAGACCATGGTCCTGTTGGTTTTGTTCGCGTTGTTGGTATTTCTGTTATTGCCGGTTTACTTTTCTTCATTGACAATCTTGTGAACATTGTACTCCTCTGGTGATTGTGTAGTGAACGACATCGGTCCACCTTCCCTAACAACCACGGCGACTTGCAAAGAATGTACGGACCCACTGCTCTACAATAACGACTCTGCTGTCGACGTCTTCTAACACTCCACCCACAGAATGGCCGCCACTGCTGCCCCGACTCGCTTCCATATTGCCGCGACGGGCCACAGCCTCAATTACCTGCCGCAGTATATTGCCGAGCGCCACGGCTATTTCCGGGACGAGGGCCTCGCGATCTCGGTGTCGGTCCCGTCGCCCTGGGACAATATGCTCGAGGAACTTGGCGACGGCACGGCCGCGGCCGCCCTAGGCGGCATCTGGGTGCCGTCCATGTACCGCAGCGCGGGCAAGCAGTACACGGCCTTTGCGCAGCTGTCCAACCGGTGTCCGCTGGCGCTGGTAGCGCGAGGCGGTGGTAATGGCGGTGCTGCCCACGCCCACGACGCCAAATCGTTCCATCTCGCGCAGTCGTCGACAAGACGGTGCTTTTAAAGTCGGGCAACGGCGCCAGCGTCGGGCTCTTCTTCAAGATGCTGCTGCGCGAGCACGGCCTCGACCCGGCTGCGGTGCACTTTGCACTTTGTGCAGGACCTGGCCGGCCCGATGCTGCACGCGCTCTTTGAGGGCGGCCTGGGCGACTATTTCGTGCTCGACATTGTGTCGGCGCGCATCCTGGCGCAGACCAACGCGGACGTGCACGTGGTCCTGGAGATGGCCGCGGACGGCGACGCGATCCCCTGGAGCGTGTACTACTGCGAGACGGAGACGCTGGGCGACGAGGCGGTCGTGGACGCGCAGACGCGGTTCTGCACGGCGCTCGAGCGGGGCATGCGGCATCGAGGCAGATGTGGTTGAGGTTTTGCCGGAGCGTCTTTTCGCGCACGGGCGGGTCCTCGTTGGGCGCATCGCTGGCGACAGTCGAGGCGATTTGCCGAAGAAGACGTGGTCGGAGGAGAAGGATCACGCACTGACTAGGTAAGCCTGGGGAATTCCATGGGGTTGCGGGCCTACGGGGGGGGCATGGGGCTTGCCACACTTGACACAGCCGACACTTGGACTGGTGTCTCTGACGCCGAGCCTGGACGACGAACGTGCGACGTGGGATCGTGGCCACCGATGGACGCGCCGAGGACAAAGGCCACGAGCAACTGGCACAGCCAGAGGCGGTCTTTGGAGTCGGGTGCATCCGGCGTCGTGTAGACTCGGACAAGACGCTCGTGGAAGCGGCGGAGACGGAACCAGTGCCAGTCGTGGGCGACGTAGATCATAAACTGGCGGGCGAGGAAGACGGCGTAGGGGTAGGGAGGCAACTTGAATGTGCATTTTGCGTCTGTCGCGTGAACAATCAGTGCTGCCGTCCAGCAACGGTCATGGCCACGAGGAGGGACACAAAGAACGTCACCTACGAGATGTATCCGAGTTGAGGGTAAAGTACTCGTAGACGGGAGGGGACGGTCCATCGTAGGCCGGCGCCAGGTCCACGCCCGGTTTGGGTTGCTGGATCTGGATCTCCTTCAACCTGGACACGAAACGCGCCGCCGTCGAGTTTTCAACCACCGGATGGGTCAGAGCAGGAGCAGGAGCTGGGGCTGCAGCAGGTGCTGAAGCAGTTGAGCTTCTGGCCGTGACCGCCGCTTCGAGTCGCCTCAGATAGCTCTCGGCAACCGTCACCGTCTTGTCTCGAACGACATACACGCATGGCTTCTTGGCCGCTGCGCAGCCTCGGCATGGATGGCCTGAGGACACGGCATCGCTATTGTCAGTCTAGCCCAGTTTACTCTGCCCTCCCCCCGCAGGACAATGCACAATGGTGGAGAGCCTATGGCGCACCTCGAGTGTACTTGACTTTCTGCTTGTGGCAGCAAAGGCACGAGTGGCCCCGATACTCGCGTGGCCGTTTTCGAGGGGGCATATCGTTGTTTGTCGGCAACTCATTGGCGACTCATTGGCAACTCATTGGCAACAAGAGGCCGTCAGATGTGGACGCAACCGATCGGTGAAAGATGAGAGATGCCGGGTTTTGACTGACATCGACAAGTAGTCGGCTAAACTCGACAAAATGCCTGGCGCCGTTGTGATAAGAACAATAACGGCTCCAAGTACGTACTCCTCATTCCGTATAAGCGTCCACAGCCACGACTGTTAAGCGTCCACAGCCACGACTGTTAAGCGTCCACAGCCACGACTGCCCTTCCTCATTCGTCTTAGTGTCGATATTCATCGAGACAGTGTTGGTGGACGAGGACCTCACCATATGCAGGGTAGTCCAGAAGCCAGAAGCCAGAAGAGACCGAAACAGTGGTCTAACTATAAGTAGAGTAAAACAACAGCAGCGACGCACAGTCTCATGCAAAGGCCCACCCCCCTCCTCCCACTGACGATGACCGCTCGCCCTCGCGACTTTGCTGGCTACGGCCCCCATCCACCCGCCTTTTCGTGGCCCGGCGGGAAAAAGGTGGCCATCAACTTTGCCATCAACTACGAGGAGGGCACGGAGCGCAGTCTGCTGCTGAGCGACGCCACGCGGGACTCGCGCACGTGGGTGCGCAGTGTCCTGCCGGACAGCGAGCGCGACCTGATGCAGGAGGGCGAGTACGAGTACGGCACGCGCGTGGGCGTCTGGCGGCTGCTGCGCATCTTCGCGCAGCACAACGCGCCGTTCAGTATTTTTCTGTCGTCCGAGGCGCTGCTGGCGAGCCCGGCGCTGGCGGCGCACCTTCGCGCCGGGCACGCCGACTGCGACGTTGTCTCGCGCGGCACGCGGTCCATCAGCCGCCTGGGCTTGACGGAGGCCATGGAGCGCGCCGACCTGCGCGCGTCCGTCGACCAGACGCTGGCGCTGACGGGCCAGCGCATCACCGAAAACACCCGGCGCGTGATGACCGAAGAAGGGCTGGCCTACGGCTCGGCCACGACCAACGACGACCGGCCGTACTATGCCGACGTCGCCGAGCGGCCCATGCTGGTGCTGCCGTACGCCGTGGACACCAACGACGCGCGCTTCTGGCGCGGGCAGTCGGGCCCCGGCTACACGGGCTCGACGGACTTTTTCGACTATCTGCGCGACGCGTTCGACGTACTGTACGTCGAGTCCGACGAGAGCGCGACCCTCATGCTGGTGGGCCTGCATGCGCGCATCATGCGGCCCGGCCGCGTGGCGTCGATTGTCCGGTTTCTTGCGTATGTGGGCCAAAAGGAGGGTGTCTGGATTGCCAAGCACAACGACATTGCCGCGCACTTTGCGTCGCTGTTTGCGCCGTCCAATGCGTGGAACCGCGAGGTTCTCCATTCTGTATCTGAGTCCGTCTGAATAGGACGCGTGGAAATAAAACTCGTGACCTGGCTGCGGAAACATGACGTGCGAGTGGCTGCGAATATACCTGTCGTCCTCACATTGTGATTCTTGGTCAAAACAACAGCAGTATAAATCTGAAATATCCTCTTTAAATACACGTTGTCCACTAACCGTCCACTAACCGTCCACCAACATCCACCATCCCAATCATCTACACTCATGCTGCCGCGGGCAAAGGGAACGGCCCCGTCGGGCCAATGCTGGCGCCAATGTTGGCCTGGTGCATTGTGCGCGGGCCCATCTCGTCCGGGTAGTCGATGGCGGAGTGGAACATCTGGTAGTTGGCCCACATGACAATGTCGCCCTCCTCGAGCTCGGGCACCATGACGTACGCGGGCTGGAGCACGCGCTCCTGGATCGCCCGCAGCCACGCGCGCACCGTGCCGAGGTCCTCGACGCACACGGCCGCCTCGTCCTGCGACTTGCGCAGAAAGAGCCGCCGCACGCAGATGCTGTGCACCATAAACGCCCGCTCGCCCGTCACGGGATTCACCCACACCATGGGGTAGCGCTTGACCTTGCTGTCCTCGTACGCCGGCAGCTGGTCCAGCGGCAGCTCCTTGCCCGACCCCGCAATGCCGAGCCCTGTCGGGTTGGACTCGGCGTCGCCCAGCCACGTGTAGGGGTGCGGCGCGTACTCGACCCACGAGTGGTCGGCCAGCGCCTTTTCCTCGGGCGTGAGCATCGCGTACGTCTGCACGTTGCTGAAGAAGGCCGTCAGGCCCGGCTGCACGGCCTTGGTCTGCCCGCTGCCGTCGTCCCAGTGCACCGTCAGGGCCGGCGCCGTTGCCGTCACCGTTGGCCGCTTGACGCACCGCAGCGTCGTGAACCACGCCGGGTCGCGGTCGTACAGCGGCGCGTCAATGTGCCACCGCTGGAACCGCGTGTGGCCGGCCGCAAACGCCTCGTCGGCCAGCTTGACGCTGTGCCACGCGTGCAGCCGGTCCTTGGTGATTGTCAGGTCCTTGAGGCCGTAGTGGTCCGCGCCCTGGTAGCCCTTGCCGACAATCCGGATGTTCTCGACGCCCGGCAGCGCCGCCACGTACCGCCCGCGCACCAGCAGGCCGCCGTTGGCCTCGAATGTCTTCATGTCGCCGTGCGAGTGCACCGGCGGCGCGTCCGGGTCGAAGCGCGTCACCAGATCCCACTGCTTCTGCGGATGGAGGTCCTGCTGGCCCCTGACGACCACCACCTTGTGCGTCCAAATGGCGTCCGACAGCGCCTGGACGTCGTCATCTTGACCGCAGGGGAGGTTAGTAAAGGAGGCAAGGCACGTGCAGTCATACACCCGCGGCATAAAAGAAAAGCAACAACAGGGACAGACGCACCGCTGATGTCGTTCAAGTCCAGGCCGTCAACCACGGCGCCAAAGTTGGTCTTGTCGTCGCCCGTTTTCTTCATCGGCACCACCGTGAACCCCGGCTCGGGTCTGAGAGCACTCGGCGACATTGTGGATAGTAACCAGTGGTATCGTGATTGAAATAGCGCTGTTGGTCTATAGTATATTTGGGCAAATTACAGGTAAATTATTGTTTGTTGCCGTCGCCCAAGTGTTTCCCATCTCTGTTTATATTTATCACGTAAAGAAACGAGACTTGTCTCCCTCCCCTTGCCTTTCGACCAATACCCGGACGGCGATACCCAGTCCCGACTTCCATGTCACAGTGGTACTCGTTCATTCCGGGCATCAACATGTAGCGTGAACCCCCGCACGCCTCGGCCGAGCGCCCTGGTCCCAGATAATTCCTATCACAAACCTTATCTCGACCTATGATAGGATCCTCCACCCCCAATGCCCCAGGATTCACTGCCGTTGGTCGACATATGTCAATGTGGAATGAAAACGGCGAGCTCCGCATGAAGCGTTTTCGCCGTAAAGTTTTGCTCAAGTTCACGCAGCTTACTGTATTGTAGTTTAAATGTTTGGATGTTTGATAACAGCCCAATATACCACCCGAAAAACCTCATTGGGAATTTCCTTCTTTGGACGTGCGCCTGTGCCGTGCCTGCTCCAACCTGCTTAGCGGATGTGCTCCCCTGTGCTCCCCTGTGCTCTCCTGTGCTCCCTGTGCCCACTGTGCCCCTATGACTTTCCCATCTTAGCTGGCACAGCCACACCACCCAGGCTTCAACCAGTTTGCGTGGCACGCTTAACTGCATGTCAGAAAGCCGTAACTAAATGACTCACAACAACTTTATTGAGGTGTTATTAGGCTGTGACTCATAACCCCCTGCATAAAGAGGCAGCCTGAGGGTCAACAGCGGGACAAACGCCTGTTTCTCGCGCTGCAGATGTAATTGACGACGGTGGCGATAGTTTCGGCTTCTTCGATGACTGCGAGGCGGTACTTGACGCCCTCTTCCCGTAGAGACGGGAGAAAATGCGTTAATACTAGATGATAGTAGGGGAGAAAGAGGAGGAAGAGGAGGATATGGAGAGAATATCTTCAATACACGATGGGCCATACACGGGAATAGAAAGCGATAAGGCTGCGTCCTCCGCCGGGGCGAGGGGGGGAGGAAGAAAAGATAGAGTTTACCTGCCAGGTGAACGAGCTGGATCCCCTGAGAGTGGCCCTTGTTGCTGTTGCTGCTGTTGCTGCCGCGCTTCGCGTGTCCCGGACTCCGTCGGTAGCGGACTCTGTGCCGGATCCCGGGCGTCAAGAGGCGAGGAGCTGCCTTTCGTAGACGACTGGCAGCACCCCATTTCCCCCATCTTCTCCGGTTTTACCGTGGTGGACTTTTGCGCTGGGTGGTGTAATGGGTGCCGGGAAAAGCCAACCGGTTAGTCGATAAAATAGGTCGAAAGGATAAAGGATAAAATAAAGGACAAGCGATAAGCAGGACGGCAATAATGAATAGCCCAAGGGAATACTTTTAACGAGGCTGTCGTGTCTGATGAGAAAATTGGGCCGTGACAACAAGATGGCGAATCCCAACCTCTGGCATGGATTCGACAGATGAGGCAGGTTTCGTTGGAGAGAAAACGGGACGTCCCCTATCAGACGAGGCAACGCAGAAGAGGAGATTGATGTAACGAGACAGTTTCAAGAAACAACAAGACTGGCGGTGCCGAAGCAGACCTATTATATGCCGTAGGTTTGTTGTTCGTCACGTAGGTGGTGGTTCGCACAGCTTTGCGAACTTGAGACGCAGGTTCGCCCACTTGTCCGCAGCCAGGGACCATCCCTCGCATTGGGGCCTACTGCGCTGGTGCGAGGTCGAATGGTGGAATAAAAGGATACGCCATGCCACATTTGTTAGCGAAACTACATAAAACACAACGGAAAGAGCACAACGGAAGCCGTAGCTAAATACATGCGAACCCAGTTACAACCATAGAGGCCCACGTATCGCGCCTTGCGTTGTGTATGTTGGTCGCCTTTATTGCTGCACGATGCCAAGACACGTACAGCCGCGGGTGCCTTCCCTAATATGGTCGAGTGCCGGCCAGGCGCCAGAAAAGGCGACAAGGCAGAGCATGGGCAGCCCTTTCCCATACGGGAAGGAAGAAACAAGGCGGGCACACTGCGCGGTCCAGCCAAAGAAATACGAAGTGACAGGGTCCTGAACCGTCCAGACGACTGTTTCGCTGCACAGTGTTTTCAAAGACCTCTGTCTTTGCCCTGTATTTTGAGGGGCATTCGATCCTCTCCGTCCTTTTGTTCTGCCCTTTGTTCGACACAGCCCCCTCGTTTCGCCGCTTCGGCTTTCAAGGCGATCTCGGGTCCAACACCATAAGATCGTTTTCGTCGACAGTGAAGTACCTCGCGGAGCCGGCTACTCGATATTGACACTTTCGCCCTTCTTGTTCGCCTCTTTCTCGCCGAACGAGTCATGCATCCTCTCCGCTTTCTCTCTATGCCACCCTTATTGTTCTACGCTCCTCTCTTTGTTTGTCTTGCACATTGTTATGATGCTGATGGAAGAAAGGGCCTCAAACCCCTTCGGGACTGGTCATAGCTCGACATCATCTCTTGTACGGACAGGATCCCGTAGAAGTTTGTGGACGCCTTGGTGGGGTGTGTTTCCACCTGCTCGCATCTGCACGCACCTACAGTTCGCATTTTTGCGGACTTGAGGCTTAAAGCACGCCGTCAAATTACGATATGAGCAGCGCGTCGCCCCTTCCCCTGTGACTACTACTTGTTTGTCTTTCATGCTGAATTTTGTTTGCTAGACTCGGTCACAGCTGGTGTTCGCGGAAATGCGTAGTATTGGTTGGGTTTTAGCTGCGTGCCCGACGCCAACGGACATGAAGTGCATTTCTCTTTTCGGCGTCACGGCGCATATTTCCCTCTTCTTTCCGGCGACAATTACAGGAGAGAACTGTGACACATACCCAGCCCTCCTTTTATTCTCAACGAGTCAAGACGTATCCCACCCAGCCTGGTTGGGTCAAACCCACCACCAATGACTACGTCACACACGAGGCAACTGACTAGCCTTTCGGCTGACAACACACGGCGGTGGGTGCACGCGGCCAAGGCGCACATCGTGCGATACGGACGCGTTGACGATGAAAAGCTGTCCATGAATAGCGGTCCCTGAAAAATTCCACTCGTGTCACAGTGACACCCAACCAAAAGGACAGGCGACCACAGGTACAGACAAGGGGGGATATGTCGAATGTGACCCTTCCTGGGCGTAGCGGTTCTGAGCGGCGGGAGACGAACAGGCAGCTTCGTCTAAATCTGCCGCTGGCGGTTCGCAGAAAGTAAGGCGACCAAAGCTAGGCATCAATGCTATGTCTTTTCATCGTATTTCATTTTATTTCTACCTTTCTACGCCCGGAAAGGCGTCAATAAAGGCGTCAAAGAAACGTAGTCCGGAGAAGGCACCAGAGGGAGCGGTGTACATCTTGTTACTCCCTTTTTTCTTCTATTTTATCAACAAACCCTTCCGCCTTGTCGGCCTCATGTTGCATATAGCATTGCTCTTTTCCTTCAACCTCCTGGCCAGCAAAGAGGGATGTGATGTCGCCCGCTACTGCATTCTCCCGTCGCCATCCATTTATTAATCCGGACACATTACATCATGGCCAGCTCGCTGTCGACAGAACGCTGGATAGATCCATTCAATTTTTTTGGGACACAAAGACCTCTGTACACCCCAGCCACCCCAGCCACAAACACATCCGCTGTCTCCGCGACTGCCCCAAGCCTTAAGTCCAAGGGTGGACAGACCTTACCTTCCTTCCAAGCCGTTTTTGGAAACTGTATGTATACCTCCGTATCGTCAGCTTATCTTCCATTCTAATGTTTTCCTAGACGGGTTTTGACACTCCATCGCCTACTCGACAACACGATCGGTTTCTATCCACGAGTATCCTGCGTCCAACGGAACCCGGCAATTTGCAAGGCTATTACACGAACGTCCCCTTGCGAGGCACCAGCTAGCTTCCGTCCGCGATGCCCACAAGATCGTCGCTATTTGAAAGACAGACAGGCAACGGTGCTGAAATTGCCGAAACGGACTCGCACGACGAACTCTTGGCACTGAGTAGCGTTTATTCAGGCTTCTAGTGGAAGTACATCGGTGGGGCGGAAAGTAAGGCAGTGCCCTGATCGAGACGCCGTAAAACGAGGTCGGGTGAGGGAGGGCGATGGAATTTTATGGACTTTCAATTTTAAAGCTGTAATTTTCAGGCTTTTTAAAAGGTGGTACGCATGGTGTATGATAAAATAATAAAATTAAAGGTAGCCCTTTAACCCCAACGACGAAAAAACTAGACTAAGATGCTCCGCGCACTCTCCAATACTGTGTTTTAGGGAGGCTGCTGTTCCTCTTCTTGGGCGACGCGAGAGACGGTCCCCGTCCCTGTTAGGAGATTCACTTCGACAACCATGCCATCTTCCTCTTCAAAGCCAATCGTGTCGCTGTTATCGTCGTTTCTGTCTCCCCGCTAAAGAATGCCACCAGCATCTACCATTTTGGCATCAGGGGGTCGGCCTCGACCTCGCCCCTTCTATTGCCGTCTTTCTTTTTCAACAAGCCTCTCAGGATGTGCAGGTCACAGCTGAGGGAGCTGGCGGGCTCTGCGACGCGTTCTAAAAAAGCAATGGTTTTAAGGAAGAGGTCGTTGACCGTGGCATTGTCGATGAAGCGACCAAGATCGGGGTCGCGCTGGACGGAGTCCAGTATGAGAAGGTTACCCCACTGTGCGTGCGCGGTGCCGAACACGTTGGTGATGACGAATCGCTGGTCCGGCAGGTTATGGAAGGCGCGTGTACTTTGAACGAGCGCCTCGATGCCGCGCTTCGCCAGCTCCAAGGTGAGCCCATTGACAGCTTCGGCTTCTTCGGCGAGTTCATCAAGCCGCTCCATGTCGTCCTTTAAGGCTTCCTCCGACATCTCCTTGCGCACTTGCTTTTTGTGGTTAAACGCGAGGATGTGCTGAATAAAACTGCGGTGCACAGTGACCTGCGCGCGCCAGTATGTGGCGCGCAGGCGCGCAGCCAAGATATCAGTCGCCGGCAGGTTGTGGTTAAAGAGTGGGCCGTTTTGGAACGCGGGGTTGGGCGATGCGTGTCTCCGTAACACAGCAATGCAAGCAATGATGATACGGTGTTTGGCCTGGCCCTGGCGGTCGTCAGACACGCTGCTGTGGATCAGCTTGGCGAGGACGTATAGGTGTATCTGTGAGGCGAACGCCTCAAGTACGTAATAGTCGAAGCCTTGAGCCACCCACGCGTACGGCAGCTGCTGCTCGAAGGAGAGCATGTTGGACGGCGTCTGTTGCAACTCGGCCAAGATGCCACTCTCTTGCATCATGCACGTCCAAGCTGCAACCAAGTTTTGGTTGTCGGCCACGCGCGTCGCAGTGTCTCTGTTGTCGTGTTGTTGCTCCACGTCGGCGCGCATTTCTTTGTAGCGCTCCAGGTCAGGTCGGATGATGTCCTGCAGATAGCGGCCCGCGCCGGTTACCAGCTCCAGGCTCTGGATCGGCCGCCCTAGCTGGTCGTAATAGAGACTGCCAAGGATGCAAACCCACACGTGCTCGAGCTTGGTGTCTGGGAGAGCGCCGAAGATATTAATCGCTGCTGTAAAGTAGTCCCGGCCAATGTCCTTGTCGATGTCGCGCGTCTCTGTAGCCGAGGTGCTGGGAACCGCCGGGGTGTACCCGCGCTTGTGCAGACAAATCTTGCCGAGCGCTAGGACCATGAGGACGAGCGCACTCTCAATGCTGCAGGACGTCTGGCCGAGACGAGGCCCCGACGGTGCGGCGAGGGTGCCGTCGCCGCTGCCTTGTTCCGACTCACGCTTCCGCTTCAATGTATTCTCGGCTGTTTGGGACTGTGGCCGCTCGAGCGAGGCTGCTTGACCCCGGGCCCGGCCGGTCTTAGTGGTGGACGCCTTCGACGCGGTTTCGAGGACCATCGCAACCATAACGCGCAGCTTGTTGGGGATGATTAAAGGGTACATGTTTTGTATGTTGTCCTCGTAGCTGTTGACGTATTTCCACACCGTGTCCGCGTGGAGGTCGAGGTCGCCGTTGGGCTGGAAGGGTGTGTCCTTGATAAGCTCGACGTCGGTGAACGGACTGGGTCCTATGATGTTCTCGCAGCGACCGTGCCAGCAGATGTTGCGGCGCTGCCGCTCTTGTAGTTTCGGGTACTCGAGCGGGAAGCGGATGCCCTCGGCTGCGAGCAGGCACTGCACGCTTTCGGAGATTGTTGGCCACGATAACAACACGGCTAATGACGGGGTGCCCAGACAGACTGTGCCGCCTGGCGACCCGGCAATCATGGATAATATTAGAATGTCGGCGCGCGTCTGCTGCCGCGCGAGTTGCTGCACCACCCCCTGCAATTTTTCATTATCTGTGTGTGATTTCTGCGTGAGGTTTTGCACCGTCTCCTGCAATATTGTCGTCTTTGTGCATAATTGTTCGATAGTGGCAGATGGTCTAAACAAGAAATTCGTTAGCTCGGACAAGGACGATCTGACTCGATTTTGTCATCCGTTGTCTTTCACTTACGGTACCGGTTTCCGGTATGTGCACTCTATTTCCCTATCCCGGCAGCTCTTACACGGCTTCCCCTCGTCGCACCTGGCCTTCAGCTCCCGGCAACTATCGCAGGCCAGAGACGCCCGTGGCGTCTTTTTTTTGTTCGGGTAGATAACCGGGGGCATGCTATACGTGTCGGTGTGCGAATACCCGTGAGGCTGCGGCGGCGGCGGCGGTACATCCTGAGGCTGCGGCGGCTGTTGGGGGTAGTGCTGCTGCCCGTGAGGATGTAGCTGCTGCGGCAGCGGTGGCACGTCCTGCTGCCCGTGAGGAGGTGGCTGCGGTGGCTGCTGGGGGTAGTACGGCTGCCCGTGAGGATGTAGCTGCCCGTGAGGGTGTAGCTGCTGCGGCAGCGGTGGCGGTACGTCCTGCCGCCTGTGAGGAGGTGGCTGCGGCGCCTGTGGGTGGTAGTGCGCCTGCACAGGGTGGGCTACGGCTCCAAACCCTCTATGTTGCTGGCTATCGTCCATGTGCTGCGACGGGGTAGATGGCGGTTGCTGCTGTTGACCGTGAGCACCGCGGGTTGACGCTGCTGATTCGTGGTCGCTGTTTCCGTAGTCCGTGTTGCACTGGGGAGGCGGTGGGGGGGGACGCTGGTACTGATGGTAGGTGTCCGTTGTCGGCGACTGCCTTTGCCGTTGCTCAGAATGATGTTGTAGCAGCAAGCGCGGCTCTGGGTTGCTCGGACGCCCGTTCGACATGGCTGCGGTACAGAGGAGGTGGTCTGGGTGGTTTTGACGATGGCGCCGAGTCATGGGATTGAGGAGAGCAAGAATTAGGCCTGGTGCACCTGCTGTTGTCCCAGTCGTAGTATTGTTGTATGGTTCGTGTATAAAGGGAGTCAGGGCGTCTTTCAAAATAATAAAAAGATGGGGAAGAAGATGTGATGGAGTGTATGTGTGAAGGCGTGAACAGCCCTTGGCCCAGCCCCTGCTCCTGCCAGCGTGTTGCCCAACAACCACAATCAGCCGCAGCGGTACCAGTACCTGCCATTCCCGCGCAGGTGCGTCGGGTGAGTATGGCCTATGCGGGTCTAGACTAGTCTGTTGTCGACGAGTTGATTTAGCTCGTCCAGTGCACACAGCCCTGGGGGATATGGAATGAAGCTGTAGACGGCGTCCACACACAGAGGAAGAGGTTATGGACGAGAGAACAGAACCCAGCGAGAAACGCAGAAAGTGGGAGGGCCGGCCTTCTCCAGAAGAAAGAGCAAAGCAGCCTCACTTATCAGTGCCTGGGAGTGTGGGCGAGGGCGAGAATAGAACGAGGGATATGTAAAGAGCGAGAGGACGCGTGCACATAGGAAAGTCGACACACAGGCGAGGTTAGCCCGGAACAAATGTTTCCCTCTCTTTCCAGCCCCCATTTCTCCCTGTCGCCTTTCCCCTTCTGCTCTTGTCGTATTCTTTCTCAAACAAAGGCGACGTTTCTCCTTTTCTCCTTTTCTCCTTTTCTCCTTTTTGTTTCTTTTCTTCTATATTACTGTGCCTGTTAATGAGCTCCCTTATTGGCCTCTGTTACTGGACTCTCTTACTCTCCTTACTTTCGCAGCTTCTGTTCCTTATGAATCCTCCGGCTCCAAACACTGCCGTCGAATAACCCCTCGAACATACGCTACACCTTGGACCGCCATCTGTTCAAATGTTCGGCTTTCACGGCCATCGGCAGATGCCACGCTCCGGCTCGGGCGCCGCCGCCTACAAGCGCGCCAGCCGCAAGGGCGCACCCCAGCGTTTTTACTGCCGCTTTCCCTCCTGTGGCAAGGCCTACACGCGCAATGAGCATCTCCAGCGCCACCAGCTAAACCGTAGGCTCCGGACTCTGTTTCTCACCTGCCATTACACTGGCCTTCTATACTCACACAGCACACACAGCAGACAACCCGAAAGATATCTTCGTGTGCGATGTCGTCGGCTGCAGCTGCATCTTTGTCCGCGCCGACCTTCTATTACGCCATAAGATGCGCCACTCTCGCCGCTCCTTCGTCTCGTGCACACAAAACCAGAGTTTTTCTGGTGGTGCTCAGTTGCCGCCCGCCGGGTCCCACCTTAACGGCCGTACAGCGGACGCCGTGTTGGACCGAGTATGTGAAACCACGACAGCAAGAGATGTGAGACGCGGCACCACTGAGAGAGCGGCTAGGCTTCAAACCTATTTACTGCCTTCTACAAACCCGTCGCTTGGCCAGCCCGACGTTATCATCCTGCCCACCTCTGAGTTAGGCTCGGTGGTGGGTAGCAACAACAACCAGTATGTGACTTCACATACCGTGCCATCCTTGTCGGAAGAATACCTATCCAGCACCTTTCCAGAGCGATGCGAGGCTTACAATTCGCCATCACCCGTCTTTCCGGAGTGCACCGGCTTGCCGTCACCACTAGTCAACCGTAGCAACAAATTGTACGATACCGTCATGACAAGTCAGGGTGTTCCCACGCCTACCGGGGAGGACACAGAACGCGCTGCTTTCGTCCTGTCCGATTATATGGAAAACAATCTGGGATAGTTTGAGCCGACACACATTAAGGATCTGACTCGCACTATTAGCAAGGTCTACGCAATAGAATATACATAACGCTGGGTCTAGACCTAGTGACGGCGATGTTATTTCCTTTTATTTTTTCTCGTTCATTTTATTTTCCTTTCTTTTATCTGTTTTTAATAATATATAATAATAACAATGTCTCTTTTTCTTCTTTTTCTCTCCTTCTTCTAATTTCTCACAAATACAACACGATCTGTAACTTTTACGTACTAACATAGTTTTCTCAATGTTTAATTAAAGCAGGCGCGAAATACAAATAAGAAAGAGCGTCCGTAGGCAACGGCGAGAAACTCCTACAAAAGAGGCGAGCTAAAAAGATTAGACAAAAAAAGTAATGCCAATCTGGTGAGATTATGGACATAACAGAAAACAATGCTAAAACGACTCTTCTCTTAAAGGAACCAAGGAACTAAATAAAAAAACGTATAAATTAAGCAGGTTCGTGATACCGTCCTTAAGGAGGATCGGGAGGCAACTGTTGTTACTGTTGATGGTCGCCATTCGAAAACTCGGCACGGGCCGCGACCGTTGCTTGTTGGGACTGGCTCTCCCACATGGAGGCGTACCGGCCCTTCATCGCAAGAAGTTCAGTGTGTGTTCCCCTTTCGATAATTGTGCCAGACTGGAGAACGATAATTTGATCGGCATGTGTGATAGTTGACAGACGGTGTCTAGAGTAAAACCAATGTTAGTATAAGTAAAGAATTAAAAAGCGGGAAATGGAAGGATTACAAACATACGCAATAATAAGGAGCGTGCGGTCTTGGCCGAGGCTTCCGCCACGGATAAGCTTTGCCTGAATCTGCTACTCGGTCTCGCTGTCCAGAGCCGACGTAGCCTCGTCGAGCATGATAACCTTCGGGTTCTTCAGGATGGCACGAGCAATCGCCACGCGCTACTTCTCACCGCCGCTCAAACACGTACCACGGTCACCGACCTTGGTTTCGTAACCTTTAACAAAGGAGAGAATACGGTCGTGGATGCTTGTAGCCCGGCATACCTTATACACCTCTTCGTTAGAGACGCCGGGGTTCGCGTACTTGAGGTTGTATATGATCGTTTCGTTAAACAAAATGGGGTCCTAGGGAACAACCTTAATATGGCGTCGGACGGAGTCTATAGTTAAGTCTTAGACATTTTGGTCGTTAATCTCGACTGTACCGCCCTTATAGTTGTAGTAACGGAATATAAAACGGAAGATTGTTGACTTTCCGTTACTAGACTCGTTAATAAAAATAGTCGTAGTACCCGGTAAGTATTCGAAGAAAAGATTATATAAAGTAATACGTTCTTTATAAAAGAACTTTATATTCGTTTAACGAATATAACCGTCGTATTTAAGTAACTCTTTCGTGTCCAGTCGGTTAATAACCGTAGGTTAAATCTTAAACAACTTTAAAAAACGCTCGTTTAAAATCAAGGCCTACTAAATAGTCCGGTAGAAAGAACTAAAGAACTAAAACGGCCCTTAAAGTTACCTTAAGTATATAATTAAAACGACAAAGTCGTCGATAAACCTTATACCTTAAGTAACCTCGATAGCTACAACTAAAAGCACGACCAAAATACCACACATAAAAACGAGTACTTAATAAATATTTATATTATTTATACCCTAAGTCACCTTCGCCTCGGTAACCTAAAAACTACGGACTAACTTTCGGTGTCGGTTAAACTCGAAGGCTTCTACGTTAAAATATTTAACCGTTTCGTAACTTATAATAGAGTCGTTTTTCACCGCTTCCTCTTCTTTATTTACGTTAACCATGTCACGCCGGAGGTCGACGTGAGTGGCGGCCATCTTTACAGTCATATAAAGGTAGAAAACGGTGATAACTACCGTAATCGTCGCGTAAATAAGGCCGAATCGAAGTAAGAAGTAGATAACGGCGACTAAAAGATCAATAAGCATAAGAAACACCTAAAAGGTGACCTGCTCTAAAAAAGAGTTGATAACGGCGCCCTTATTAAGGGCAGACAGGACCTCGTCAGTTCGCTTACCGAGGTGAAAGTCCAGAGACAACGAGTGAACGTGTTTAAAGGCCGCTGTGGTGAGAGCCAAGTACGAATACTAGGATACCGGGATCCAAAGCAAAGCACGCGTCGATCCCAACACGCCAGATTGTCCCTACAAGACCTTGTAAAAGATAAAGATCAAGATCTCAACCCACGGCATTCCCGTCCCAGCTTCAAAGGCATCGGTGATGTGGCCAATTTGGTTAGGAACCAAGAAGTTCACAATACGCTGAACAATGAGGATCAGGAAACATACGACAACGACGCGTTTCAACCTTGCTGAGTCCCTTGGCCAGAGATAAGGGAAGAATAATGAGTAACTGGTCAAGTATTCCCACCAAGTCTTGTGGGGAAGCTTTCGTGGCCGATAAAAGGCGGTCTCTTCGGCTGGTGAAGCGCCGGGCGTGGTACCGTCTACTAGGGTCTCGGAGGAGCTGCTAGAACCGTTGGCGGAGCTTTCTGTAGAATCCCTAGACGGTCTCTTGGTCGTTCCGTTGGCAGACCCGTTGGCCGGCCCGTCGGTCGCTCCTAAAAGTGGCATTGTCTCGTCCGACTGGGCTGTTTCTGAATCGTCGTCGTTTGACTTTTCGCGGACGTTGCTTCGTGAATATGCAATCAAGGTATGAACGCCAAGGAGGAACAGGAGAACGATAAGTCGGAACGCGTTAATCGAAATGTCGACATAGTCCCACGTATCAGGTCCGTAAGCGATCGTCCATACGCCTGGGACAATGTTGCGTAGAACTTGGTGGCGGTCAGTCAGGCGAATGACATTGACGGTAAAAATCGAGATTTCCAAAACCAGCGTAACGGCCCAGATCACAACGACAGGTCGATTCGGAGTCGGGTCACCTTCGAGGAGGTATATTGTGACGTAGAGGTGTATGAAGAGGCCGGAGACGTAGTAGACCTAGAGGTGGAAAACTGTGAGCCTTTATGAATATAAAAACACAAGGTAGGCCCCACCGTTTCTCGTAGCCGCGAGGAGGCGGCAAATTGCCTAGTTAGAAACAAATAGGTTATAACGGACGGAGGAAAGGGGCGGGTTAGTAATATATAAACGTCTCTTTACTACACCACCACCCGAACTGGGTCTTTGGATTTTTCGTGTCGTAGACGGTATACGAAATCACGCTGATACAGTCGGTGGTAAACGACGAGACGAGTAGGGTATAAAGGACCCCATAGATACGACTGGTGGCTTTGCTGATTTCGGGAGTGGGCGGGAAAGTGAAGGGGCCGGAATCCTACGATTTTCGACGCGTTAAGGGAAGTGGGCGGCCGTTAGGGCCGGCTGTCGTTGGTTGAATGAATTGAGTTGAGCGGCGAAGGTCAAAGATACTGTTGACTACAATGGTTACCACGAAGACTGCGAGCAACACAACGCTATACTAAAACTCGAGGCCGTAGACGATGGCCTCCGGCCAGGATCGGCTCACCGGCGGAGCCATGATGTTGGGCGGGTGTTGACAGGCCCTGAAAGAAGCTGGGGCCAGAGCAGAGTAGAGGGCGCGACGGGGAGCGATCAGCAACAGCGCAGAGACGCTGGAGACGAGATGTAAAGGTCCAGAGAAGTGGGATGGCAGGACGGAAGGGAGATTCTTACAAAATATAAGACCTCGAAACGAGATAAAAGAAAAAAGGTTCTTAAAGATAACACTTTAAGCGTGCGTAGAGGCGAAGTGGGATGTGGGAGAGATGGAAGGGAAGAGGAAGGAGGAGGGGAAGTCGAGGAAAGTGGGACATGAAAAGAAAAGAAAAAAATAAAAAGGTGCGACAACGAAGATAACGTAGGCGAGCGAGATATAACATAGAAGAAGAAACGAAAAAATAAATTAAGATAGGAAAATAGAAAGAATATGAGAAAATAATAAAAAAGAGGGGGAAAAGGGGAAGGAGAATAAGGAGAAAAGAGAATAAGATGCCCTCTAATTCTTTTCGTTTTCTTTTTCTAGTTTTCTTTTCTTATTCTTTTTTTTCTATTCTTTTTTCTTTCTATTCTTTTTTTATTATTTGTCTTACCACCGCCCCAATTCATCTCTTCCCCTCCTTTCCTTCTTACACTTTCCACCCGTTCCTCCTTTACAATAATTGACAGCGTTTACACAAGGCAGTAAGTAAGAATAAAAAAAAGCTGCATACAACCGCTAAAGCAGTGGCTCCCCAGAAACACTGCCCTAATGCACTTTGCCTGCCTCCTAGTGCTCCCTTCTGCGTCTTTTCGTGGTGTACTTTACTAATTTTGCACTTTCAGCTGTGTCATAGTATGCACATTCAGCTGTGTTACAACATGCACACGGCAATGACCATGGCCCCCGATGTTGTTGTTGGCGCAAACCAAGGCCGTGGCTGTTACGACACAACACGCGGACGGAAGCTAACACGGCCAAAAGAAATGCCAGACCTTCTATCAATTGCTCGGGCATAATATAGCTTTCCGTGGTCGGCTTCTTCTGAACGTCTCGGTTCCTTGACTGTCCAGTCGCCGCTGGTTCAGTCGCTGTTATCAGCATGGTTTCGTCGCACGCGGGAACTATGGCAAGAAAGACGGAAAGGAGTAATATGTATTGTATTTTATGTACTCTGCCCTGTTTCCCAGCAAAATATAAAGGCAACCTGCTCTTTATTAATTTCTTCCGTGACTAAATAGCTGGTGGAGAAGCCTTGGAAAGCGATTGTGTAGACGTACTTTGGGCGCTTGCCTTGACGGATTCACAATCCTGCCACGATCGATGAATGGTGGCTCGGCAGTGTCACCCGTGAGCTTTTGTGTTATACTGGATACACGCGCGTATATTTATCGTTGTGCTGAAAGAGGCGAAAGAAATAAACTTGGATTCAACACGGACGAGCTAGACACATTACCCAGGCCTGTCTTAAGTACATCTTGTCAAATATCCTGCTGCACGACATCTCTAAGCCTAAGCCTGGCGCGTTCTGGAAGGGGCAGGTCGGTGTCGGTGTCTTGATGCGACCTCTGCTCCTTTTTTCCCATCCTAGCCGGCAAACCCATCACGCTGGTTGCCAGATAGATGTTCACGAAAAGTCAATCCTCCATTGACTTTTTCAGACATAACCAATTCATAAATCGATGTGAGATAGGCTGGATCATGCTGTATTTGAAACTGGCCGGGCGAGGGAGTTATCGAGACGAGACTTTGGGTCATGAGGGACGCGAAGAAAGGATGTAGTTGCTTTGCACTTTGCTGAAAAAAAATAGCCCGATGCCTGGGGCTGGCCCAGCAAGAGAGGAAGCTATACGTTGTTCTGTCAGTGATGCCGTCAGAAATACATCCCGTGATGATAAACTACTTACAGATGGAAGGCGTTGTTACCCTCCCCTTTGACGGTAGTCCTTGAGTGTTGACCGAAGACCACGAATGCAGCAGCCATATTTATCGACTCTTCTTCGACGATTGTTTGGATCGTGGGTGGGAGGATATTGAAACTCGCTGGACCCTGTCCGCCATCAACCGAGGAATAAATCGACTGTGAACCAACGGGACAAACAACGAAATCGACAATGGGCAACGCCATTTTAGATGAGGCTGGACTTTGTCTAGATGTGTCGCGTGGGAAATAGGGCGATAACCGATATGAAAGACGGAGTAAAAAATAAAGAAGAAGAAAACAGACAGTTCATATTCCTCGGTCTAAAACAACTTTTAAAACCAGCCTACTGTAGCTACCTTCAAGAATATAACATTAGCCGAATTATAGCATGCATGTACCCGAGCTCTGGCGTTTGGCGCTTTCTGTGTTAGTGCCCTCTAAGCTTCGGCTGTACCCCGTGAACGTGTCAATGCGTCGTTGGGAGACGGCCCAAAGCGGACCTAGCAACTGTGGCATCTGGCCCCAGTGCGAGCGCGTACAGATTCAAAAAAAATGCTCAGTCGAATACAGCTATGTGCAAGTGCAGGTAAACGCCTTCTCCCCACCGCGCTATTTGCCGGGCACTGTCGATTTCTGGGAGAAACGGGCAACTAGCATCACAACTTCACTCGTACGGCCAAGCCGGGATACACTGCTTAAGGTCCTTTCCTGCTTTCTTTCCAGTTCGATCATCTGTTCTTTCCTGCGGCCCCTATCGTGCAACTCCTGCCTCCATTTTCGTAGACCCTACGCGACCCGGTCTGACCGAAACATCGTCGACCGCAGGAGAGTATTACTGTCCTTGACGGCGGAACTCGAGGAGGTCCAAGGGACATTACAGATGCGCGCCATCATCGGGAGGAAGAGCGGTCCTAAACCATTCGTGTTCTAAAGCGTCTTTGGCGGTGATACGCTGCTCAGGGTCGTAAATAAACATCCTGCATAGAAGGTCGGAAAACCCCGTATTGGGGATCATATCCTGTAGGTGTCAGTCAAGTAGAAAGGCCGCGGCAGGTGGCCTTAAAAACTTACTTCTACGCGCTTTATATCTCTAGAGAATGGGCTCTTTGACGGCACCGCAATGCCACAACCTGTGAATCTCCGTATCATGGCCAGATGCTCCCAGTCTCCTTTCCCGCCATCGCTTCTTTGAAAGAGCAAAGTTCCCTTGAAAAGTTCGGCAAGAACACAACCTACACTCCACACGTCGATTGCATACGACCAGCGCCGACCTAAGATAACTTCGGGAGCTCGATAGTAGCACGTCGTCACGAGCTTCGTACGTGTGTCTTTTTCGACAGCCGACGAGCCGAAATCAGCCAAGCGAATCTCAGTGCTGTACAGCACACGCCGTTGGTGTTGCCGCTTGTACACGAATGTCTGGTATGCGTCGTTGCATAAGAGTATGTTGTCCGGTTTTATGTTGGTGTGGATCATCGTCAATGTTTGTAGGACTGTCGGGTCAGAGGACTTTCCTGCTCCGGGGCTGTGTGGTCGCAGTGGACTTACAGGAGGTGGCCGCCAGCAGCTGGCGAGCAACACTCTGGATGTGGCTCATTGGAAAAGGCATCCCGCCGTTCTCTGTGAGAAATCGAGAGAGGCTTATGGGGCAGCAAGGCATGACGATGCAGTCAACACCGTCATGTCGAAAGTAGTCAAGCAAGCGGATACACTTGCCCTGCTTCTCTCCGTCGTTCTCTCGTAACCTTTGCAGCATCTTCCGCTCGTTTTTGGCCGCCTCGTCGCCCTTCGCAAAGAGTTTGATCGCGACAACGCGCCTCTTTCTCTTGGCCTCCACGACGATGCCAGATGCTCCCTGCCCTAGTTGCCGCGTAACTGTATCTAAGATGTTAACAAAATGTATGCCTGAATACAAAATGGCGAAGGGCCACAGACATCGGCCCAGAGTCGCCCCAATGCTCACGGTGGCAGAGGCACCCGTATGCTGCGTCGATGGAGCCGCAGCTTTCGATTCGCTGGAAGGGCCAACGAGCCTCGGATGTTTCGGCGGCTTCAATACCTGGTGGTCTGTGGTGTCCCGGGATCGTTTTCCAAGAGCGGATGACGATGCCGCCGGTGGACGAGACCGGCTTACTCGGTCCATCGAAGGACTTTGTTGAGGCGACAGGCCACTCTTCTTATAGTGTTTTGAATGGGGAAGATAGAAAGAGGGGGGGGGAACAAAAAAAAGAACAGATTTAATGACGGAGACTTCGACAAAGAAAAAAAATCAACTGGGCCGCGTGAGCTGTCTTGTCACGTGCTGGCCCAAGATCGCGAAGTGGCTGGGACGGAAGCGCCAGACTCGATCGCAGCTAGATGTAAAGGCCGTCTGGAGTCAATGGTCTGCTTTTCTGGTGCGCGAACGAGAGTATATGGATACAGTAAGACGAACACGCTTTTGCCTCGTCTTGTACTATAGACGGTGGGAAATTTGTTTAGGCGGGGATAAGCGCCGGGGCTGAGAAGCGATAGGACGGTTCTGTCTTTGATGATTTTTTTTCTTTTACCCTACCTAATTCTTCGCTTGTTGTCCGTTAATAGCTTTCTTCGAATTTCATTTCTTTTTTTTGCGACTTCCTTCTCCCCCCATTGGAAGATGGCGGGTGATGTTGAAATCGGTCACTTGGCCGGCGATAAAGAGGGCGTCATAATAATCCTCGGCGTGTGCCCGTAATACAACCTGACGACTAATGAGCATGCTTTAAGGAGAAAGTGAGGTTTTGTTAACCTTCGTGAGACGTCTCCCACGCACCAGAAAAGCCGCGTGATCCGCGCACCACAGTACGACAGTTACCGACCGAAGTTCTGGTGCGTGGGGCAGGCATTTGCGGGTCTTCTTATTTTTATTCGAGAGGTACTCTGAGAATTATTTTTCTTTCGAATAATTACAAATAATTATATCAAAAGAAAGTTATACCTTTATACTAATAAATCGAGAAAAATTCAAAGATCCCGAAACCGTATAATACTTGATTTTTATAAAATGTATCAAAACCAGGAATAAAAAACGAAAACGCGAAGAAGAAGGAGAAAAGAAAACAGTGACGGATTTTCCACCGTAATTGTGGGAGTGGATCGCTAGAAACACGCTAAAAAGCGACGCGCCCTGCCACATACGGAGTAGTACTATTTTGCGGGCGGTGGGACTGTCGGGGTACCAATGTCGACCTCATACTCGTGCCACGCCCCACCTCTTTCAAAACCCGAAAAGAGGTGGGGCGTGGCACGAGTACTCTCTTTTTTGTCTTGCATCCCGCCACGTTCTCGCCGGCCCTCACCTTGTCCATAGGTCCGCCGCTGAACTGTCGAGTATCGCTCGATCTACATACTACAGGGGTAATAAACGTTAAAAAGATACCTGATTGTTGACGTGTTTGCTTACTCTTGAAAAGAAACGCCCTGAAAGGCCTGAACTTCAGTACCCTTGCCCCTCCCCTGTCACGTATCTCCTTGGGGCCGAGAATAGGACTTTTTTAGTGTATGCGATTTTATTGGTCTAGACCACGGTCTTCGCCCCACTAGTACATGTATCTACATACAAATAGTGTGGGGTAGCAAGTACCTATTATTTGTCGCGTCGCGCTCACGATACCTGTCACGTGGTCCGTGCTCTGGGAGCGCGATGTAAACGAAAGTCGACAAAAAGCCGCTAAAAAAGTCCTATTCTCGGCCCTAAGGAGATACTCGCACTAACATTTATTACCCCTGTAGACCAAGTACTAGCTGCCGCACGGCCCGCGTTGGCTTGGGTCCTAAACACAACTATGTACTCCTGGGAATTTTTCAGCCATCTAACAAGACGTCCGAGGACTCCGTTGTCATGCCCGATAAGATAGTGAACGGATAAATCAGCAAGCGAATAGTTCTACATCTCCGAATTTTGTTGGCTGAAAAGCTAGTTAGCCGGCTCGACGACGATCTAAACAGACACGGACTGTCCTCTTCCCTGGCCCCTGCAAACATGCTAACGGACCGTCCCTCACGGCCTAGCGTCCGTGACCTTCTTGCAGTACAGTCGAGTACAGGTTTAAATACTACTCAGTCATACGAGTACTGTATGCACAGGTCCGTCCGTAGGTACAAATGTATTTTCCTGCTGCTATTGTATTTTTTTTAAACCGAAAATAGACTAAGGCCACGAGTGTCCCTCCCCCCTCAATCGTGCCTACTGCTGACACACACGGCGTTGCTTTATCCGTCTGTTAGAAACCAATAAAAAACTGCTTTCCAACAGACAGAAGTACAAGAGCAGCATAATAAAAGTTCCGCACTTTGTGAGGAGTGGTCTCGTTTATGTTTTGGAGTTGGTGGCTGAAAATAATAAGTCAGTTGCGACGAGGATCCAACAGAAGTCGGGCTGTATGCTTGGATGATGCTTGGAGGAAAATGGGAAGGGCCAGAGACCCCGAAAATGCCGTACATGCTCGACCAAGACGGCCCAGAGCGCATCCAGTGACAGTAGCATATCTTTTGGTGCGGATAAGTACAGGTTCGAAAAATACTAGGCATTCTAAAGACGCTGCTATTTGTTTGACCCCAGCGAGAAGAGACCAATGAAAGCTTTGCCCGGGATAGACCCACTGTTTCCGCCAATCACCAGTCTCCGTCATGACAGGCTGTGCACTAAATTAGTGTTGGGTGTGGGAGAGAATAAAATGAGTGATGTGCAAGGATGGTTGTACAGAGCAGCCGAGCGGCTCCAGTTCCATCCTCCTCATGCCTTCGTCGCTCCGCTCTTGGGGTTGATTCGCTGGGAAACCGACCAGCAGCCCACACACACCAATTCTCTCTCGACCGGCGTGTGAGTACGGCTACGACAAATCCTCGGTAAGTACAGACGTACAAAGGGCGGATTTTGCAAGAAGTGCGTGCACACCGAATTATGGAAGGGGGAAGGCTGATACGTGACTCTCTCTGAAGAGATAAACAAGAAGTGAAACGAAGGACCACGGAGACCATTACGCGAGACGAGAACCATATCCAAAACACCCGATGCCTTTTTGGTTTCTCATCCCACCCTCTATTTTCACTCAAAGCCGAGGCCAGACGTGTCCATTCCACAGAACAGGTTCATTGTGTAGCCGGTTTCTACATCGGTATGTTTTCTCATTACTTGATAATATCGTGGTAAGAGGCACTCAGCTCCGAGATGTGTGTCCTGTTTACCTGTTTGTTTGATCGAGGCAAAGAAGGCATTGACCATACCAATGACGACGAAAGAAGCCTAGCGCGGACCTCGCTTGTCTCAATCACAACAGTTCACCAATGAGGTGAATCCTCTAGACGCCAGGGAGCTGCAGGCCAAGGCGGTGTGGGTGAGGGGAATCACTTTCCCGTATCATAAACACGATACGATTAAGGCTGGGTACGATAAGCCCGAGACAGCCCCCCCGGCTCGTCACATTGTCCTCGTGTCCGTGGATAGTATCCGTGGGTTCCCGAAAACCATGATTTTGCGACTTTCGAAAGTCGCAAAATCATGGTTTTCGGGCGTGTCCGGATTAGTTTTGAGGCAGCCCCCGTTGTTCCTTCCATTCCCTACTTTTTTTTTATTTTACTATTGTTCGACATTCGAAGTTTTGCACTTCTGGACTTCTACGCTTATGGCTCTCGCAGCGCCCTCTCCATCTTTTTAATTTCAGACACTTTCTTTTTCTTTGCTTTGTCTTTCCTTTCTGTTTGCCAGGAAACTTTCCGAGTAAGTACATATATTCTACAAAGTTGTACACAACCCGAGCCTGAATGCCTTCCTGACCCCTATGTAGATATGGCGAATCGGAAAATCATCTTGGTTCAAAATAGTTCTTCCTGCAACAACGAACCATTTTGCATCGACGACATAAAAATCTTCGGGCCCAAAGCATTTGCGGAAGTTGTAAGACAACAAAAAATTATACAAACGGGGCGAGAGGTTTGCAACATAATCCTTTCCTCGGTACTGCCGCCAGACATCGCGCCTTTCGTTACAGAGTTCTTATTTTCCGGAACAGGCGGACTCACAAGAGAAGGCAAGGCTCTTTTATACAAGTGCACAGCTCTTCGACGGGTTCAGCAAGAATGGGACATAGAGAGCATTGGGCTCTACGGCTGGCACCGCCATGGTACCAGGTTCTGCGACGAACTGCGCGCTTTGTCAAAACGGTTCAAGTTGGCGGTAGTGGCTCCGCTGGCAAGGCGAGTTGTATACGACCGTGATGTCGAATGCGGGTCCGAGCTTCATCTGCCGCTACAATATTGCCATTTGGTGACAATTGGAGATAGCCAAGCGAACATTTCGCCGCTGGCAAGTATTGCCGATTTGCCGTCAGAAAAACGAGAAGACTACGAGGAGGACAAGCACGGTTTCTTGCAAAGATCGTTGGTCGGAAAACGCAAATGGCTACAAAACAAGGCGCTGAGTTTCAGAGCGCGACTTGACGAAAGCCCCATTGCCCAGGTCTCCGACCATAAGTTGGCCAAGGTACACATTAACCTTTTTCTACAGCACCTCGTGGAACAATCCAAGGCAAAGGTCCTGTTTCGAAAGGCAACGACGACAAAAAAAGGTCTTGCAGAAATCTATACCGTCAGCGACGAGGAATTGAGTTTCTTTGACTCCATCGCTGTGCCCTTCCGGCACAAGGGCTGGTGGTACGTGGCTGTCAGGCGTGACGTCCGGCGCGAACAATGGACTATCCTCGTTCTTTCCAAGAAGGCGCCTAGCCCGCCGATGTGGCCCACGGAGACGGAAGTGCTCGGACTCCCCGACTCTACACACGACAAGCTTGAGAGCAGCTTCCTTATGTTCCCTTGTCTACGAGCAATTCTAGCCGGTCTGCCCCAATTCAGCGTCGCGATACGTCAGCACCAGGTCTGTTGCAATACAAATGTGCCGACAGTAGTCGCAGAGGTCAAGGAGATAGTGGAAGCCGCTGTTTTAAGATCGCGCGGGGAGAAAGCCGGCGTGGAACACGACGCGGCCGCAGAGGAGACAGAGGAAGCGGCAGAAACACTCGCAGAGCAAGGTATGTTAACACGCCTGTCTCTCTTTTCGCTCCCAGTCTAACGTTATCTATCTTTCAGCTTCCGGCAGTTCGAGTCACCCATCTTCGAAGCAGAATGTATCCGGCCCCGACAACGCCCGGGCCGACGAGACTCGCGGCGCGGCAAGCCGAGACAACTACCTCGAGCTCGTCAAAGGAGTGCCGACCACGCATGACATCAACACGCTCGACGACGGCCAATGGTTGAACGACGTCATGGTCAATTTCGGCCTTCACGTCCTCGGTAAACGGCACTCTAAAAGAGTGTTCTTCTACAACACGTTCCTTATCGAGGCGTTACGGCACGAGAAGTCTTGCGCCGAGTGGACAAAGCGCGCGAGCCCTACCGAGTACGACTACATTGTCGTGCCGATCCACGACACCCTCCGTATACACTGGCTCGTCGCGATACTATGGCGCAGCTCCGTCGATGCCAACAGTTTCGAGCTCACTATTCTTGATCCGCTAGGTTCGAGCGGGCACGATTCGTACCGTACGGTCTTGAAGACGTATTTCTCCCCAACCAGCATTGTCGACCAACCTCCTGCTTGCGTGCCGCGGCAAAACAACGGCTGGAGTTGCGGCGACCATCTTCTCGGCAATGTTGGAAAATTTCTACGTGATCCGGACGAGTTTAAAAACGCCGTGGTCGAGGGAACCAGCTTGGACTGGAGATTGGACGAAGAAAGTCCGCGCGGCGCCCTCCGAATAGCGGCGGAGAAAGAAAGAAAGGCAAGCGAGGCGGCAGCCGAGTCAACGGAGGAGACCACGGAGGAGACCACGGAGGAGACCACGGAGGAGACCACGGAGGATTGTGTTGTTGTCGTTAACGGGGCCGGAACACCGTTGGATCTCGTCGACGCGACTTCTCAGATGAGCCCACAGTCCTTGTCTGTGGTTGGCGACGGAGCTACTCCCGCCGATGCCCCCACTGACAAGAGCACGGAAACGGGAGACAGCACCACAGCACCCCACACGCCGGTCGGCGCCACTTTTTCAGTCGGGCAAGATATCGACATACCAAGCACGCCAGGCTCAATCAACAATACGGACTTCGCGAGCCGCTTTAGCCCGACGGACGACGACACGCGCCTCACATCCCCCGAGCCGAGCCTATCCGGGGACGTAGCATCGACTCGAAGTGGGAAACGGTCGGCGTCCGTGGCCTTTGGCCCAACCACGCATCAGTCGCAAAAGCAGGCAGTACTAGACAAATCACTTGCTGCTTCGGAATTGGTGGCCGTCACGAAAGAAAGAGTGCCCACGAACGATGTGGTGATGGCCGGTGCTCCTATGGCGCCTCTGCTCCCTTCGGATGAACTACTCGAACAATTCCCGGCTACATGCGGCACGCCCCCCGCTGCGCCTTTCTGTATGAAGACGAATTTCTTTTGTTTCCTGCCCTTTACCCGGCCAACTAACACATTACGCTTAGTGCCTATCAGGTATGACAGTGCGGTTCAGCTGGGCTCACCCGGCACTTGTTCGCAACGGACGTCCGACTACGGTCCGCCGGACTCAGCAACATCTTCCGGCCCACTGCTGGAAAGAATCCCGGCGATCCAGCCCACTGTTGAACTGCCTGACGAGACGCACGAGTTCGCTCTGCCTACGAACAGCAACGTCCAGAACCAGAAGAAGATAATCGGTATGCTATCACAATTGCTTTCTTCCATCTCCTGCTTTGAATGCTGACAGGTGTGTAGAACAGATAGCCTGCGAGCTAAGAAAGCACATGCCGCCTGAGCTTTTCAAGTCTTGGATCTCAAGCCTCGCCGATGGTCCGGCATCGGGCCTTTACGGAACTCCAACTTCTCTTGACACAACCGCCCCAAGGACACCATCGCCCTCCACAAGACAATATTTTCCAACGCCTTCTGTCTCCCTGTATGGAGCGGAGTTGTCGCAGCTTAGCCCTGGAAGCGTCTGCACGCGGAATGGTGAAGCCGTGGAACTGTTCACCGGCACAGTAGGCGCTCCGGCACCAACCCGGAAAAACGCTTTTTCCGCCCTTTCCGGCGCGCTCCGGCCCGACTATCTTTGTTCTACCGCAGTTGATGGGCCCACTGGTGCCGTGGCCTACTTGCCGACTTCGCCGGTCAGGCCGAATACCAACGCCACTTCTAACATCTCTATACGAACTCACATAAACTTCGCCATCAATTTAGTTCCTTCAAATTTCCGGCCTGCTATCGAAGCTTTACAAAAGTGCGGAAACAACGCCAATTCTTTATACGATTACCTACCTCAGACGCCCGACAGAGGATGGCCTTGGTGTGTGTTCCGTCGCATCATCACTGGTCATGTTGGGCCCTCAGTTCGAAGCCGTGACAACCCTAAAAAGGATGTTTATTTCGTGGTGACAATTGACCATGAAGAGAACGCAGATACGCTGCTCGGGAAGTTGGAAGAGGAAAGTGGCTCCGATCAATGGAAAAGTAGCACTTTATTCCAAGGCTATGGATACTACAGTTGCATCGTCTCGAACAGAGACGGGTCTATGTTCCTATGTCTTGCTGTTGGATTTTTTGCCTACAACTTCGCGGAGTTTGCAGAGACTCTAACTAACAATGTATACTAATAGTTTTTTTAACATAACCTCCCTGTACATAAATTACTTGACCAGCACTAAATTCACAGCTGTGTGGTAATGCATCGTTTAAGTCCTCGTCTTCTGGGCATAGCCAGACTGTATGAGCAGCTATTTGCGCATAAAAGGCCTCCGCACTGTCCCATAGGTAAATACCCAATGAACTATACCAGGTGATCGTCGCATTTTCTGGAACAACAAAAACCATAGGCACGCCGCCATCAACCGATGTAAAATCTGTCGCCGTTAACGGCGGAATCCAGTTCCTCGTGTTTCTAGGCATCGCAGATCGTTACTAAAGAAAAAAGGGTACGTTAACATAAGACATAATGAGGCGACGACTGAGGAGCAATGCTATATCATACAACGTCTGTATTTGTCGTTTTCTTTTCTCGTTGATGCCTCAGCCTGATGCAACCTTTTCATATTGTTTCTAAGGAAGCGGCGATGCCTCCCGGCAGAGGAACGCTGGTGTGCCGATTTTTCGCGACAAGAAACGAGTATGCCGTTAAAAATGCGTCGCGAAGAATAGTTGAGGTGACTTCAAATAATACTGTTTGTTTTGTCTTGAAATATTTATTTTATGCTGGCGGTGGTATTTTCAAATGGCCCCATTAGGCCGCGGTTTTATCCGTGCTGCCTAACTTCGGCCATAATTTTTACTTAGAGCGGGGTACTGCGGGGTAAAATGAAGATAACCTTAAAAAGCAATCACTTTTTGCTACGTTTTGATTGAAGTTCGGCGAACTGTTGACGATGTTTTGTTGACAGTCGTTTTAGAAACAACGACGAGGCTCTTCCAGTTGCCAAACAAGGCTGCTCTGTTACACGAATAAATCTGCAGAAACAGTGGTCGCGTATGCAAGGCGCGAATCTGGCAACTGCCGCCCTGTTATGCACGGACAAAGCTTTACCGCATCCGGGCATGACACATTTGCCAGGTCCTGCACCCCCATCGCACACCGCTGCCAGACAGCGAAACCAATGAAACGCTTGGAGTGCGATGCATGGAACTGTTGGTGGCTGCTCACCTTGTCCCAATCCCCGGCGTTACTTCCACTCCCTTCGGCCAGAGCTTACGCACCCCACGTAATGTGTCAGGCGCTGGGCTGGTCCCAACGCTACCCCTAGGCCCCCGGTCTGCCCTCCGCCTAAACCCGTTTTACGGGACTGTGGGGACAATAGATACCTCTATCTTCACCCCCTATTTAAAGACTAACGGCTCACGTTGCCAGCCGCCTTGGTAGGGTGGGTGGCCGTGCGCGACACTTGTTAAAAGAAAAAACTCGACCTCTAAGACGTATCGGCTGCGTTTCCACATCGGGACGAAGTCAGCCCGGAAGACCGGGAAGCGCCCGGCAGGCCTGTGCTGGAAAAGGTGAATGCCCGAGACCTGTCTTTATCTTAACCCTTTACACAGCGGCGGAAGAGGCCCTTACCCATGTTCGTGATGTCTAATTATTAGCTTACTTCACACCAACCACAAAATCCGCCCGTAAATGCCCCCGCACACCTCTCGGACAGTCCGCAGCTACATCTACATTGGGCACTGCAAGTGGTTGCATGGCTGTATGTACCTGGGAGCCGATAATGGTCTCTTTTACGGGAACCGATACATACTTTGGCAATGTAGATGGGCTTTTTGGTCTTGGATTTGGGGGCTGCAACTACGGATCTTGTTATGACTAAACAGCCGGCAGGGCCGTTGACGCAGAGAAAGAGGAGGCGCGTAGACGACGGGGAGTAGCTTAGTACAGTGGACGAACGCAGGCTCAGCCCAGTGGAAAGAGGAAGAAAGTATCCTTTATGTAAGAGGCTCCCACCTCTGGACCTTGAAATCTCGTCTGCAGCTTATCTGCGCTTTTCCCTTGTCGCGCTCTCTGCTCTCTGCTCCGAGACGCCGCCTTCGCCCACCCCCCCCTCTCAGCGAGCCACCCCAATGGCCAGTGCCAAAGACGAATATCCATCGACAAGCCGATGCGTCGGACTCGACGACACCACTTTACGCGCTGTCGGGCCGATCCCAAAAGATCCCGCTACAGCCTGGGCGAGGCACGACCTCTTTGTCTTAGGTCGCGTAATTGACACGAAGGACCGCCGCGAGATCGAGAAAAGACGCAACGACGACGAGCCTCACATTTTCCGGGTTGTATCTTCGGAACACGGTTGCCAAGATGAGACGCCTGAAGAATCCATTCGCCAAACATTCCGACGGCGCAAGAAGGTATTACACGCCTCCCAGGGTATAAGAAACACGGGAAGCAACAAACATCTGGACACAGCCCCCACCAACACACTCAACCTACCCAAAATACCACCCGAGATCCTTAACATGATCGTCAGCTATACCTTGGAAGCGCCTCTCGATCTTTATATCCGGACGGACACGCGCCCGGAGGAGACGGCCTGGGAAAGATCAGGAAAGATCAGGGGTACATACGATAGACGGCACGAGTATACAACAAAGGACTATGATGAATGGTTACAGGGCCGGTACAAAAACAACATACCGCTCGCCCTCGTCTCTAAACACTTACGAAACACCGTGTCCCTCCTTGTCGCGAAAAACCGGAAGACCTTAAAGGATCGGATAGGACGGGCTCGGGTTACGTTTACGAGTTCGACGCTGGGCAATACAGGGAAAACTTCGCGTATCGAAGACCCAAAGTCGTGGATCCGTATCGGTACTGTCCTCCAAGGCATTTGGTACGATCTTGGCCCGAGGATTACTTCACGTATTACTCGTTTACAGTTCGCGGCTGTCTGGGACAAGGACCAAGACCGGCTGGTCACACCGCTTCGCGACATCGTTGGTTTCGTAGATGAGTTCGAGAGACTTAGAACGATTGCGATCCGCTGCCGGATTTTGTTTTCTGGTAAGAAGCCGACATACGTCGATCTTGTGAAGAAACCCTATAGAGCTGAGGGAATCTACGACGTCATCGTCGGCGAGATTGCAGCAGTCACGGCGGCGGCCATCGTGAACAGGAAGCACGACCGTTGTGGTATTGTGCCAGGCTGCTGCCTTGTCCCGAACTGTGAAACTCGCCGTAGTATGGCCGTAAGAGCCTGTCAACACGGCGTACCGAACATGGCAAACAAACCCATCAACTTTCGAGTTTTTCTCCTTCCCGTGTTACAAGGTCTTTTCAACTAGATGTGTGGATAGCTTCCTTTATTACAATACGATTATACTCATCTAAATATTTCAATCCATCTACGAGTTCTTTAGGCTAGACAAGGCCTGCGTGGAAGCGTGTCGGGCAAAGCTTTTTGGCGCGATGTGAAAGGAAGGGAGGCGGACGAAAAGAGAGACAGGGCCTAACCTCGAACTGGAATCTTTAGTCGAGCCTATGTGTTAGTTGATATATACGGGGTTTGATTTTATAAAAGAGTAGATGAGAAATACAAAAGACGTGGATTTTTATACTTTTATGTATTTCGCCGACATTCTAGCACAGTGGTTCAAGGGGAGGCATCTTACTAGGAGTTCGAGAGTGTCGTCTTGTGGACCTCGAAAGAAACTCAATTGAAACAAAGTAGTAAAGAAAAAATAAAAGCCTAAATCGTCATTTATTATCAAGCCATCGTCAACGTTTTTTCAACCAACGACTCCGCCGTTATTAAAGCATCCTTGATCTATTCTACCTTTTTATCACAATCTCTCCCACCAAGTACATCCCGTGACACTTTTCCCAACACTCGTCGCGCAGATTCGAATTACTACACGATTTGTTTCAAGTGGGACACGAGAGCCGACGAAGCCCCATTGTTGGCGGCGTTGTCTGTCTGAAGGTCGGGGCCGTGGAGGTCGAGGCGGCTTTGTCTCTCTAATGGTTATGATCTTCCCAGAGTGGTGCTTATAGTCTCGTACTCGTAACATGCGTCTTGCAGACCATTGTCGAGCTGAGTGAGAAGATTTTGGGTGTTCTCATGATATATTATGTCGGCACCCAGTCTGTCGATTTTTTCCTGCTGGCGAATTTTATCGAGCTGCTACAGTAAAAGCGGGATCGTATTGCCGAGTGTCTTCAGGCGCGTCACCATATCGGACTGGCGAGAACGGGGGCCGGGAGAGGCTTAGGATAAGAGACTACTTCGTCGAGAGAACCACAGTAACCTCCCTTATCGGCGGCGATATAATATTCCGCGTAGACGAACAGCTAATGCCATCCTATTCGTTGTTAACTAGTTAGGCGCTCTAGGCTGCGACCTGTATTAGAACTTGTAATAAACGGGTGGGGGTAAGGGGGGGAGAAACTATCCACTTATAAATGTTGGGTGAGAGGAAAAAAAAAAGACTTCTCCGGATGCAGCCTGGCAGACAAAGGCGCGCACAGCCATTCCCTCTGTCCTCCTTTCCCCTGCCTCCTTGTCAACTGGTTTTCCGCTTCCCTATCCTGTCAACTTTTCCACAGAATAAAGCCGTTTCGTCCCCTGGGATGGCCCTACTGTTGATTCGACATTCTTGGCTTATGATGGCCCAGCCCAGCGTTCTAGTCCCCGTCGTTCCGGTCCACCTTTCCCGCCTAGGTTGTCTTCTCTTTTTCGACGCTGTTCTTTCTTCAGCTAGGAGACACCAGGTGCACTGGGTGGAGCGGACCCGCCTGCCACTCGACAAGTCACGGCGGCGAGAGGAGTGCAGGGATGGTGTCTTTTTGGGCCACCCCTGCCCAAAGTCGTGGGCTTGGGAGCGTACATGTACATGTACGTTACAAAGCCATCGACTTGGTGACTTTACACCCCAGTCACCCCGTCCCTGGAACCTAATCACCCTCGCCGTGGATTGTTGGCGGTTTTCTCCTCTGTGCGGGTCTCGTCATCCCCTGGCCACCTTTTTCTTCAGCCTTGTCTCCAGAGGCAGGGAATGTGACAAGAGACAGTTGCCCGACCTCCCAGTGTCGCTAATACCACTAAGGACAGGGATAAAATAGCGGTCGTCCAATCGCAATTTAACGCAGAGCCGCTCAGGCGCGCCTCGTTTAGGCCGCCGGTGCGCCTTGGCACCCATCTGGTGTTAGTCGAACAAACTACGGAGTACCGAGTAAGGCACCGCGGAAAGAGGAAGCCAAGGTGTTCCGATAAAGAGTCGGACAGGGGTTTTGAGGCGAAGGGGTATGTTCAAATTATAAAAGGGCCTTTACCGCTACCTACAGGCCCTTACTGTAGGCCTCGACAGAGACGATGTTCTTTATAGACATTAACGTAGAGTGGCAGCCCTGGGTCGAAGTAAGCCACCCATTGTTACCCGCCTGTATGTGGTGTGAGTAGTCTAAACAAGTATAAGATACAGCTCGCATCCACCGTAGGTAGCCAGATGTGTCCTACTCCCCGAAGTCTACGCCAAAAGATGTCGAACAAGACGTACATTCTCCCAACGAAGACGATATAATGAATGATCCTCAAGACCCACACTCGAGCGCGCTCGGCTACGAGTTCGAAGTTAAGGAACAAGACCGGTGGTTACCTCTAGCTCAAGGCAAGTTTATTCTACCTATGTGGTGTCTTTTTATCCTCTTTCCCTTCCCTTACTCTATTTTATTTTACCTTCCCATAGGCGCGCGTCGTTCTCAAGGGCTGACAAACGTACCTAACAACGCTAACATCTGAAACTTTACTCCAGTTATTTGTGTTATAAGATGTGCGCTCCCAAAGAAAGCCCGGATTACGGAAGAGGCAAAGTAGTGTATACAGGAGTGTGTCAGCGAATTCATCTCTTTTATCACAAGTGAAGGTAAGGCGGAGTTCTCTATGTTCGTTTTCTTCGGTCATGTCAGTCGCCGTGCTAACCACCACAGTTGCGGAGAAATGCTGCAAAGAACTGTGGAAAAAAATCAATAGCGAGGACATCCTCTTTATTATAGAGTCCTTAGGTTTGGAGAACTACGTTAAGGCTCTTAAGAACAGTCAAGTATGTCTTTTTGTACTTACCTTACGGTCTTTGGTGTTATTTACCTTAGTATCGGCTTTCTCAACTAACGTGTCTTTTTACCGGCCAATAGACCACGGATACGTTTCCCCTTAAACGTATTAAGACGATTATAAAGCTCTATGGCGATGTTTAAACAATATCGAAAGAGGTGCTTATTCTGTTCGCCAAGGGTTGTGATATCTTCATCACCGACCTGACGCGGCGCGCCTAGGACTATACTACCGGGGATAACAAGCGCCGCACCCTCCGGCGTTCGGACATCGCCTCGGTCTACGCCGATTGCGACATGTTCGACTTTCTCATCGATACCGTCCCTCGTGAAGAAGCGACAAGCCACTCCAAGCGAGGCGGCTCCGACCCCAGCGGCGGCGCCGGTGGTGGCAGCGCGGCGTCGGCCAGCATTACTGCTGCCGCTGCCGCTGCCGCTCAGCAAGGTGTCGCGGGCGGTGCTAGCGTGTATCCCATGAGCGGCGAGGACGATTATGACTACTGGGCCAGTGCTCCCGCCGGCTACCAGGTCTTTTACTAACACCTGTGCCGTGCGGCCGCCGCGGGTATGTGATCCGATGGCTGTTTGAAAACGTTGTCCTTTTGACGTTTGAACTAGACTAACACACATGTGCAAGGCGGTGCGTACTGTTGCTTGAACAACTTTAGCCTGTGACTTCGTCTTCGTCTTAATGGTAGTACGTATCCTACGGTCTTGCTGTGGGTTAGGCTACTACTCGTTTCAATAGAGTTTGCTTGATTTATTTCCACGCATACCCTGATATGCCCACGTTTACATAAATAACTTGGCATACCATGTCATGGACGTCATTTATCTCGATTTTGGCTATGGAACGTATAAATGCACGGCTTGTCGGACGAGAAGAAGGCCAGACAAAGACAGGAGGGGAGGAGTACGGAAGAAGAAGAGGAAAGGGGGTGATGCCGACATTAGGGCCCCCAGAGCGTCGGGTCATCTCTCCCCGTCTGTCGGGCAGTAGGTTCCTCGCGAACCTTGTTGTATTAGGTACACAGTGTTAAAAGGACGATGCGTTAGCTATTTTGAGTGGCTTGGGGTGCCCGAAATTACCACTTCTTTGTTATGTTAGGCAGACACAACGGGGGTGGGTAGGGTTCTTCATGACAGGAGACGTAGGCGAGGCTGTATAAGGACCCAGCCTGTCCTTCTTTTGTTCCCACAATTACACCATAGTTGAAAAAAGTCTGCTATCAGCTTGATTCTCCTGTTTTCTCCCCGTCTTCTTTTTTTACTTTCCTTTCGCCACTCTCGGTCCTCTTCCTCTTCTTTTCCTCTTCTTTTCCTCTTCCGTCCCTATATCTTCCCCCCCGTCGGTCTCTTTTGTCCCCCTCTACAAATAATTTGTGGCCGCTCATTGTTCTTTTATTCACTCTGTTCGTGATATGGCGACGACTGCTCGTTTCGAAGTTTCTCTTCTTCAAAAAAGAAGTCCCGACGACCCACCACCTCCCGCGTTGATGGAGCCAAAGTCAGAGCATACTCCAATACCTCACGCCTGGCAAGACAGCTTGAGTGACATGGCCGACGACGAGGACGACGAGGACGGCAAGGCCTACGACGATGCCGAAAATTTTGACGACGACGGCGGCGCGTCTAGCCCGACCAAAACAAATTTCAATGACAATTACGAGTGTCCGTCGGCAACAACTCAAGACGCGCCCAGCCCGACCAAAACAGATTTCGAGGACATTGACAATTACGAGTGTCTGTCGGCAACAACTCAAGACGCGCCCAGCCCGACCAAAACAGATTTCGAGGACATTGACAATTACGAGTGCCCGTCGGCTACGAGCGTCCGTCGGCAACAATTCTCGACGGCAACGCCACAGGCTACAACGGACTTCGATGGAATTTTACGGGCATTGTCCGCCGGCTCCGGAGGGCAGAAGAACGCGAGTATCCGTACGTGGCTGGACCTGGTGCCATGAGATAGAGAAGACGTCACAAAAGAAGAAGCTTCACTAGAAGAAAGAAGATCCGTTACTTAAGATATCAACTAGCGTTCCAGATACTTGAAGCAATACTTATTTAATAATAATCACCATCTTCCTCGTCTAGACGGGCAAAGAAAATACTAAAGACATTGGCCGGTTCCAGCACACGGTGGAGCACCAGCAACAGCAGATATCCTCTGTCCCGGTCTTCAGGTGTTGACTCGAAAGACACGGAAGGCACACCTTTCCGGGGGCGTTATTATGACAGGTTGCTTAATGGAGACGACCATGGTAGGCTTAACAGGGATGAGGTGGCGTAAGGGGTAATACTCATTAGTGTGCCGTTACGTTTAACCCGGAAAGGATCAGCTCCGTCGAGCTTTGTTTGGGGCGTAGATGCGACTCAATAGGGGCTCGTGTCTGGCCACCACTGTTGTTCTTCTCCTTCCATCCTCTTGTATATGTACGTTTCCCTCCGCCGTTCCTGTCCCCTTTTCCTTTCCCTCCTCTTACCTTCCTTCTCTTTTTCCCTCTTTTATTATTACTTTCTCACTTTCTCTCTTCTACCTTTTGTCTCTTAACCTTTCTCTTCTTACATTTGTCTTCTTACGCCCCGTTGTCTCTCGTATATCCTGCCGACTCTCGCTTTGTCAACACCATGGATTAAGACAAATGGCACCGCCGCAAGAACCGCAGCCAGAGGTAGCCCATAGTGGCGTCTCGGAGAGCGGCCTCTCTGATACTGGTGGTTTGTCTCTGCTGAGCGGGGACCCCCGTTTAGATGACGACGACAAATCATTTGTATCACTCGTGACACTGCCGGACAGCATTCTGCATCCCGAACCCGATGTCGACGGCCGGGTGTATCATTCGGGCTGGTACACAACAAGTATGTCTTCTTCTGAGTCTCCATGAGCCTATGGTATAGGTCGAGCTTCGCCATGCTGACAGTTGGCAGACTACTGCTGTCCACAGGATGAGGTGCGCTGCTGGATTCTGAAAACCCGCTCGTTGTTCTACTAGTCCCGAGCTGACTCCATGACTAGGAACACCAACAGTATTTACGACTTCTACACAGTATGTTGTCGCCTTTATTTTCATGTGCAAAAGATGAATGAAGCTGACTGTCAGGCATCTACCTTTTTGCTTCTGACTATCGACTTCACCAATGCCCGGAAAAAACTGGCCCCCACCGCGTCCTGGACCTAGGCACAGGCACGGGCTGCTGGGCTCTTCATTACGGTAAGTTGCGCTCTTCTCCGCCTATCGCCATTTAATACAGTGCAAATTGGACAAACAACTAACATCCTTTTGGTTAACACAGCCGATGCACATCCGGATGCTGTCGTTGTCGGAGTCGATATCAGCCCAATTCAACCGGAAGGGTACGCTACATTCAGTCCCTCCCTACAGGTGCACATCTAATAAACGTTTTTCAGAGTGCCGATAAACTGTTCCTTTGAAATTGACGATGTGGAGCAAATCTGGACTTGGCCGAAGAATTTTGATCTCATCCATTGGCGTTTTCTGCATAATTCTTTTGCTAACGCGCCGGCGGTCATTCAACAATGCTTTTCGTGTGTTTCTTTCTTATCTCGTTATCGTTTGCGTGGAACGAGCTAACTGTGAAAAGCAATCTCAACGAGGACGGCTATCTCGAGATGTTCGACGGCCTGTCACTTGAGTGGGAAGACGGCACTAACTCAGTTGACTGTGCTCTACAGGAACTAGTTTCTCGAGCCACAAATGCATCGCATCACCAGGGCCATCCGATCGACCGTTCGTCAGGCTATCCTCAACTGATGAAAGAAGCTGGTTTTATTGACATCATTCACGAGGAGATCAAGTGGCCCATCAATGGCTGGCCCGCCCAGGAGCGACCCAGCGACCCCAGCGACGAGAGGCAATGGGAACAACATCTAGGTAACTTGGTCCTGAAACTCTTCGATTACGATCTCGAGGGACTCTTCGTGGCACTTCTATGTCGCTATGGTGATATGGCGCCCGAGGCGGCCACTGCACTGTGTGCTCAGGCTCGGCTCAATCTACGCGACACCAACATACATGCCTACTGGAAGTTGTATGTTCCACCACTTCTTGTTGATTCTGTGCTTTACAAATCTTTTAGAAGGTATTGACATTTCGCAGCAACTTGGCCTACGGAAGAAAGCCCATCGCGGTGGCGTCAACTAACGGCCGCAACCAACCGGAGCCCGTGGCAAGTCCATCCAATGGATTCGGTGTTGGCAAGCCTTCTACATCTTTATCTAAAGACAGTGTGGGTGACAAGGCGTCCCAAGCACCGCCAACGCCACCCCCAACACCACCGACTGCCTTCAGCGTTCCCTCCCCCGCTCCCACTGCTTCAACAACCTCCACACCGATTTGCGTACCCCAATACGAGATGACACGGAATGGTCAACAAGGCCATCCATCAATCCCGGCCTCTGTAGCCTCCAATAGCCATCAAAATGGTACGAAACGGCACAGAGAGAGGGTGGATAAGGAAGCCCAGCATGCCACGAAGCGCGCCAGGACTATTTACGAGCTAGTGGGGAGTTCGGCGAGTGGCCCCAACTACACAGTCGGTGCTCCATCACTGTCAACAAAGTCTGAAGACAGACAGGATGCTTCGGGACTATCATCTAAGGACGACGAGGACGACGAGGACGAAGAGGACAGCGACGAAGTTGATAAGGGGAAGAATCAACAATAACACCGAAGCAATTAACCCAGAGGCGCGAGTGATAAGTGGATGTCAAGAAGCAGTAAGGCGGTGTGGTTTTTTTTTCTATCAATTTGTTTTATTTCCATTACTTAGCCAGGGCCACAGATTGCTTAGCAGTCTCGCCAGTGCCCACCCAAACTGGTTTCCCGGTGCATTTCGTTTCTTAGTTTGGCTTTCTTTTTCTTTTTCTTTTTCTTTCCATAGTTAGATAATACTTGCACAACAGCAGATAGCACACAGTAGCCAGATTAATACAGGCGTTTAACTCCTACCATTATTACAGTATTCGTACGCGTAGTCGATCTCAGTTCTGCCCGAGATGCCGACCGGGTCTCGGTCACCCGATACCACTCCCTTTCACCCTCCCCTTACCATCTCGGGCGAAAACACGTCCGTTTTTGTTTTAGGGGTACCAAAACAAAAAAAAGAAAGTAGAACACAAAATACATTATACAAAGACGGGATCCATGAAACCTGTCTACGCAATAATTACAGATCGGCCAGCTAAACCACACACCGGCGCAAAAAAGACAAGACAGAAGATGGAGACCAAAAGTGCGATGCCAAACCAATGCAGACAGTATCAGCAATCGTGGCAGAATTACTCATTCCTGCTTAAAGTGCCAGAAAATCACGACTTTTGTTGTCTTCGCGTAGATACAAAGGGGGCTTGGAAGGGCTCTTGATAAGAGGAGATAGATGCTCTCCGTAAGCTTCTTCAGGCTTTGCCGTATTCCTCCTGAGCGCCTGAATCAATTTTGTGCCCGTAACATAGATAAGTTGGCGACTTTTTTTCATTTGTAGGAATAGAAGAAGGACAGGCTGGATCTTTTTACAGCCTCGCCTGCATATCCTTTTATTAAGAGCCCTTCCCAGCCCCCTTGTATCTACGTCAAAACAGGAAAGTCGTAATTTCGGGCACTCAAACCACTGAAAATAAGTTACACACCGTTCTTTCGTCGATGTGTACTTGATTACAACAAGGCTCGCGAGGCTGCCCGACAGACGGGGGGAAAGCTGCCCCTCTCTTGGCTCGGTATTGATCTGAAGTACCTGTACAGGTACTCTGCAACGTAAGACCAAAGGGGCGGAAGTACCCCCAATTAGTTTCTGCGCAGCCCTGGTATCCGTCGACTGCTCCCCAGCTCCCTTTGCTTTCCTTATCCCTCCTTCCGTCTCCCCTTTTTTATCTCCCGCCCATCGCGCACCAATGCTTTCTTGTCCTGCCGTCTTTTTGAGTTGTCTCGAGCTGCGTCCATCTGCGACGGAATCTTTTCTTTTATTGCGTTCGTCACCTCGTTCGTCTCGTCCTTTTTTCTTCTCCCCTCTGTTCTCTTTTTAACACCCTGTCAGCCAATTTCCACACCCTAGCGCCTATTGTCCTGCCGAAATGCTTATTGACGGTGAGAAACGGGCCTGCAGCGCCTGTATTCGCGGCCACCGCGTCAGCCGGTGCCAACATCATGGTATGTGTTTTCGGTCGTTTACGTTACTTTTTCCGTGTCTTTTCCTTGAACTTCTTTCCGGGGTTTGTTAAGGGCAGGAGCGAAGCATGAGAAGAAATGAGCACTTACAGCGCTGGAACAACTAAAGCTCCCAAGATAAGTGGCCGAGCCGCGTGCTGCGTGCGGGCGCCATCCACGCAAACGCATGCGGCGCGTACTCGATGCGGCTGTGCAGCGCCGTCTGGCGCGTCGCCTCGTCGAGCAGCGCGAGCGCGCGGCTGCCGGCGACCATGGCCGTGGCGCCGGGCGGCATGCGCATCTCCGTGCCCGAGCCGTCGTCCCACCGCACGGTGACGTCGGGGCCCTTGGGCGTCTGGACGGCCAGCAGGCAGCCGACGCGCGGCGGCGGGATGTTGTACAGCGAGCCGTCAAAGTGCCACTGGTAGAAGCGCGACGCGCCGGCCTCGCGGTGCTCGTCGCTGATGTGCGGCGGCAGGTGGAACTCGTGGTGGTCAATGCCTTGGACCTCGAAGCCGGGCGGGAAGCCGTAGTGGTCGGGGCCCAAGGGGCCGCGGCCCAGGATGTGCACCTGCGGCTGCTCGGGGATGGCGGGCCGTTTGGGGATGCCGTAGATGTCGACGCCGTCATGGTGCAGCAAGAAGGGATCTTTGCCGTGCGCAAAGCCGCCCGTCGTCTCGTCCGGGTCAAAGCTCGCCGTCAGGCGGTACTGCTGCTGCGGGCGCAGCATGCTCGGCTGCTCCTTGAAGACGAGCAGCTTGTGATTGTGCAGTGCGTCCGAGATGAAGGCAAAGTCGGCATCGGTAAACTTGTTGAGGTCAATCCCGTAGACCAGTGCGCCAAAGTCGACCTTGCTGTCGGCGGCGTGCGCAATGGGCTGGATGCGACCCGTGGTAGTCTCGGCATGAGGCAGTTCAAAGGTCTCCTTGGGCGGCAGCAAGTGCAGCCCAGGGGCGCCCGCTTTCTCAGTTTCTCTAATGACAGCGGCGATGACCATTTTGTGTTGTCGTGTGAGGTTGTGTTGGCAATTTACGAAATATGTGATTGATGAGGCTGGTGCAGGTGTCGATTTGTCTGATAAGTGTTGATGAACTTGGAACTTATATCAACCCGCAATATTGATGCTTTGAAGGTTGTTTGATCCTGTCCTGTGGAATGGTACAACGAACGTCGCTCCTGCCACCAGGATCGCTCCTTCCGTAGTAAGAAGACCCGCACAGTCGGGTGTCGGCCGAGCCCGAGCAACACGGAAGACCCACTTTTTGCCACCTCGGCCGAGCTTCATCACCACAAGAGCCCATCGGATCACCAGGAATTCCTCTAACGAAGCTTCTCGGTCATTGTCGCTTAACGAGTGCTTGTTTAAAAACGAATTTCTTGTTCCTGACAGCGTGATACTGGGCCACTTCCGACAACACAACATCTCCACATCCACCATGTCCTCCTTCATCGACACGCCTCTGGGTTACAAGATACACTACAAACTGTCAGGCGACCCGTCTGGCCAGCTCGTCATCCTGACCCACGGCCTTTGCGGCTCAACCGCCACGTTTGACAATTTCGTGCCGCTGCTTCCGGAGCGCTTCCACGCCGTCAGCGTCGACTTCCCCGGCTTTGGCAAGTCGCCGCGGCCCTCGGCAGCAGACGTGCGACGCATTTCAATCGCCGACCATGTCGCCAACCTACACCATCTCGTCGCATCTCTGCAAGCCGCTGCGCCAGCGGGCAGCGCCGGCGCCCGCAAGCCCGTGCTCCTCGTGGGACACTCGCTGGGCGCCGTTGTCAATCTACACGCTGCTGCTGCCGCTGCCACCTCATCTCCCGTTGGCGGCCTCTTGCTTCTGGGACCCGGCCGCGCGCGCCGCCATGGTGGACCTGGCCGCGCTGGTGCGCGCCCAGGGCATCGCCGCCGCCGCCACCAAGGCCGCCGAGGTGACCAATTTCTATGCGGACACGCCCGAGCGGACGGTTCCCGCTCTGCTCCGACGGAGCGTGTACGACGCCGTCGCCGCATCCGACCCGGAGGCATACGCCCAGACGTGTGAGGCCATGGTGGCGGATGACCACGTCGACCCTGCGTACGGCGCCATAACGTGTCCTGTGGTGTTTGTGGCGGGCGACAAGGACAGAATCAGCCCCGTGACGCGGTCGGAAGACCTGGCCAAGCTGGTGGGCGGGCCGGTCGAGGTGCAGGTTGTGCGCAGCGGGCACCAGCTGATTCTGGAGGACTCGGAGGGCGTGAAGCTGGCGCTGTCCATTTTCCTGAGCCACGTGGAGAAGGTAGAGGCGGAGGCTTAGATGGTTGTCGACGGGAGGTTACTTTGGGCGTTACGAGTTGTAGTCAGAGCACGCAATCTATTTCTGTACACGTCATACTACGGTAGGGACATATCATGGCTCGCCAGGTAGAGCAGATTCTCAAAACCGTTGCTAGTCCTCTCCCAACCCGGCGGAAGTAGTGTGGGAAGACCCAGGGTGCCAGTGTCAACAAACTCGTCGCTGAGCATTGTCGCTTCCTCTCCCACGGATGCTACCGGGAAGCGATCCGCAGTGTCCACTGTGTCGGCTATGGCACTGTCAAGAAGGTGATCTTTTCCCAAAGGAAGAGTCCCGGTGAGTGGTTGTGATGTCACGGCTTCCGTATCAACACTGTGTCCATTCGCAAGCGGCTTCGAGGGCATCTGCCGTCGCCGTTTGTAGTGGGGTCTACTGCTGGGCTGCCGCTGTTCGTCCGTCGTCTCGCCTCGGCAGTAACTGCGAATGAAAGCAGGCACATTGAATCCGTTGTTGCTCGTAACCGACAGCGACGATCGGTGGTCGTGCGTCCATGGTCGTTTCCGTTTTCGGGAGCGGGCTTCGCCGATGGCAAATCGTTCGTCTGGCGCAGGAGCGGCGTCCCGGCGGCCGACTTCGTCGAGCAGGGCGCGCAGCAGCCGCATCCCGCGCACGGCAATCATGCTCTGCGGGAACTGCCGCAGCAAATCGACGACGTCTTCGACCAAACGAGCGTGTTCTGCATGCTCGCGGACCACGCTGGCATCGTCGCCCGGACCGCGGTGCAGCACGTCCAGAGTCAAAATGATGGACGCGGCCACCGAGAACGCCTGGTGGACCCACAGCACAGGCCCCTCTTCCCGCACAACGGCCTTGTACTCCTTGATGATGGTCTTGGAGGCGGCGATGCACGTGTGGCGGGTAAAGGCAAAGGCCGGATTGGTGAAGCTCTCGGACAAGAACGAGCGGTGGATCATGATAATCTTGTGGCCGGAGCTGATGGCCAGGGCGCGGCGGGCCCAGGGAACCCAGCAGGGCCAGTGGTCTTGCAGGGGCACCTGGGGGCCCAGGAAGCGCGGGCGGCCGGCCGTGGCCAGTGCGCGCATGTGGGCGTCCCACGACAGGACCTGCTGGTAGCGGGTATAGGCGGTGTTGCAGGACAGCAGGCCGTCCTGCAGGCGCGGCATGATGGAGGCGATGGTGTTGAGGAAGCGGCAGTAGCCGGAGACGGTGGGCTCGGCCTCGGGCTGGACCGGGATGCTGCTGCTGCCTGCGTCCGACGGGGCCGCGGCGGCGGCCAGGTCTTCGTCGTGCACGTTGGCGGGCCTGGCGGTCTGCGCGTGCAGCGGGTTGACGAGGTAGCTTTCCGAGAAGGGGATGCCGAACCAGTCCTGGCTGCACAGCTGACTCCACACGCGACGGCCCTCTTCGACGTCGGCCGTGCCGGGGCTGCCGTCGTGCGAGCGCGAGCCCAACCGATGCAGCCCCAGGGACTGGTCAATGCGCACGGCGGCCGCCAGCTGGATGCTCTGCGTGTTGGAGAAGCCGAGAATGTGCGCCGAGATGGTCATGGTGGCAATGGCCTGGCAGGAGCGGACGCTGTGATGGGCCATGTACGGGGCGCGGGCGAGGCAGGCCAGCGCGGCCTGGAACCAGTGTTTGCAGAGCGCGGGGCGTTCGGTTCCCAGAAAGCCCCAGGCCGCAGCTCGGGCAGTTGGCGCGCAGGTCAGGCTGCCGGACAGAACGGCAAAGAGAAGCGCCACCCATTGCAGGTCGAGGCCGGCGACGCCACGGTGCGCCTCGACGGCATCGACATGCCCCCCGAACCGGTCGTAAAAGGACGCCAGGTCAGCACGGAAGCGCGGCGCCAGAAACGAGGCGTGGTACCACAGCAGGCACTCGACGTGGTAGTCGACCAGCTGCTCGACTTGGCGACGACTCGGGAGAAGCAGCTGCATGACGGCCAAGGGATTGTGCGCGCTGTGCGGATGGCTGCCACTGAACGGGTTATCGCCGTCGGCGCTGTCGTTGTCGTCCATGTTTAGTTGTTGCAGATGGTCGGGTCGGCCGCCGAATTCTCCAAATGGCGTGTGGAGCGCGTCGGCCTCGTCTAGCACCGTAATCGTGGCCATATCGGCGACTGTCGTGCTTCCATCACCAACGCTGCTGTGGCGACCCGTGCTTGCAGGATGGTGTCCTGGGTCTTTGCGGCGGCCCCACGCGAGAAACTCCAGGATGGACGCGGCGTCCTTGATGACGGTGTCGCTCGTGTCCCGTCGCTTGCCCGGATGATGGGGTCTGTCCACGAAGGAGCCGTCATTCTCCCTGTCCTGATCGGCCGCACTGTATTGGCTGCCTTCTTCGTTGTCCACGTCTTCTGTATCGTCCACGACGGCATTGTCAAGCAGGGGTGACAAATAACGGTCCTGCGTCTGTTGTCGAGGATGCTTGTCCAATCCGTCTCCCTCCGCCGGCAGTCGACATGATTGACGTTCAAGTTCGCGGATGCGTCGCCGCAGAAATGCAAGCTCACTCGGTATGGTGTCACGCTGCATCGTGGTCGGCGTTGCGAGCACCGGAGACGGCACCAGCTCATCTGGTCCGCACGAGTCTTGTTCGCCTCTGTCGGGAAGATGGCCGTCAGCAACCAGTGATTGGTAGCTGTCGCTGCCCTTGCACATCACATCTCACAGGTCTCACCTCCGAATGCATGTCTCGCATGGAATCGTCTTGGAACAACGCACCTTGCGCCGCGTGCAAGACGCGCAGGCCGTCCGCGTCCGGCTGCTGGCGGCCGACATTTGCGTGGCAGTGGTTGAAGACGATGCAGGATGGCCTATGGTGAGTAGTCGCGTCAGCGTGTGCACAGCTCGGCCGGGCAGCGGATATAAAAGTAAGTACTTTCGTACTTCGTATGCGATACAGATTACGCGGTAAAGACTCACAGGCACGGCTGGACACTGCCGGTCTTATCTGTACGTCTCTTGCGGGTACCTCCGCGTCTCCACTGCCCCACTTTTCACTTACACGGACTCATGCTCTGGGCCTCGTCTTTGGATGGCCGTTGGCAGTCGATATGCGCCTTGTGTCGGACGACAGGCAGATCGTTATCTCTCACGGCGGGCACAGTGCCGGTCCCGGCTATCCAGCTTCCTATCCATTTCGAGAACCGGAGTGTCTGCACAGCGCATCTCGGCCGATATATGGGAGGGCATCACTTATCGGCCCTGGATGATATCGAGTTTAGTATTTACGTCGTCGCATCCGCGCGTATCGTTTCGTAGTATGATTTAGATGATGAGGAGTCGTGGGCCACCTGTAGACAGACTCGGCCATCACATTCGTGTTACATATAACATCCACGATCCACACGTAGCCCTGCCCAGCTCTCGCAATACCCGACCTCGTCCACCCATGGCTTCATCATGGCCTTCGCAGAAAAGAAAAAGGCTCTTGTGCATGCCTTCTCATCCCGCCATGCGTTTGTCAAGGCCCTCGAGACGCGCACGGACAGCGCAGACGGCGAGACGGAGCGCAGCCGGTGGAAGAATGAAGACCTGGACGTCAGCCCGCCCGCGCACCGAACGTGGACCGTCTTCGACTATGCCGGCTTCTGGGCGTCGTATGGCATCTCGCCGGGCACCTGGAGCGTCGGCAGTGCGCTCATCAGTGTCGGCCTCAAGCCGTGGCAGGCCGTCGTCTGTCTTTTCGTAGGGTAAGTCGTCTTTTCTGGTCCTTGCTTCGTCGCTGTCTTTTTCTGGACCTCGCTGCGCTCGCTTTCTCTTTCTGGACCTCGCTGCGCTCGCTTTCTTTCTTTCCTCGCTACGCTCGCATTCTCTTTCTAGTCCTCGCTACGCTCGCTTTCCCCCCCTCCCCGCTTCGTTCACTTTCCTCATTTTCCTCGCTTCGCTCCCTGACCGCTCACAACAGCTATTTGTTCGGCGGCATCGGCGTCGTCCTCCACTCCCGCGTCGCCGCCGTCTACCACATCGGCTTCCCCGTCGAAGCCCGCGTCACCTTCGGCCTCCGCGGCGCCTATTTCCCCGTCGTCCTCCGCGTCCTCACCGCCCTCATCTGGACCAGCGTGTCCATCGTCCAGGGCGGCTACCACACGGCCGTCGTCTTGCGGTGCATCTTCGGCGACAGCTACTGGAACATGCACAACACCATCCCGGCCAGCGCCGGCATTACCCTGCCGCTGTTCATCGGCCTGCTCGTCTACTGGATCCTCACCTTCCCGCTCCTCATGGTGCCGCTGCCCAGGTTTCGCCGCCACGTCGAGATCAACTCCCTCCTCATGCCCTTTGCCATCGGTGGCCTGTTCATCTACTGCATGGTCGAGGGCCGCGGCGCGCCGCAGACGAGCCTGTCGACGGTCGGCGGCATCTACGGGCCCGACTTGGGCTGGGCCATGGTCGCCGGCATCAACGCCATCATGGGCAAGACGTCGACGCTCGTCGTCAACCAGCCGGACATTGCGCGCTACGCGCGGCGCCGGTCCGCCGTGCTGTCGCAGCTCGTGAGCCTGCCCGTGTGCAACACCGTGGGCGCGACGCTCGGCATCTTTGCCACCAACGCCATCCACAACCGCTGGGGCCACCTCGACTGGAACCCCTGGACGCTCTCGCACGACATCCTCGACCACCGCTGGGGCCCCGGCGCCCGGGCCGCGCTGTTCTTTGCCAACGGCTTCTTCATGTACTCCAACGCCGTCACCGACATCGGCGCCAACATCGCGCCCTTTGGCGCCGACTTTATGACGCTGTTCCCGCGCTGGCTCAACATCAACCGCGGCATGTGGATCGCCTACGTGCTGAGCGTCGCCATCAATCCCTGGTACATCCTGGCCTCGGCCTCGGGCTTCCTGACGTTTCTCGGCGGCTACTCCATTTTCCTGGGCCCCTTTTTGGGCATCTTTGTCACCGACTACTTTGTCCTCCGCCGCGGCAACATCGACGTGGCGTCCCTCTACGCCCCCGGCGGCGCCTATTGGTACACCGGCGGCATCCACTGGCGCGCCCTGGCAGCCTGGGTGGTGGCCGTGGCCTTTGTAGTGCCCGGCTTCGCGGCGCAGTTTGGCCACACGCTGGCGGGCGCGGCCGGCTGGCACCACCTGTACCAGTTCAGCTGGTTCTATGCCGTGACCATTGCGAGCGTCATGTACTTTGCGCTGTCGTTTGTCGGCGAGTACGCGCCGCGGGAGCGCAACATGGCGTTTGAGGCGCTGGCAAAGGAGGCGAGCGAGAGCGAGATGCGTGTTTCCGTTGTCGACATCATTGAGGGCGAGACGGCCAGCCAGGAGGTGTCTGACAAGTCGGCGATTCCCGATTCGGTGGATAAGAAGGTATAGCCGTCAGGATGTTTTGATTTAGATGCTATCTCATTATCTTGGTGGACATATAAAGCGCACTCTATTGTTCGTCGTTTCAACAATTATCATGACTCGCACAGTCCAGTGAGGAACTTTGTCGACAACAGTTTGTGCCATTGGCTTGATCGAGTGAGACTGGAGGTGGTCTCGTTTGTGTCTTAATCGCCGCTAAAATCACATCATGCACAGCTAGTGTGGGCTGCAAACGATGGACGGCGGGCGTGATCCAGACACTTGACGCACTAGCTGTAAACACATACCATCTGCACGTCAATCCACGCAGTTCTGTCACCATACTGGACTTGCGACTATTGCGACGCTTCATGACACGTTATGGCCTGCGACACGCGACCCGCGTCGGCACCGAATCGTCGGGCGCTTGTTCTCGCGGTTGTTCCAATCTTGCAACGTATTACATCTGTCATGCTGCCACACCCACCTGTCGTAACCAATGGTGCCCGTTTGTGCCATTGCGTGACATCCTCCGCGAGCGTCCGCGAGTCACCATGCTGTCAGCTCCTGTGGCGATGTTGCAATGCAGTCGATGCCGCAAGTCTCTATATATTCGGGTGTCTGTCCCTCCATGATGCTGCCGAGTAACGAAACGCAAAGTCCACACCCTACACCCACATCGCATCACCACATCACCCACAATGTCTCCCTCTGCCGTCGACGTCCCACCCGCCCCTGCCGAGGTCCCGGCTGCGACCAAGGCCGTCCCTGCCAAGACCGAGGCTCCCAGCCAGCCGAAACTCGACAACGGCAGCGACCCCAACACGGAGCGGCCGGCCCTCTTCACCGGCCACAAGGAGGCCCTCAAGCTCAGCGGCGCGCTCGACCAGTTCAAGTCGTTTGACGTGACGCCCGTGATTGGCCGCGAGTTTGCCGGCCCCGACGTCGACCTGGCCGCGTGGCTGCGCGCGCCCAACGCGGACGAGCTGCTGCGCGACCTGGCCATTACCATCTCGCAGCGCGGCGTCGTCTTCTTCCGCAAGCAGGACAACGTGACGGACGCGGTCCAGAAGGAGCTGGTGCAGCGGCTGGGCGAGCTGTCGGGCAAGCCGGCGACGTCCAAGCTGCACATCCACCCGATCAACAACGCCGGCGTGCGCCAGGACGCGGCCCGGGACGTCGCCGACAAGGGCGACCACGACGACGAGATCTCCGTCATCTCGTCGGTGCAGGCCAAGAAGCTGTTCCAGGACCGCTTCCAGCAGCCCGTCGGCGCCTTCAGCTCCAAGCGCCAGAGCGGCCGCGACCAGTGGCACTCGGACATTACCTTTGAGCCCATCCCCAGCGACTACGCGCTGCTGCGCCTGACCAAGCTGCCCGCGACCGGCGGCGACACGCTCTGGGCCTCGGGCTACGAGCTCTACGACCGCATCTCGCCGACGCTGCGCGCCTTCTTGGACACCCTGACCGCCTACTACGCGCAGCCCGGCTTCGAGGCGTCGGCCGCCCGCAACGGCTTCGAGCTCTACGCGGCGCCGCGCGGCGCCCCCGAAAACGTCGGCAGCGTCCTCGAGGCCGTCCACCCCATCGTGCGCACCAACCCCGTCACCGGCTGGAAGTCCGTCTTTGCCGTCGGCCACCACGTCCAGCGCATCCACGGCCTGTCGGACGCCGAGAGCCAGCAGTTCCTCGGCTGGTTCAACCAGCTCATCGTCGACAACCACGACCTCCAGGTGCGCCTGCGCTGGCAGGACGTCAACGACCTCGCCATCTGGGACAACCGCAGCGTCTACCACGCCGCCACCCCCGACTACCTCTACGAGCACGGCCTCGGCGAGCGCTCCGGCAGCCGCGCCGTCAGCCTCGGCGAGAAGCCCTACGTTGACCCGCAGAGCACCAGCCGCCGCGAGGCACTGGAGAAGGAGTGGGCGGCATCGCAGTAGGCGAGGGTGCGTAGCAGAGGGCGTGGTAGTGGTAGGCAATTAATCATATATCAATTTAAACGTATGCCTCGTATACGATGCGACCAGACATGGCTGGCCGTTTTTGTAAGTCCATCGGTACATTGCCGCCACGAATCTACGCGTCTACACTTATGCTGATCGTACGGCAAAAGGTTTGGATTGCGTCTAGCATCGGGGGAAGAACGCTCAGCATGTTTCGATCCGGGAGACTCACATGGTTTGATTGGTTGCAACCAGCTACGCAGTTGGGTGTATCGCCACAGTACGTCACAGTAGTACTGAACAAAGGCTTGGCTGATTCCGGTTGCTGAAAGACTGCAACATTGGACGCTGAGAAGACGTTCAGTGACTGCCATGTTCTCTTTCGGCTGGTTAGTTGTCAGTTGATTACCACTAGAAACGTCGCGTCGTCTGTAAACCAGAAATGAATAACGCCTTCCAGCGCATGGCATTTCCATTCATTGTCGTGTTCGTGCTGCGGGCCGTGCTGGAAGCGGACCTGCGTGCGGTGTACCATTCGCTGCCGTTGCGAGCGGTACATCTCCGTTCGCCAGCAGAGCATTCGCGGTTTGTACACCTCCTCGGCTGGATCTACCTGCCGGCGACATTGACCGAGTGTTCTGGCCCCTCCATTGCCGTACTGCAGCAAAATACCCCTGCAAAAGCCTGTTTTGGAGTCGTAGTATGTCAAGGCCGACGTTATACCACTAAGAGAGGCCCAGGAGAAGTACGCATCGCTGCCAATCGGGGAACGGTAGGACGTTTCCAAGGGGAACGGCTTAGGAAGACGCGCGTCGGCAGAGAATGGGCAATACGCGCCAAAGTGCGGCACCGGGAATCCCTCTTTTGGCTCGCCGTAAATAAGAGTAATGGGCGCCGATCGGCCCAGACACCGGTCCGTTGCGCCACCCGTGATATGCTGTCCGATGACGACGTCGCCAGCGAGGCGAGTCCGAATAAGAATATTTACGCACGAAGCCGATTGTGCCCGGACGCCAAGAACCAGCAGCTGGTCGCTTCTGGGCATCGGCAGATAAATCCAAACCATTCCGCGTCGACAGCGGGTGGGGAAGCCTTCGTAGGTGGACAGTGCAGATGCGTCTTCGGAGACGTGGCTGTGAATGCCGAAAAGTCGAGCACCCGAGAAAAAAAACGTGACGCCTCTGATGCGGTCCATCTCGATAGCGTAGAAACGCTGCCAGGAATACGACAATTTAGCAGAATGGATGCAGCAAGAGGAGAGGTCTGGCGGAGACGGCGTATTCCAAACAGGGAACGTCCGTTGCCCGAGAGGGAATTGTAGACGGACAAGACTATCCTACAAGGCACGTTAAAATTAATATATCCAAAGATAACCGGCATCGTCATAACGTACCTTGAGTTGTAATACAACTCCGTCTATAAACTGTACGCGTACAATGACAAAGGCGGAGGTAGTAGAGCTCCGAGCCTCTGGCTGTGGCGGGGACGAGAGCCGTTCCACCTTGCTTATGCCGTCGGAGCAGATGGTCAGCCGCAGAAGCAGAGACGCATGCCGCATTGTCAATGTGTGCCCTGCATGTTTCAATTGTCCGTGGCGCTCCCACGATAGTACATCGCCCAAGGGGATCATCGACAGCAGTTGTGGCTCCGTAGCCGCCACCTGCATGGCTAGCGACATTGCCGAAACACACCGCCAGAGCAGGGCATGTGGAGAGTGGCCGTGGATCACATCAATTAACTCAGCTGGTAGTTTCGCCAACAATGGCAGCCTGGTGCGTTGGGCAGCCATTGGTAGCACACCGAGATCGACTGTGCCGCGCAGGCGGATGGGCTGCGCGGTCCGCCACGGCCGTTTCCATGCCGCTACGACCCATAACCGGTGAAGCGCATCGGTGCCTTTGACAGCGCAGCTCGCGCGAAATATCTCGTAGCAGTCATAGTGGATAGGGGCGTATTCTGGCGACAGAGAACACGTCTTGCAATCCGCGAAGCGGCACAGCCGAAGGCCGTCCACTTTTGTGATAATGTGGCCCGGCTGCGGAAAGGCAAATGGACGGGTACAGCCGCGGTAGGCCGTCGAGTCGTGGTTGCCAAAGACTATCACGTGGTCAGCAATGAAAACATATCGAAACCGGAAGAGGACGAGAGCAGCGGCGAGGCTGCCCTCCGTTTAAACATGAGGAAAACCGAAGCCAAAGGCCAGGTTGGGGGGGGAGGCTTTCGCAAAGGGAATTCTCGTACGTGCTACTACCCTTTCGTGCCGCAATATCAAATCAGCACATACACCACATTGGGAAGAAAGTCCAATGTGATAGTTGTCATCGGCCATTTTGTATTCTCGCGATCCCGGAAAGGAACTAGGAAAATCAAAGTGAGTTCGGAACGCCTAAGAAAAGGGGACGACGTAGGGGTCTGCCAAAAAGGACGCTAAGCTACTTGCGTAGTTAGCAGCGGCAAAACTCCCACTAAACCGAGTTTATTCAGTGGGTAATTGAATAATGTATCGATATGGGCATATTCCTCTAACGAAGTACGATCAACGCTGCAATGCCAAGCGAAGCCGTTGGACGACCAACACCCAAGGAAGAGGGAAAGGAAAGTTATCCATCTCGACGTGACTAAATGTTTACAGAGATTTTTGTTTAATTTATTCTGCTCTGTCGCGTTATGGGTGAATTTAATGAAATTCTTTTAAATTCTTTTTCTTAAAAAACAATTCTTAATAAATCTATATTAAAAAAGGACGTCACCTAGACGAGACAGACCAGGTACGAATGGCATAATTAAACATGAGTAAATCCAGAAATCCAACGTAAATCGACGACACCACAATAAATCACCTTTAAATAAACAAAACACACCACGTCCCCCCATCACACCAGCTAAATATTCTTGGAGACGCCCGGCACAATACTGTCCAGCTTCTGGATGAGCTCCTCGTAAAAGGCGGCCACGATCTTGGCGCCCGTCTTGTTGGTCACGAACGAGGCCGGTGCCAGCACGTGGCAGTTGTTGAGAAACTGGCCGCTGGTCTCGGGCCCGGCGAGCAGGCCGTGCACGAGGGCGCGGCTGCCCATCTCGGGCGTGCGGGCCATCCAGTCGGGCGGCGGGGTCTGGTCGGTGTCGCGCAGCAGCTGGGACTTGCAGTAGCTCGGGTTGGGCGTGTTGACGATGACGCGGCCGCCGCCCTGGAGGCCCGACCGCTGTTGGAGGTGGGCATCGAATGCGCGGGTGGCAAACACGACCAAGAGCTTGCTGACGTTGTAGCGGTCCTTCATGTCCGACGTGGACTTGTCGGCGAGCCGCTCAAAGATGGTCTTGCCGTCATTTTTTACGGAGAGCGGGACAATCTCCCTGGTCGAGGCCATGTAGTGCAGCGACGAGTTGGGGACGGTAAACGTGGCTCGGCCGGCCGGCGATGCGCGCAGCTTGGGGAGCAGGAGGACCAGCAACAGGTAGGTCGCCACGACGTTGACGACAATGGTCGCCTCGCCGTCCTCGGCGCGCCGGAACGTGGTGGTCATCATGCCGGCGTTGGCCAAGACGCCGTCGAGGCGAGCGAGGCCGTTGGCGCGCGTGGCAAAGGCCTCGACCGACGCATACGACGCCATGTCCACCTGCCACACCTCGATCGTCTCGGGCGCGCGCCCCGACTCGGCCAGCAGCTCCTTCCGCGCAGCTTCGCCCTTGTCGAGACTCCGCACGCCCATAATCAGCCTGCCGACACCGATGCGCAGGAGGTGCTTGCAGGCCTCGAGGCCGAGGCCCTGGTTGGCGCCCGTGACGATGAATGTCTTTTCAGACAGACCGGGGGTCTTTTCCGGTACGGGGAGTGTCACGAACAGATTCGAGAAGATGGCCTGCATAATGCCGTGCGTCGCCGAGAGAGTGGACATGGTGTGGTTGCGGGGAGGTGTATTTAATGGAGATGGTTTTGACAAAATGTTTAGTATAGACGGGATGGAATGGAGAGAATAAGGGACGGGTGTGAATGTGAACAAAAAAGGAATAATGATACAGATGTCGAGCTAGCACATGTTGACTGTCTTCTTGCTGTCGCAGCTCTTAAATACTCGATCGGGGGTCGTTCAAAGGCGGATTGCCCTCTCGGACAGTGGTGTAAGTGAGCGGAGATGGTATCGCCGCAGAGTGGATCCCGGAGTTTGGGACCCACAATTGTCGTTTGGCAGCGTTTGTCGCGTCACGTGCAGCGTGGACCGCGCGGAGTTATTAACTCCATCCCACGCCTGGGGATAACAAAGGGACAAACAACAACGTTGACGCCAGCAAAGTTATATTGTGCACTCCCAGAGTGCCATCTGCGAGAATGGCCGAGTCCAAGGTCGAAAAGCGGAATCGGCCGCCCAAGTCGTGCGAGCCGTGTCGTCTACGAAAGTGAGCCTCCTCTCTCCTGCTCGACCGAATATACTTTCTTTCGACGGCCGCTGCTGACCAACAGACTCAAATGCAACCGCGAACAGCCGTGTGATGCGTGCACGCGCCGCGACAAGGCCGCATTCTGCCAGTATGCGGCGAATGCAGACCGGAGTGAGAGGCGGGATGCGGTCGTGAGGAGCGGTGGTGGCGGTGGAAGCAGTTCCCATTCGGTGACGGGCCGTCTACGGCGGCTCGAGGATATGATTTTGCAAATGGCCGGAGGCTCTTCCGGGAAGGCGTTTGATGTCCAGACTCCATGGCAGAGGTCGCCTCACGACATGCCACGTTACTTGGACGACGGTGCCGTCGACGTATCCATGTCTGGTGGTGACTCGGTCGACAATTCGGTCAATACGCCGCTCTCGGACGAACTTCAGGTTCCAGTCGACAGCGGCAATCCTGTCACTGCCGAAACATCCATCACAGAGTCTTCAGAGCGCCCGTCGCTGGGCGGTGGACAGCTCGACATCGGCCACACCACGTACATCGATGCCAGCCACTGGTCGTCTCTCCTGGAAGAGATCAAGGAACTACGCGAGCAGCTGTCATCGCCCGTCGAAAGAGACCAGCAGCCGGAGTCGTTGGCTTCCTTGTCTCTGACCAACTCGTCCCCTTCGATGCACACAGACACAGCTCAACCGACCTTGGAAACACCCGACGACAGCTATGCGGACCTCGTGTTTGCGCAGCCGTCTGTTGGTCCCGAGGAGCTGCTAAAGTCGCTGCCGCCTCGAGCTGTCTGTGACCGTCTCATCTCGCATTATTTCCGCGTCGGCCATTCTGTTTTGCGTGAGTGGGGGTGTTGATTTGTAAACGTCGTTGATTTTATTGACTTTATGCTGATAGTGTAAACCAGCCATCCTGCATCCTATCGAATTTCAGAAAGAGGTATGTCCACAACGAGTCTTCTCCACAACACAATATACTCTAACCTCTACATTGACCACCGCAAAGTATGCCACCTTCTGGGAGGCTCCGATTCAAGCACCACCCCTCTGGATCGCCTTGCTCTTTTCCGTCTTGGCCGTATCGGCTGGCCTACATCTCATGGCCCACACAGGCAGCAACGATGTCGACACCGACACGCCCTCTCCCGATGCCATGGCCGACAAGGCGCGCCAGAATCTCGTGCTGGGCCACTACGCCGACGTCGACGCCCACAGCCTCGAGGCCATGATCCTGCTGCTCCAAAGCCACTACTTTTACGTCGCCGACTACCGGCCGCGCGGTGCCGCCACGGCGTCCAACGTCTGGTACCTGATTGGCATGGTGATCCGGCTGGCCGTGCGCCGCGGCTACCACCGTGACCCGTCCAAGCTGCAGGCCGCCCGGCTGTCGCCCTTTGCCGGCGAGATGCGCCGCCGTATCTGGGTGGCCATTGTGCAGGTGGATGCGCTCACGTCCTTCCAGGTCGGCCTGCCGAGCATGATCCCCATGGCCGACTGCGACACGGCGCTGCCGCGGAACCTCGAGTTCACCGACTTGCGGCCCGACATGACGGAGCTGCCACCCTCGCGGCCCGTGTCCGACAACACGACGATCCTGTACACGATCGTCAAGTCGAGCGTCATGGCGTGCTTCCAGGCGGTTGTGGCGCACACGCGGTCGCTGGCGCCGCGGCCGCACGAAGACACGCGTGCGCTGGATGCCCGGCTGCGAAGGGCGTACGCTGAACTGCCCGCGCACTTCCAGTACCGGCCGCTGGCGGCGTCGCTCATCGACAGCCCGCCCATCATTATGAGCCGGATGACGATTGAGATGCTGTACCTGAAGAGCCTGATTGTGCTGCACAGAAACTACATTCCACAGTACTACAAGCAGTCGTCGTCGTCGTCAACGACAATGTCGACAACATCATTCGTCTCCACCTCCCGCCAGGCCTGCCTTGATGCCGCTTGCACGGTTCTCGACTGCCAAGCCGAACTGACGGCCGCCACCCAACACGGCGGCATCCTCCACGACGCCCGTTGGATGATCTCGGCGCTGACCGTCAACGACTTTATCCTCGCCGCCATTGTCTTGTGCCTGGACATGACGCTGGCGAGCAAGCACACACAACGTACAGATGACGGCCACAACCGTCGGCTTGCCGCTCTCCGGACAGCACATGCCATCTGGGTCGCCCCCAGTGCACAGTTTCCGGAGGCGCGCATTGCTGCCGACGCGCTGGGTGCGACTCTCGCGCGTGTGGAGGCCCGACAGGTCCCGCAGATGGACGTCCCAGCCGCTGACAGCCAGTTCGTGTCTGTCGACGCCTTGACCACCGACAACGTGGACGGGCTCGATTTTATCAACTGGGTATGTTGTTTTCATGGCTCGTTAATGTTTTACTTTTTAATTTTTTATTTATTTTTGTGTTCACACGTCACTCATACTCCAACAGACTTTCCTCGACAACAACTGCCACGACCCGCTCAACGAGGATCTCGACCTCAACACATGGATGACAGACGCCACAAAGGCGTCTGGCTTTATGGATCCGTTCTAGGAGACGAATGACTGTCTTTACCCGCTCTCGCCCTCGTCCTCACTTTCCTCGCGTTTACCCTCATGCTCGTCTTCCTGCTCGTCCTCGCTACTCATCTCAAATCGAGCATCGTCCATCAGATACTCCTCAATCTTGGCCACGCCCTGCAGGTCGCCTTCCTTGGTCCCAGCCTTTTCCTTGTCGACCCACCCTTCTGTGAAGCCGCCGCCGAGATCGATGAGCCAGGCGTTGTCGCTGCCGTCCACCATGACGTTGTCTGGCTTCGCATCGCCCCATACGACGCCTGCCTTGTGAAGACTCGTCACAGTCTCGCGCACCTGGTCCGCCCACTGCCGGCGCATGGCCGGCGTGCCGCTCCAGACGCGTGACGTCAAAAGCCCCTCCCAGCCGTCGCTGACGTAGGTGAGAAGCAAGCCGCCCACGGGACCGAGAAGGCATTCGGGATATGGGACCGCGTTGCCGTCTTTGTCAAAGTCCGCGGCGTCGGCATACTCGTCCAGCCAGACGATGCCAACCAGCCGGATCACACGGACGTGCGCACCCAGTTGAGCCTCGAGAACCCGTACATGGCTGCGTACTTCGGCGACCAACTCACCCTCACAGCCGCCTAAGAAGAGCTTGAGGTGACAAGCCGTATCTGGATGCCCGCTGTGGTTTAGGTCGACGAGCACGCGGTTCGGCATTTCGCGCATCGCATCGTCGGGGTTTTCAAAGGCCACGGCGATCTCCGACGGCGCATACCGCGGTACACGCAGGCGGTCGAGGTCCGCAAGAAGATCGGCGGGAATTCGATTCACCGATGGGATCCAATCTGCCTGTTTGCCGATGCAACGTGGTCTGGCCTTGCCGCGCTGTGCTTCCAGCCGGCATTCAAAGACTTGTGGAAACATGTACTCTGTCAACACAGGGCGAGCCGTGCCGGACCGGATCGCGTCTGGATCGAATGAGGGTAGCACGTCCGGTGCGTAAGCGCGGAAGACGGGCCGAAAGGTGGTAATCAGCCATTGATGGAATGCGTTCCTCTCCTCTTCTGCGCTGGGTCCGTCCTCGGTCGCCGGTTCTTCCCCGTACACAAACTCCCCCTGGGTCAGCAGGAAGCGCTGAAGGCGTGCCAAGATGGCCGGCGAGTCGTGGATAAAGGTCGTCGCCATATTGATGTTGAACAGGCGGCCGTTGCAGCGGATGGTGGTCTGGTACATATCGCCCTCGCCGTCGCCGGCGCCAGGCGCCTCATACACCACCTTGGCTAGGCATCGGTGTTTTGCCATTTATAGGAGCTCCGTGCTAAGGTTGTCAAGCGACTTTAAATAGCGTATGGGGGCTAAGTTCTCAATGGTCATAGAATTCAATGGAAGATATAGTCATTCGAAGTAGCGGGACGAAGTCGCCAGTGGAAGAAACAGAGGGGCAGAAAAGGCGGTACCGTCAGAAAAACACTGATTATGGCCAATGGCAGTGGACGATATTGTAACTCCTAACTTTTGAGGCTGTTCTGATCCAACCAGCGTCTAGCCGTATATTATAACCCACGTCTACCAAAGCGACGGCTAGGACGTTACAGTCGAGATTGAGATTTTCGTGTCGTATATGGGCTGCTATACCCGCCGAAGGCCCTCATGGACTTCCCTGCAAATCGCGGCCTGTCTTTGGGGGCCAAGCAAAAGCGCTCCACAGCCCAGCCCTGGCGATAGCATGCCTGCACAGGTGTACACGCTTCATTTATCAAACAGGGATCAACAACACGCGGGCCACGTTGTCCTGGCCCCTATCCGTCGCATGTGTCTCTTGCTTTGGAGTCCGTCTGCCGGCACCCTCGCTTTAGAGGGAGAGGGGGGCGGGGGGCAGGATTCACCACACGGCATTATAAGCAGTGCCTGTCGGTGTTTTCCGATGCTTTACGGTTTGTTGATCTCGTAATGGGCTGGTCCGAGTCGATAATATTCAAAACGTCACCAAACAGTCGGAAAATCGGTAAGGCGAGATTCTTTTCTCCTGATCAGATCACGTGCAACAGCTCAACGAGAGTAGATCACGTGCTGCAGCTCATACGTGGTATTTTTTTTAACATAGTTTTCAGAGCAAAGGAGCTCTTTCTGGGAAAAAAGCAGCACCTTCACCAGCTGTACTTGGCTCCTCACGTCGGGTGATCGCCACCTAATTAATATGCTGTCAATTGCCTGTACGAAACATCTCCCTCCACCATGTCTCTGGGGCTTGGGATCCGCATATGCAATGTCGGGCTGTAGCGGTCACTCCACTAAATAAAGTTGGCGCCATGCTTTTAGCGGCAATGTTCAGCGTGCTCCTTCTACTGAAGCTACTCCTGTCGCCAATGGTGGCCAGGGCAAATAATCCTTACAGGGCCGGAAAAGAAGTACGCTGGTGCAAAGGCAGTCTATTTTTAAATAAAATGTGAAAATTCAGAAGGTGGCGTGAACGGTAAGCGATGACGCAACCTACTGAAGATGGTGAATGCAAAGTGTTTGGTCCACGGGCGGCCGCCATCTCGCGTTTCCTGGCCCCCCCTCCTGTCCCGTATCTCTAATCTCTTGTCTTATGTCTCTTGTCTCCCCGTCTCAATCTGCGACTGCACACATCTCCCTACCGCCCTACTTCTCGCCGTTGTTGTGCTGGCCCTTGATGACCTCAAGGGTCTTGACGACCTCGGTGGTCTTGACGGCCTCAATGGCCTTGGCGGAGGTCACCTCGCCCAGCTCGCCCATCACAAAGCCGGTGCCATGGGCAGTCTTGTTCATGTCTTGGATACGCGAGGCGTTCTGGAGGTACTGCTGATACATCGGGCAAGTTAGGTCGTAGCATAGCTTCTGAGTCTTCTTGAAGTTCATTGCAGCAACGCCATTCTTATAGCCGGCCGTGAGTTCCATTGATTGCTTGCACCTTTGTTATTAGTTACCAGTGCGCTGTTAATTTGATTTGGGAAGGCATCTTACATGTTGGCACTGTCGAAGAATGCAATCGCAGCTATGACGGAGAGGCTGGTGTCGTGCAATGTTCTGTAGATTTTGTAGCGGACAAGAGATGTGGCCACGCCCGTCACGGAGAGAAGCAGATGCAAGAAACTGTGTGAGAAGGAAGAGAAGGAAGTGAGAATCGTGGGAAGAACTGCTGTTTAGCTCGGAGGATGTGTTGAGCCAAAGTTGAGAGAGAAAGAGAGAGGCTGGGAACGCTGGTCGTACTTATGTTTGGACAAGCAGGCGAAGCATCTGTCTGGTCAGCAAAGTCTACTGCGAGGCCGGTATGGAGTACCCTTTTTCTTTTCCTCCCTGTATCTTTTCTACTCTTCCCTCGTTATGCTCTTTCACACCGACTGTTTTGGCTAACATATTTTGAGCCACGCGGAGTAGCCATGGCGAAGTGGCGATAAAGGAAGAGCCTCAGTGCGTCCGGCCTCAATATGACAAACGACAAAAACAGTAGCGCCAGTAGACGGCGTCGCCGATGGCACCGTGCTCGGGGCTGAACACCCAGCAGTTTATCCATGCCAACAGGCACGCGACAGAGAGCACACGGGAACAGAGAACGGGGCCACCCGGGCCCAGGAGGGGCGGCTCACTCAAATCTTGACGCCCTCTTTTCTGTTGCTGGGCCTCACGGATCACGGCGCGTTAGTGACGGGCCGTTGTGCAAACGTTGGCGGATCGTCTGCAATTCGTGTTTTGCGTTTTGATCCACTCGTCCAAGAGGAGAAAATACTGCTTTTGACGTGGCCGTGGCCTGGCCAGCGTCCTTTCGGGCTTCCTTTGATGTTCTCTGTCACTTTTCCGTTCCAGGCGCCGCCGTTGTGAGAGCTCATATTCTCTGCCTTCCTGTTGCCGGTTTTCGCTCCACACTACGCCACGAATCAAACTATTATTACCTTAGCGTCGCTTGCTCACTTCGTATTTCCTTCCTCTGCAGATTGCGCAAGGGTGTCGTCTACACTTCTCGTGCAGATGAACGCTTCACGATGTGGGCATTGCTGTGCAGTTCCACGTCATGGTGCAGTGCGCGGGTGTAGGTGAAGTTTCGGCCAATCACCGCTCTCGGCGTCTTTTCAATGTGACGGCCATTTGAGAACACCCTGGTATTCCACCGCTTGGTATTAACTAAATGCGGCACGTCTTGTTGGGGAAAGCGACCCGCATGTTAGATGTTTGTTTCCAAGCCCCTTTCTTTCTAGACCATGTGCTGGCCGTTCCTTTCATGTCTCCCTCTAGCCCTCATTTCTTTGTCCCTATACCCAGCCGTGTTTCCTTTATTGTCTGTTTTTGACGACTGTCTGTTTTTGACGACCCTGTTTGTGAACAAAGTAAAAGGGGATGTGTGAAAGACGTCTTTTTCATGTTTATTTTGGGATTAAGTGGCGCAGGGTTGTAAAAGCAACTGCTGGCTGCTCTCTAGGTCCTGGACGGTTCCGGCCACCATCCATCCCATCAAGGCAGAGTTTCTCTTTCTTCTCGTCCTGTTTCTCGTCGTGCCCAGTGCTTTTCCCTTCCGCTTCAGACACAACTCTCTTGTGAGTAAATACCATTTATACCCGAGTTGTTCTCCCATCCCGATTTCCTTTTTACACATCTAGACATTCTTATTTCGCACGCCCCTAGAAACCACTGCTTTACATCTTCAAAATGGCCCCCATCACGCGCTCCCAGTCCAAGAAGCAAGGTCTGTCACGCGAAGAGAGCAGTAAGTAACCGAAAATAACACCGCTCACAAAACCGCCAGCTGCTAACTCGTTTTGTCTTCCACAAAAGCTCTAACCGACACGGACAAGTCTGGCCAAGCTGTCGAGGTTGGAGTCAACATCACCGACAAATGCGTCACCGAAACGAACGGTGTCACCGGCCCGAACATGGGCGAGGCGGACCTGAACACGGCCGTCCTGTCGTCAACCGATCATATCTCCGCCGGTGAGCATCCCAAGCGCGGGCCTACGGCTGCCGTAACAGAGAACCCGGGCTTCGGCTCAAGGTACATTCCTCAACAACACGAATGGTCTTGCTGGGAGTCGGAGATCCGGGAGACCTTCCTTGCGACCACCGATGACCCAAACACCTTGTTTATAAATAGCAATGGGGCGTTTCTGTCTGACGGCAGCGTCATCTTCTACTACTCGTGCAACGGCGAGTTCTTCCTCATCCGCGACAACGGCCAGCCCTGGCGCTGGCCAGCGGTCAAGGTCGACCCAGCCACGCTCGGGCTGCCCTACGACCCCGAGACCAATGCCGAGGACGCTGCGCTGGAGCTGACGATGGCGCTGCCCCAGAGCTTGCTGCGCAACGACGCCGTCTTCATCAAGGAGTTTTTCGACAAGTGTGTGGGCTCGACCTATACCGAAGCTTGCAGTGAGCGCTGGCTCCACGAGGTGCGCATGTTGGAGTTGCTGGCCCGGAAGCACCCGCACCCCAACTTTGTGCGCTACCTCGGCTGCCGTGTGATCGAGGTGCCGGGGGACAATACCGCCGCAGAAGACGTCCTTGAGCACGCCGGCCAGACACGCAAACGTGTGCAGAAGCGCATCACGGGCATCGTACTGGAAAAGCTCCAACACTGCATGAGCGACTACGACCCAGACGACGCCAACTGGTCCCGCATTCTCGAACCGGCCATCTTCCTGAAGCGGCTCGAGGCCGCTGTGCTCTACCTGCATTCGGTCGGTCTCGCCCACAACGACCTCAAGCCCGGCAACGTCATGGTCCGCGCCGACGGCCAGCCCGTGCTCATCGATTTCGAGTCATGCGGCCCACCGGGTACCCAAATGTACACGTGCGGGACGCGAGACTGGAAGGAGGACTTGTGTGACCCCGTCTCAAGCTTCGAGAACGACCTCTATGCCTTGCGTTTGTTTCGGGAGCGCATCGGCGACAAGGAGGCCAGGGACAACTACTTTTTCGGCCACTAGGCTTGCACGGTCGACTTGTACGGGAAATGCGGCTCGCAGTAGAGTCGCGGGACATACAATCACCACTCCCCTTGTACTATTGATATTACTTAACTGTTACACCTTATCACTGTTCTACTAAAGCAAGCCTTCCCCTAACCTAATTGCTTCGCAGAGACCTCTTACCCTCCGGGATAAGTACGTCTTTATAACAAATAATAATATAATAAAAGGAAAGTAAGAGCGGCGAAAAGGAGTGGCAGGTGGCCGACGTAGCAAACGAGATGAGAGGAATAGGCTGCCTCTTTATACAAGGGGATATGAGCCACAACCTAATACCACCTCGATAAAGTTGGGAGTCATACAGCTCCGGCTTTTCGAGATGCACTTAACCGTGCTTCTCAAACTGCAAGATGGTGGTCGAGAGCAAGGCTCTGTGACTGCCGGCTTGCGATGGAACAGCCATAGAGGCACAGCAGGCACAGCAGGCACAGCGGGCACAGTGAGCACAGTGAGCACAGGGGAGCACATGCCAGGGACGGCACAGGTGCGCGCCCAAAGAAGAAACTTCCCAATGAGGTTTTTCGGGTTGTATATTGGGCTGATAGTAACCAATCTAGCAACGCCTTTCTATAAGACAGGACAAAGAGTACAACAGGACAACAGGACAACATGACAACAGCTCACAGCTCACAGCTCACAGCTCACAGCACACAGCACACAGCTTACAGATCCACGTCAGTGGGCCGCCACGCCGCTGGTCTGGCCCTGCCGCCAGTTGTCGCCCGGCGTGCTGATGATCTCGGCGTCGTGGCCAAACAGCCAGTTGCGGCGGTCCGTGTGGCCCCAGAAGACGGGGTTCTCGGCGGCGTCCAGCGCCAGCCCCTGGTCGCGCGTGGCCTGCTCCTGGCCGTCGTCGACGTGCAGGATGTGCTGGTGCTCGCGCGTCTTGGCCTGCACCAGCGTGGCCCGCGGCATGCGGATGGCCTCGTAGCGCTGCAGCGCTGTCTTGAGGTCGACGCCGCCGTCGACGCCGCCGACGAGCGCCAGCACCTGGCGCAGCACGGCGGCGTCCTCAAACGCCTGCGCCGCGCCCTGCGCGAGGTACGGCAGCATCGGGTGGCACGAATCGCCGAGCAGCACGACCTTGCCGGCCGGGTGCACCCAGCGGGACAGGTTGGGCAGGTCGCAGAGGCGCCACTTCATAAAGTCGCCCGTCAGCGCGCACAGCTTCCGGACCTTGGGCTCCCAGCGGGCGAAGCGCTGGCAGAGCTCCGCGTTGTCGCCGCGCACGACCCAGGCCGCGTCGGTCGTCTCGTCGTACGACGTCACGCACATGACAATGTTGTACGTGTCCTCGTTGCGGATCGGGTAGCCGACGAGGTGCGCGTCGGGCCCGCACCACGACGTCGTGCACGGCGCCTGGATGAGCGGCGCCAGCTCCGGGTCGGCCAGCAGCTTCTCGGCGGGGATGAGGATGCGGTAGGCCACGTCGCCCGTGTCGCGCGGCGCGTCCGCCTGGCCCGTCAGCAGCGGGCGGCAGAGGGACTTGATGCCGTCGGCGGCCACGACCAGGTCGCCCGTGTACACGGCGCCGTCGGCCGTCGTCGCCGAGGGCGCGTCCATGTCGTACGCGGTGACGCGCTTGTTGGTCAGGATCTGCACGCCAGCCTTGTGCGCGGCGTCCAGCAGCGCCGCGTGCAGGTCCGCGCGGTGCACGAGCCAGTACGGCGAGCCGTGCGTGGCGACGTTGTTGTCGAACGGCAGGTCAAAGATGGTCGCGCCGTCCTTCCAGCGGATGAAGTGGTAGCGGTTGGACGTCGACTTCTTCATGCGCTGCAGGTCCACGCCCCAGCGCATCAGCAGGCGCGACGAGTTGGGCGGGATGCGGATGCCGGCGCCGGCCTCGGCGAACTCGGGCGCGGCGTCGAGGATCGTGACCTTGTGGCCGTCGGTCTGCAGGGCCAAGCCGGCGGCCAGACCGCCGAGGCCCGCGCCGACGACGACCACGTTCAGAGAGCGAGCTGCTTGAGGCATGTTGCGGGAGGTCTAGGAGGAGTGTTCAGTAAAGGAAGAGGGTTGCGTTGAAGGTTTGTGTTGGGAGTGACGGGATCGATGAGATGATGCGAATACAACGATGCCGGAGCTGAGATATATACGACGATCTAGATGAGACAAAATGAAACAAGACGAACAACAAGGCTCCTCAACAGACTGTACACACATAGTCAACGACGCCTCCCTCCTCGCTCTTCGCTTGTGGGAGCCACATGCTGGTCGTGCCCCGAAATTGCTGGCAGCAGCCTGTGGCTACAGTGGACTTAGCGGGCGGATGCCTGTCTCCGGGGTGCTGTCCCGTCGGAAACCAGCATCAGCCTACACTCGCCATTCGTCCTCCACATGGCAGCCAGGGACGCGGCACAAATACATTGTGCAGAAAACCTCGTCGAGCAAGGCACAGACAATAAATCGGATGGCTTCTTCCTACGTCGAGTGAGTGGATGGCATTCGTTGACGGTGTGTGGTGCAGCTCGTGGTTGGTGCGTGTAAGTCGCTACAGGGGCCTTGGGCAGTGTTGTGGCATTCCAGTGCTAGCGTACAGTGGGTTTTAACAAGTGCATCGTATCGAGATTCAACAGAGCATTCGAGTTGACGGTGGTGGACAAAGTGCAGTGAACTGTGACGTGCGCTGCTATCGTGACGCCATTCATCTATTCGTCTATGTGGTGGTTTGTGCTCCATCTGGTCTATATGCTTGGACACTCACGCCCTCACAAAAACGTCTTGAGAATCTCGCAAAACTGGTCAAAGCCGTCCACATACGGCACATGTCCTGCATCGGCAACAATCTCCAGTGCCACGGGTGTCGTCTTTCCGCTGGCCGCAAGGCTCGTCTCGATGGCCGCCCGCATGTCTTGCATCTTGACCGGCAGGTCGGCGTCCTTTTCGCAGACAACAATCAGTGCCGCGTCGGCGCCTTTCCCGACGGACGGATACAGAGGCCGCAGGTCAAACGACGGGCTGCTCAGCGCGGCACAGCATGCCTCCAGACCCTCGAGGGTGGTCGTGTCCATGGACGCGCGCATCCGCCGGGCCTCCGCGGGGTGGGCCGCCAGCCACGCGTCGCCAAACCAGCGCCTGCCGACGTTGTCGAGGTCCGTCGCCATGCTGCCGGCCGTCTTGGCCGCGGCCACGCGGTCGGCAAACACGTCCACGGGGGCGCCCGCCACCGTCGGCGAGGCCGCAATGGCGTCGGCGACGACAAGCTTCTGCACGACGCCCGGGTGGCGCGCCGCAAAGTAGACGCCCTTGATGCCGCCCATGGACACGCCGACCCAGGCATGCAGGCGGCCGATGTGCAGATGCTTCAGCAGCTGGGCCACGTCGTCGGCCAGGGTCTCGAATGTCGTGGCGGCAATCTGGTCGGCCGCCGGTGCCGGCGAGCGGCCGTGGCCCGGCTGGTCGTAGCGCAGCGTGCGGAGACCGAGCGTCTCGAGCACGGGCACCACGCGATCCCATGACGTGTAGTCCTCGCAGAGCGAGTTGGACAGCAGCACCACCGGCTTGGACGTTGTCGGCTGCGACAGAGCGTAGGCCATGCGACGGCCGCACGGGAGGGCGAATGAAGACATTGTGGTGGTCGTTGTGGTGAGGCGTGATGAACAGGTAAGCTGGTGTTACTCTTGTTGACTGCGATTGCGATCACGGAGGTCGAGGTCGTGTCGACGTCGACGTCGAGATGATGTTATCTAGGCACCAGAGTCATGGTTCCTCCATCTAACTTCCTAGTGTAAATGGTTCCCTTCGAACATGGTGTTGTTTATCAGTATCTTGTTATTCCCGAGTCTGAGGAAACAGCCGCCCTGACGCTAGTCGATGCGGAGAGTCATGCTGCTCAATATGGTGGCAAACGGCAAAACGGCTAACGGGCGACAAACGCAATCAAAGGCCGACGTGAACAGCTGGGGAGACTAGCAAGAAGGGGTTTGGCACTCTCCACATCGGCTGTCTGGCTCCGTATTTGATAGTCTTCTCTCGCCGTCTTCTCTTTCGCTCTCAACACTCCGTCACTTGCTTGGAGACAGAATTCATAGAACGGACATCGGCTGACGAATGGCAGACGGCAGACGACTCTCTGAATGCCGTCTTCCGACTAACACGAGTGTCCCTCTTTGGCACAGTTGATCCTTGCTTCCATCGTTTCCCCGGTCTTACAACTCCGCCGTGGATCTTGACAAACAGACAAGCAAACGAACACACTCCCTCCGAACTTGGGGAGTCGTGTGCCTTGACCGGTCTTTGTTCGCCGGTATTTGCTTCAGTCACTTCTTCTCCAGTCTGTCGGGCCATCCCGGAAGGACCAACCCTCACTCCAGATGCAGACTGATTGGGAAACAGAAAAAGAAAACAGCCCCAGGCCCAGCATCGTTGGCACCGAATCTCAATCTTCCTTCGTTGACACTCTTCCGTCTATCGTTTCGCCCTTCACTCCCCTCCCGCATGATGATGTCACATCCTGCAGGGCACGCAGTCCCTGCTACTGCCTCGGTCACGTCCACGCGGCGGATGCGACGCGTCGCGGACACCTCCCGGAAACGGTCCGTCCAGAGCTGTACGTCAGCCACCCAGTGCTTATGTCATCATGTTGACTCGATATGGTGGTTTGATACGTTGACTTGGTGACGGCTTGCTGACACCCGATCTTGTAGGTGACTTTTGTCGAAAGGTAAGGTCACCGGACGGATATCGTCGCATCTCATCGTCCACCCACGCGGTGCTCTCTGCTAACGTCTCAGCGCCGTTGTAAGTGCGTCCCCCAGCCCGCCGGCGATGGCTGTCTCATGTGCCACACCCAGGGCGTCGCCTGCTCCTACACCCTGCCGCGCAAGGCCCGCTTCTATGGCTCCGTCGAAGACTTGAGCGACCGCTTCAAGTGTCTCGAAGCCATTGTCCGCGGCGTCTTTCCCAATGATCCCGTTGCCACAGTGCCGGAGCTGCTCCGGCTGGGCCGCCGGCTGGGCGTCACGATGCCGGACTTGGCCGACGACGCACGGGCAAAGCTGTCGCTGGACGACTTGGTCAACACCCCGTCCAAGTCGGTGACGTCAGACCAGACGACGGCAGTGGAGAGTGCTGTGGAAGGTGGTGGAGGTGGTGGAGGCGGTGGAGGTGGTAGTGACCGCAGGCCGTCCATGACTAATGTCCCGAAGTCGGACGCGGGCAGTGTTAACACACGATCACTTGCCACGGAGCCCGAGTCAGCGGACACGCACAACACGCACAACACGCACAACACAGCCTCCACAGGAAACAGTGGCAACACAGGCAACACACACCATACCACCACGGATGGCACAGCGTCCTCGAACCCGCAGGATGAGTCGACCGAGGCAATTGGTCTTGTTCGAGACACCGCCGGCCAAGAGCATTTCATTGGATCGTCGGGGAGTCTGCAATTCTTGGGCCAGCTGCGCAGGCTGTTGTTGCTGTCGCAGCACGACAGCATGTCGAGAAACAGCAGCTACCACGGCGTTGGCTACCCCAGCAGCGGCTACAGCGGCCCTGGACGAGCGTCACAGCGCCTGTCCACCACGTTCACCGAAGAAGATGCCGCCCAGGCGCTCGAGGCAGACAACTCGCACGACGGCGGTGATGCGCCGCCGGCACCACATCACCACACGCCGCTCATGGACGATCGCCCATCGCCCATGTCCAGCAGCTCGGCATTGGCGCGTGAATGCGCCACGATCCACCCGGAAGACGTCGACAGCATCGTGGCCCAACTGCCGCCCCGGCATGTGCTGGACGCCCTGATTCGCGTCTACTTCAAGAGCGTCCACCCCGACTTCCCGCTCTTCCACCGCGGCACCTTTGAGGAGGAGTACGAGCGGTACATTCCCGATCGTGAGTCGTTCTACCACCCGCGGCGTCGCACCGAGACGCCAACGGCCGATCCGGGCTGGCTGGGCTGTCTGCACATGATCCTTGCGTTTGCGTCGCTCGTGACGCCGGCCGTCTCTTCGTCGGCAAGCCACCATCGTCTCCCATCCACCACGACACCGTCGACGGCGGCCTCGTCGCGCCGGACGCACGACGACGTCGACCTGGCCTCCCTGCGCAAGCACTGCGTCTCTCTGACCCGCTTCCGCCTGCTGCCCCGCTTCATCTCGCGATGCACGCTCGCCAACATCCGCGCCCTGCTGCTGCTGGCCCTGTACCTCCACAACCACAACGAGCGCAACGCGGCGTGGAACCTCGTCGGCACGGCCACCCGCGCCGCCTTCGCCGTGGGGCTGCACCGCTGCACCGTGGGCGCGGAGCACCTGCGGCCGGTCGAGCGCGAAGTGCGGCGGCGCGTGTTCTGCACGCTGTTTGGCCTGGAGCAGTTTCTGGCGTCGTCGCTCGGACGCCCCTCGGGCCTGTCGAGCCTGTCGGCGTTCTCGTCGGCGTTCTCGTCGACCAGCGACGCGAATGAAGTCGAGATTGTGCCGCCGCGGGCCGAGATTCTCGACGGCGGCGGCGGTGCCGACGACGACGACGACGACGGGGCCATGGCGACTCTGCTGCTTCGCCTGCAGACGATCCTCGCCGGTGCCCGCGTCTCGGCGGCCGTCAAGACGGTCGGTCTCGGGAGCCGCCGCCTGCGCCAGGAACAGAGCGCCCGCGAGATCCTCCAGCGCCTCGACGAATGGCGGACGGCGGTGGCCGGCTGTCGCTTCCTCGACATTCCGCAAATCACCGAGACCACGGGCAGCGGGCGCGACGTTTTCGTGGCGGAGGCACAGCCGTCGACGCCCTCCATGGACCTCGACAGCCTCAAGAACATGCTCGCCTGGCAGAGTCGCCCGCGCTTGCGGGCGGCCCTCGTCTTGCATATGCAGTACCGCTATGTGGCCGTGCTGTCGACGCGGTCGGCCCTGCTCTGCTCGATGGCGGCACGTGCAGCGCGGACAGCGCCCGTCGTACAGGAGGGCGGGCCATCGCCGTCGCCGTCGACGTCGACATCCGCGGCACCGCCCACCCTGGCCGATCTTTGCGTCCAGAACGCTGTGCAGCTCTGCCGCCTTGTTCTTCTTGCCGACTCGTTCGGGCTGGTCAACGGCGTCTCGGCCATGGACGTCTTCTATGCCTACTGCGCGGCCATGGTCTTGATTCTGCGATCGCTCAACAGCGGGAGCGAGCAAGACCAGGGCGCTGTGTCTGCGTCTGGTGCCGATGCGGCGTATTGCGCAGAGCTGCGGCGCCTAATTGCCCGCACGCGGCAGGTGCTGATGCGCGTCGACAAATGCAGCACCATGAAGCGCTTTTCGCGGGTCGTGGCGACTTTTGAAGAGGGATCACGGAAGGCGGGAAGTGACGATGTACACCAGAACAGCAACACAGCCAACACAGCAGGCAACGGCACCGTGCCAGCGCATCCCTCCAGCACGCCGTCTCATCCCAGCCACTGTCGCCGCGACGCCGCAGCCGCTCCACGCGCGCACAGCACAGGCCACCCCCCGCCGTCTCCCTACGCGCACCCAGCGCCACGTCATAGGCAGACGCCTGCCCATGGTCACGCTGCTGTGCACACGCCCTCGCAGGCTCCTCCCTCGGCCACACTGCGGCTGGCGTCCTTGTCGTCGCAGTCGTCGGCGCTGCACGTCGACGAGAGCCAGCGCTTCCACATCTCGCCGTCGCAAGCGTCGCAAACGACGCTGCCGCCACAAAACCAGGCACACTTTGCCAGCACGGGTGTTGGTGCCCTGTACAGCAACGGCTATGACCAGTATGGGCACGCCCAGTCGCATCTCCACCCCCACAGCAGCGTCCCACCCTGGCCGGGCCAGCCCATGGGCCCCCAGCCGGGCCTCACGTACTTGTTTGATGGCGAGCCCGAGGAGAACCAGTGGGTCATGGACACGTTCTTGGGCATGGGAATGGGGATGGGGATGCATCCTGGAAGCGGTGGGAGTGTCGACGGAGACATTGACGGCGTGTTTTCGGCGGGACTGCTGGACTGGCCAGACCTGGACGCGATTATGCGGAATGGTTAGGTGAGGGTAGTTGATGACGTCTTGTTTAACATGTCAGTGTACGGAAATGAACGCAAGTCGTGAGGTAGTCACCAAAGTATGGCAATGTCCAAAGGGTGACGAGCGAGACTCCAACGGTGACAAAAAGGGGAAATGTCCAAGTTGTATGGCTTCCTCCGAAAATGGCAGTTGCGATCCACGTCCTAGCCATGGCCGTGAAGGCAGGAGCACCTCGCTGGAGCACCTCTCTGGACAAGTGAATAGGAAAGCGCGACTGTCATCATTGGGTGGATGCTCTGTCAGTCGCTCCTGCCGTACCGTCATAATAACACTTCGTTTCTTGTTAAATGAAATTGCAACAAATATAATGCCAAATGCTACTCGTCTTTCTCTTCTTCTTTTCATCTTTCTTTCCCTTCAGGTCAATGACAAAAGCCGTCAAAGTGTCACAGTGTTGAGTTCGAATGCAATTCCAGATGCCGTCCCTTTTCAATATCGGTACAAACTTTCAGCATCGAGGTCTCGGCGTCCGTAAAAACAAATGAAAATGCAGCAACTAAAGAAAGTCCCAACGTCGACGTCAATATCAGCAACAGTCAACAACATGTACGGCATTCTGACGCAGACTGTCAGATCGATGAGCGGGATGTCATAAGCGAAAATGGCATACTTTTATGTCTTCGCCGACCGATGGCTGTGTTGACTACAACTTGATCATGGCAATCGGCGGACCAAATCGGCGGACCAAATCGGCGGCTCCCAGAACAACACCAACAAAAATTGCAGTTCAACAATGCATTGGATATGACGGTGGTCGATGCTCGCTCTCTTGGTCTAGGTTGAAAACCAAGAGTGACGGCTAATATGAGAGAAGAAGCCGATACAATCATTTACCAATCACTGGCTTCCTCGGTACATATGGGCGACTTGAGTAGGTTACATTTGTGTCTTGCGGAAGCTTTACTCGGGTTATGCGTCGTACAATCGAGAGCTCATCGACAACATGTCACCGTCACCAAATATCGAGTCAATTTCATTCTAGTTGGAGTCAGTCGTCATGACAAAGCATACACTCGTAACAACTACTAGTGGTAATGTAAGGTGTCTGAGGTATCGGAGCCAGCCATCCGTGCAAAACCCGGCGGTGACGAATGCTTAGCATTGCATTCCGGTTTTCAAGGATGCTTCTCCATATTTTTATTCATCCCATGTTAGCTTCTCTGGGAATAATAAGGGCCAAGACAAAAGTCGGCAAAGACATTCTTTGGTGGACGCAGAATCCCGAAACTGAAAAGGTCGAAATTAAAGTGGACAGTCAAATACCGGGGCAGGTTGCAGTCGGGGCAGGTTGCCGTCGGAGTTGTCGATCCTCGTCTGCGACGCCGCCTTCAACTTTAGTGTGGAAGAGACAGCGCGGTCAACTAACATCTCAATTCCGAGCGGACTTCGGCCATCACGTCTGCCGAACAACGACGAAGTCAAACTTACGAGACATTGACAGCACTCCGATCCTTGGCACGAAAACGGAGCGAAGACGACAGGCGACTCTTTCTTGTGTTCAGCGCGCTGGGAGACAATCAAAGTTGTCTAAAATAAATTAAGGCAACAAAAAGAAAAACAAAGGAAAACGACCATCGTCATATCTTCGATTCTGCTTCATCCCACCTCAACACTGTTGTTTTCACGTCAGCCACAATGTCGTATCCTCCCGTCTCAGAACCGCTGCAGCTGTACATTTCCGGCCAGCATGTCGCCTCCGAAAGCAGCACCACCTTCCCCGTCATGAACCCCATGACCGGCGAGGCCATCTACCAGTGCGCCTCCGCGTCGCCGGCCGACTACGCCACCGCCATCGACGCGGCCTACACGGCGTACCAGGCATGGTCGCATCTGGGGCCGTCGGCACGCCGCAGCGTGCTGCTCAAGGCCGCCGACATTATCGAGTCCTACCTCGACCAGGACGCCGTCGCCATTTTGAGCGCCGAGGTCTCGGCCACGCGCAGCTGGGTCAAGGCCAACATGCTGAGCGCGGCCGGCGTGTTCCGCGAGAACGCCGCGCTGGCCACGCACATCAAGGGCGAGATCGTGCCCGCCGACCGCCCCGGCACCACCATCTTGGTCAACCGCGAGGCCGTCGGCGTCGTCCTGGCCATCAGCCCCTGGAACATGCCCGTCACCCTGACGGCGCGCGCCGTCTGCTGCCCGCTGATCTGCGGCAACGCCGTCCTGCTCAAGCCGAGCGAGTACAGCCCCAAGGCGCAGTTCCTGGTCGTGCGCGCCCTCGTCGAGGCCGGCCTGCCCCCGGGCGTGCTGCAGTTCCTGCCCACCAGCGCCGCCGACGCGCCGCGCGCGACCGCGTTTGCCATTGCGCACCCCAAGGTGAGCCGCACCAACTTCACGGGCGGCCACCGCGTCGGCGGCATCATCGCGTCGCTGTCGGCCAAGCACATCAAGAAGTGCCTGCTGGAGCTCGGCGGCAAGGCGGCCGTGCTCGTCCTGCACGACGCCGACCTGGACGCGGCCGCCGACGCCGTCGCGTTTGGCGCCATGAGCAACAGCGGCCAGATCTGCATGTCGACGGAGCGCGTCATTGTGCATGCGTCCGTCGCGGCCGCGTTCAAGCAGAAGCTCGTGCAGCGCGTCGAGGCCCTGCACGTCGGCAACCACCTGGACGACCCCACGGTGCAGCTGTCGGGCCTGTTCTGCGCGGCCTCGGCCAAGCGCATTCTGGGCCTCTTGCAGGCGGCCGTCGATGCCGGCGCCACGGCCCTGACGGGCGATCTGCAGGTCCACGGCCCCAACGGCACCATCCTCGCGCCGCACGTCATGGAGGGCGTGTCCGCCGACATGGATCTGTACCGGCAGGAAACATTCGGCCCCGTCGTCATTGTCAACACGTTTGCGGACGAGGCCGAGGCCGTCGCGCACGCCAACCAGACAGACTTTACGCTCTGCGGGTCCATCTTCTCGCGCGACGTGCTGCGGGCGGCCGACCTGGCCAAGCAGGTCCGTGTCGGCAGCTGCCACATCAACGGCCCCACGGTCTACGTCGAGGCGCCGCTGCCCAACGGCGGCATTGGCGGTGCAAGTGGCTATGGCCGGTTTGGCGGCATGGCTGGTGTTGAGGAGTTTACAGAGCGCCAGATTGTGAGTCTGACGCGGCCGGGGCTGAAGTATGCCTTTTAAGGGGATTCTGGGTGGGCTGTGTATATGTAGGATGCCGTACAAAGGTTGAATTAGAATACATCCACACTACACTTGGAAGGCCAGTATTTGGGGAAATAATAATGCAATGCTTGATTCTTCATAATTATCTCACATTTACACGAGTCTAAACTCAGCAACGATTCCATAAGCAATATATTCTTTTGATACACACCGTATACGTGTTAAGCACCAGTGTCTTAAACTAGTCTGCCTCATTTATGCACGCCTAGTCTCTGCTCCAGCCCGGGTCGCCGGCCTTCTCGCGCAGCTGTTTGCCGCGCAGCATCAGCACCAGAATGGTAAACGGAAAAAAAACGACGGTCAGCGCCGCAAACAGGCCAAAGGGCGCGGCATAGCCGACCTTGGCGATGAACGGCGTCAGGAAAAAGGGCGAAATGTACGAAAAAATGTTGCGGACCAGGTTAAAAATGAGGTTGGCCTCGGCGCCCTGGCGCGGGTACGACTCCAGAATGTACGTCTGGATGATGGTCGTGGCAATCTCGATGCCGAAAATGTAAATCAGCTGGCCCACGAGCGGCGTGACCCACGAGTTGCCAAACTCAATGGCCGTGCCAAACATGACGAGGCCGCCGGGGATGGCCACGAGGGCCGGCCAGATGACCTTGAGGCGGTACTCGGGGCGCCACTCCTTGCCCTGCTTGAGGGATCGGCGGGCCAGGTAGTCGATCGACGGGCCGGCATAGGCCTCGCCGATGAGGGCGCCAATCAGGCCGGACAGGCCCGACAGGCCGACGTCGAGCACGGTGAAGTGGAACTTGGCCTCGAAAATGAGCGGAATCTCGGCCGTGATGCCGACATGCATCATGTAGGCGACGCCGAACCAAAAGGTGCCGAGGGTGATGGCCGGGAACCGCAGCAGGACAAACGGCCGCGAGAAGATGAAGAAGAAGGAGTGCTTCTTGTCGTTCGTCCGCTGCGGAATGCGGACGCCGTAGCGGTCCCAGAACGTGGCCTTGGCCTTGCTCGCGAGACCGGCGCGCTGGCCCTGCACCTCGCGCACGTATATTGTCTCGGGCAAGAAGAAGATTTGCATCACCAGGCCGATGCCCATGAAGATGAGCGGGATCCACTGCGAGGCGGGCCAGCCCAGGTGCGGGTTCTCGATAATGGCGCCGCCGACAAGCGTGCCGAGGAACGGCGAGACGACAATCGCGAGCGTCGAGATGCCAATCTTTTTGCCCTTTTCATGGCGGAAGAACTGCACGCCAGGGGTTAGCAGAAGGCAGACGAAGCCAGAGAAGGACAAATTACAAAGTGGACAACAGCATGGGCACAACCTACAATGTCGCCAATGCATGCAGGGCCGAGCGTCCAAAAGGCCGAGCCGCCGGCACCCAGAATCACGCGGCCTGCCATCGCCGTGCCGTAGTTCTTGGCGCTCGTCACGATGCCCGCGCCCACCATGGCCATGATGTTGCTCAGCAGCAGGACCGGGCGGCGGCCGATGAAGTGGCTCAGCGGACTCCACAGAAAGGGCGCCACGCCGTACAGCGCCACGGGCGTGTTGCCCAGGTAGACGGCCGTGGCTTTCGGCACGCCCAGGCCCTCGGCGACGTTGACCGTGCCCGCCACGAGCGTGGTGACGGACATGTAGCAGATCAGGGCCAAGTAGGAAATGGTAAACATGGCGGCGTGCTTCTCGAACCAGGACCAGTTCAGCGGGTCGGCCGGGTCGTCCGAGGGCTGGGGCATGAGGACGACGCCGCCGCGGGTCTTGAGGTTGTTGCCGATGGAGGTGGCATCCTGGTCAGAAACCTTTTCATTCGCCTCAATGACCTCGGGACCTGTTTGTGTGAGTGGTTGAAGAGTGCGGTAAAGAGAGACGATTTGACTATAACATACGAGGAATCTCGTCAGATTTCATTGTGGCGGTGATAAGATGCGGAGAGAGGCGAAATGGCGAAGAGAAGAAAAGGGAGACGCAACACTGGACGTGTGAGTTAGAATGTGATGAACAAACGGAAGGAATAAAATAATGAGAGAGAGTGAGAGAGAGTAAAAAAAAGAAGATAAGGACAATATTAAGGACATAGAGCAAAAGTGAGCGATCCGGAAACAGACGAGTGACCGAGACAGGTGCCTTAAATGTCAGAAGAGGATGGCGTCTGTGATGGGAAGCATGGACTCTAATGTGGGTTGACTGACAAGGGACAAGCTAGTGGGACTTCTTGGAGACAAGACTGCGATGGGAAGAAACGGAGAAAGGAAATAAAAGCATAAGACAAAAAGAGGCCTAACGCCGACAAGGCAAGGATAGCAGGGCCAGGGTAGGAAGCAAAAGCCCAAGTCTGGCCAAGGCGGTTGGCTGTCTGAGAAACTGTGGAGGAGAAAGGATACTCAGGTGAGCTGAGGTACGATGTACAACGTCAGAAACTGGGGATCCCCGCGGGCCATGCGCTGGGGAGATGGGGAAACGTCCCTACAGACGACGTAGTGCGCGGGGTGTCTAATGGCTCGTCTATCGGGAACCCATGTTGCCGGAAGCGAGGAAGCGATTGTCTACAGGAGGATGGGGAGCAAAGGACAAAGGGCGCGTGGACGGGCGGACGACGACGATTGTTGGAGGCGCCGTCGTTTCTCGACGAAGAGCAATGCCAACAATGAGGAGAGGCCAAGGCGGAGAGAGGTGCATGAGGCGACGGCCAAGGCGGGGGAAGAGACGAGACGAGGTGAAGCGAGGTGAGGTCGGGTGCTGATGAAGGAGAAGGGCAGGCGTGACGGAGGTGAAGGCTGATGATGTAGACGTTCGCTTTCGTTCTGTTTTCGTATTTTTGTTTTCTTTTTTCTTTTTCGTCCTCCACGTGTCTCAGAATCTGGAGAAGATAGAAAAAAAATCTGGAGTAGAGATCACCCCATGGACACCCCAGATTCAAAATCACAGCTTCTGTGCTCTTTCTCCTCGTTTTCGTCCTTCCGTACTTCGTTTCTTGTAGTCTGGAGATGCTCATACTCTTTCCCTCCTTGTACCCCAACATTAGAAAAGGTGCGCGCGTTTTCTTCCGGAAGGAGAAACCCCAGAAAATTTATACTTCTCCAAAACGTGGCGGTGGCAGGGGGCGGCAGACAGGTACCGGACGAGGAAAGGAAACGACTAGACAAGACGTGAATGGCGCAGAAATGGGAGTCCTTTGCCGGCTCACTTTTGTCTTGGCAGCACCCGAGCAGCGCCCTCCATCGTACCTTCCCCCCGATTCACTTAGCGGCGGGTGTCTGGCTCCGGCCCGGGAATAAGTGTTAGTGGAATAAAGTGGGTCCGTATACGGGGCAGGCACGCGCGAGTGGATCCCCATCTCGGCCTAGCAGTTGGCCGGTGGTACTTTGTGGGGACGAGGCTCCATCTCCTCTCAGAGGCCGGGGAGATCGGAGACGGGGGCAAGAGACAGTGAAAAGCACGAAAAGAATGTGGGAAAGGATGCTTGCACGCGCGCCAAGTGTGAAGTTGGCAATAAGTAAAGGCGAAGACAAGAGGCAAATGGAGACTCCTTGTTGCCGTGACGAGGAAGGAGCTACCAGGGCGAGTTAGCGTACCTGCCTATTGGCTTGACGCGACGGGCGAAGCGACTCGACTACGTTGGAGCACGGCTGGAGCTGGAGGATATAGTATCCGGGACGACCAGAGTTGGAGACATGATGGGGGAAGCTGTAGATGGATGCTGTTGCCAGTTATTTGTGTGAGGAAGACTACGTTTCTGATCCGACATCAAAGAGACCACCTTTCTGGCTTTCGCATGTCCTTGATTTTTTTTATGTTTTTGGCCCTTTCTTTTTCCTCCTCCTTCGTTTTCTTCTTCCTCTACACCCTCCTATTCCCTCCCTTCATACCATCTCTATCCCACAATGGCCGTCCCTACGACATCCACCGCCGCCATCCGCGACGACCAGGGCAAAATCTCCGTCCAGCGGCGGCCCACGCCCGTCCCCGAACGCACCCAGATCCTCGTCAAGGTTCACTACTCGGGCGTGTGCGCCACTGACGTCCACATCGCCCGCGGCCTCATCCCCTACCTGCGTCCCAAGGTCGCTGTCGGCGGCCACGAGGGCACCGGCGTGATCGCCGCTCTCGGCCCGGACGTCGATGCCTCTCAGTGGGCCGTCGGTGACCGCGTTGCCGTTCGCTGGGTCCACATTGTCTGCGGCACCTGCGAATCGTGCACCACGGGCCACGAGAACCTGTGCGCCGGGCGCAAGCTGGCCGGCAAGGACGTCGACGGCACGTTTGCCGAGTACGCCATTGCCGACAGCGCGTACGCCGTGCGCCTGCCCGAGAACGTGGGCGACGCCGAGGCCGCACCCATTCTGTGTGCCGGCGTCACCGTCTACAAGGCGCTCAAGATTGCCCGCCTGCGCACGGGCAGCTGGGTCGCCGTCGCCGGTGCGGGCGGCGGCCTGGGCCACCTGGCTGTGCAGTACGCCAAAGCCCTGGGCCTCAAGGTTGTCGCGCTCGACGCCAACAAAAAGGACCTGTGTCTGTCGCTCGGTGCGGACACCTACGTCGACGTGCTGGCCCCCGGCCACGACGACGGCTGCGTCGCTGCCGTCGTCGCTGCCACGGACGGCGGCGGTGCGCACGGCGCCCTCATCTGCGCCTCGTCGGGCGTCGCCTATGCCGACGCCGTCAAGTACCTGCGCAAGTCGGGCGTCCTCGTCTGCATCGGCCTGCCGCTGCGTCCGACACCCATCCCTGTGCTGCCCGAAGACTTTGTTGCGCGCGGTCTGCGCCTCGAGGGCACCTCGACGGGTGACCGCACCGACACGGCCGAGGCTCTGGAGTTTGTTGCACGCGGGCAGGTCAAGCCGCAGATTGTCGAACGCCAGCTGGGCGAGATCGAGGCCATTCTCGAGGAGATTGAAAAGGGCACCGTCCACGGCAAGTCCGTGATCAAGATTGCCTAAGCACAGCCTTCGTCTGTGTTTACTTTTGTGTACCATATGAATGACGAGATGAGATAAAATTAAGACTAGTATAGGCTCCCGTGATAAAGGAATGGCCACAAATGCTGTGAGACTGTCAGGGACGTGAGAAGCTGGCAATTGCAGGTAGCATCAACCGCACCCATTTGTTATCACTTGATAATAACGAACACTATGACTTCATGCGCAAGGAGCGTCATTGGATAATGCGTTCGGAAAGTGGCGGGTTCTCACTTTGCTGTGTCGTGGCACGGGCATCTCGTCATGGCCGTCTTATCACACCACATTAAGGCAAACCTCACGCGGTATGGCTAGATGAGCCGCTAGGTGAGACAAAAAGAGGAGATTACACCGCACAAGTACTTCGTATTGTAAATTGAGACTGCAAACATTGGAAAGTATAGATAAATAGGCAAATAAAACCAAATGAAAATGAAATAGGTATTCCAACCACCATCGAAAAATATATAAATCTCCATACTCCGAGTCTATGATGTTTGCCTGTTCGTCTCAAAAAATAGGAAATGACGGAAAGAGAAATAGATGGCTAAGAAAGTAACAAAAACAAAAAGAGAAATCGGCAAGGAGAAGCGGGGAGAAACGCGGACAAAACAAAACACAATTCTAAAAGTAATGAACCAAAAACACCCGTCCAGGCATAAAATCGTCCGCTGCCGTTTTCTCTTTTAATTTTTCTCAGCGTGCAAAAAAATGGAGTAATAGGTAGGTAAGGTTGGGGAAAGCTAGCGGAGTGATGAAATACATAAAGCAAGATCGAAAATTTGTAAGAGACGCAGTGGCTTGTTGTGATCGTTTGTCGCTCTATGTCGACATGGCCGTGGTCGCTTGTCGCTAATCAAGAAGTCTTGACACCTCTACGGACCTCCACCATGTTAGGCAAGGGATAGATCCGTGGTACTTTGGGGCGGGATCCCTCACCCTCTGCAGCACTTGGCGTGGATGTTGCCGTCGCCGAGGACGTTGTTGCAGCGCCCGTTGATGTGGGCGCAGGGCCTTTGGCGTTGCTCGATGCTGATGCCGACGGACCGGCGACCGATCCAAAGCTCGACGATCGTGACATCTCCGACGCTGCCCGCTTCAGCGAAGGAATCGTCGCTACAATGTCCCCCGCCGACGGGCGCGGCATGCCGCCCATGACCTCGTCCTCGCTGCTGTTGACGTCGTTCTCAAACTCGTCCTCCACAAATGGGTCGTTGGCGTCGAGCAGCGAGTCAAAGCCCCAGCAGGGCTCAAGGCCGCCCAAAAACACAGGCAGGCGCCGGATCGAGTGCCATGAAAGTGTCCGTTCGCGCATCGCAATGTAAAGCGAATCGATCTTGCCGTTGATGTCGCAGACCGCGCAGTGGTTCCGCAAAAATTCCATGTCAAAAGGCTCATCCAGCAATGCCGGGTCCAGCGGCCGTAGCATAGGGAGGCCCGCCAGTGTTTCGGCTGTACATGGCAACGCCTGCAGCGGCGCCCATTTGCGTCCTCGGAGGATGCGGCCAAAGGTGTTGGTGATGGCCTCTTCAAAGGCGTCCGCACTCGTGCCGCAGACGACGACCATCTGGTGCAATCCTCGGGAGAGACAGCGATTGTAGGCATTCGTGTCACGCTCAAAAGGAAACGGCCGCGTAGACGTGGGCAGCAGTGAGACATGGACGGTCCACAGTCTGGCGGAACTCGCTTGGTTGGTACGTACAGCATTTCGCACGGCAATCACGGCCGGCGGAAGCAAAGCTGATGGTGGCGTCGCTGTCGCGGTGTTGTTGGCTTGCTGGTCGGAGCCATTTGTGGATACCGGTGCTGACGAAGAGGCATCAGCTGCTGCAGCAGTAACCGTATGTGTAGACGCATCGGGCAATGTTATGGCGTTTGCCCGTTGATGCGTAGGTAGCGAATCAGATGTTGTCGCTTTTGGTGTTGACGGGTCCAGGGTGAAGGCCGGCGACGGAGACCGCGCCTGCGGTCGTGTTCGTGTCCGCTGGTCTTGATCAACATCATGTACTGGTCGTGAGGCACTGGCTCGTGTGGGGTTTCGTGATGTTGATGTGCTGTTCTTGTTGTAGCCGTTTTGTGTTGAGCGTGTGCTGCTGTTCATTGACTTGGATTCGGTAGGTCCGTTCTCCTCGAGGGTTTCAATCCGGTCTTCGAGCTCCTCCAAGTCTTCGATGCGGCCTTCTAGTGAGATGTCCATGTCGACCAGTTCGAGTTGCCGTTCACCAATGTGGGCGATTTTGCTGTCGATATCTTGCAGGCGTTCGGTGACGTGCCGGAAGTGGCTTTCTTCCATTTTCTTGCCGTGCATCAAGTCTGTTATGGAGTCCCAGGCACGGCCCAAATTCCGGTAGGCTTCTCGTACGTCCTCCTTCACTTCATTGCGGACTTTCTCAACCTGTTCCTCAAGCTCGCTGACGCGCACAATGGCCTCGTGGTGCCGGTCGTGGTTTTGGCCGATGCGTTGCTGCATCATCATAAAGTCGCGGCGGAGTTGGTGCAGCTCGACATGTTCACGCTCCAACAGTTCAAGGCGCTGCTTCACTAACGTCAGTTCCTGGTTTTCGGATGTGGACAGCGGCTCGCCGTAGCTGACGTGGTAGCACGAGAGGTGGCCGCATTCGCAGATGGCACCCGGCGTGGACCGGTTGAGATTGAAATGGGCGCAGCCACACCGCTGACCCTTGACCTCGGGCACGAGCAAAATGTACCGGCAGTGGCCAGCGGGTAGTTGTGACTCGTCAATCTGGCTGTCGGGCCGCTGCCGCGGTGATGGCGTCGATTTGTTCGACATGATGGCGGAAGCCTTGGTCGAAAGACAAAATTGTGATATCCAAAGAAGGAAGCAGTCCAAAAGGTGCTGTGTTTTGTTGCTGGTTCCTCGAAGCAAATGCCCTATTGCATGCTAGAAAATAGAAAACTGAACGAGGCCACGCTTCGACGTACGGATGCAGAAGATGTCCATGGAACAAAGATGACTGTGTTGTTCGTGGCGTACGTTGCGGTGACCAGTTGTGGAGACCGTGGGCAAAGCAAACAATGTGATGGCGAGGAGGAAGACAAAAGTGTGGAAAGGACGAAGATGAAAGGAGGCGGTTGGAAGGATAATATAAAAATCAAAATGACGAGAACGGGAAGGTGAAAACAAGTGGGTTGGGTGACACCATAAGACGAGAGGCAGGCAGTCAGTCGGGTTATATTCCGAAACAGAGAGGGCCTATGAGAGGACGTATGAGAGGACCGATGAGTGCCGGCTGTTGGTTGGAAGAGAGAAACACAGACAGTGCACTCCTTCTCTGGATCTGATACCGCCTTTGGGTGGCCCGTAAACGCCTGTCTTGTCTGTCGTTTCTCGCAAAAGCGGCTGGTCAGGCGGCAGCGAAACGAGGGAGGACGAGAGAGGGACAAAAGAGATGAAAGAAAGGCGGCGTGGGATGTGACGTGGGTCACTGTGATCCGTTCTCCGTTGGGTCGGAAGCGATGAGGACGTAAATGGGTCAAAAGGCGTGAGAGCAACAACGCTGGGCTGACGTGAACGCGTGCTGTGTTGTGCACAGTTATCTTTACCCTGTGTCGGTCGAGGGATTCGGAAGCGGGTCGTTTCCAAATGGATAAAAAGAAGGTGGTGGGCGATAGGCGATCGAGTGACGGTGTACGGCGAGGAAATGAGAGACCAGGACGTGGAAAGCAAGAAAAAAAAGGAAGGGGAGAAAATAGAGAATGGAGAATCTCGTGAAGGACGAGTTAAGGTGGGAGGTAGGGAGTGGAGGGGGGTGGGATAAATGGGGTGGTGGATGGCTAATCCAGGGACACGATGAGATAAGTAGATGTATCGTGGATGTATCGTGGGCCTGGGCGAGAGATAAAACTGGAATGATCTCGACGGAGCGCCGCAATCGTCAGGGCTGGCGTGCAGGAAGGCGTCTTTGGTTTTCGGCCCTGTGTGACCCAAGGCCGGGCAAAAGAGAAAAAGAAAGCAACAAAACAACACAAAAGGCAAAAAGGTAAAGGTCGGTGTGGGTATTAGTGGGACCTGCTGTTTTCGTTCATTTGAAGCCAGTTTGTGAAAGCAACTACAACATATGGCGTATCTGTATCTCTCTGATGCTTGGTTCGTTCTGTCTGCGGCAGTGTCGATTGGCGGGACGGGGTGTAAGAGACAAAGTGAACACAAGAGAATGGGAAAAGGGGCAACAAGCAGCTCTGGATGCGGAAGGATGAGGGGGGGTGAGGTATGCCGTGGTTGGCCAGTTGAGGACAGGGCGTTTGATTTGCGATGGCGTCAGATAAGACAAGAGGACGTCGCAAGAGGCCAGGGTCAGCGAGAGAGAGAGGGCCAGTCAGCGAGAACGAAAGTCAACAGATGTCGAAAGAAGACGCCGATGGCAGTACACAGGGCAGAATGCGTATTGGGCATATATCGCCGATTGTGTGAGGTCGACGACGGGTGACGCCAGAGAGCAGACGGCTTAAAAAAAGAGCAAAAAAGGCGGCCAGCGAAGACGATGAGGGGCGGTATCTCTTAAGTACCTGGGAGCAGGGAGCAGCAGGCGGATGGTAGTTGCACCCTATTCCGTGGAAACAGAAAGATGGACGTGCGTATCTGAACGAGGCGTACGATTATGTCGATGTCGACGAGGCGGGTCGAAGAGAAACCACAAGAAGGTGCTCGAGGCCCGTGAGATGATGGATGCTGGTAAAAGTGAAGAGCGAAAGAAAAGAGGAAGAAAAGAAGACCACGAGCTCTTTCTCACTAGCACGGCCAGGCAGGATTAACTAATGGATATTTCCACGAGTACGACGTACGGGGTAGTGCCGGACCGGCCAGACAGGTGCGCACCAGCTAGTTGATATGTGGTGCTGGGCCTGCGTTGGATCGAGAACTAGAGCCAAGACGTGCGGATGAGGGAGCCGTTGTGATGGACTAGCAAGGCGGCCGGCGTTGATCGTGAGGGAGTTGGCTGGAGAAAAGAGAAGAAAAAGAGGGTTTGAAGACGAGAAAGCACGCTGGCGTCGGGATCTGGCGAGATACCAGGAAGCGGGCCGGCCAGCTAGGTGTAAGATAGTGGATCAGAAGAAGCGAGAAAGGCGTGCCACGAGAGCGGCCCAAGAGGCAGAGGGGATCAATTACAGAAGAAGATAAAAGGGCAATAAAAAAGGTAGACAAGCACGGCAAAGCTATGGTCCCATAAGCTATGGTCCCATCACGGCAGAGGCTCGATCCCGCCGAATCACGGGCAGGTACCTGCGGAAGACATCCAGTAAAATAAAAAGCCCAGCGTGAGACGCAGGGAGAGGTTGCGCAAGAGACGGGGGGCGAGATCAGAGGCAAACAGGACAGGGAAAATGGGACGACGAGAGGCGATGGCGACGACGATTTGATTTGCAGGGTGGTGACGGGCTCGCTGATAACGAAACAAGAGAACGGCGTCTTTTCAGGACAGTCCCACGACACGGGCGGCACAGGACAAAGGGGGCGTGTGGGAGGCCCAGGGTGTGCGAGTGGGTTGGACGAGAAAAAAGAAGAAAATGCGTGGGAGGAGTCGAGGAGGAGTCGAGAAGCGGACGAGGAGGTGGGCGGGAATAACATGGGGGGCCTTCTGAGCAAAGTAGGGTGGGGGAGCCGATAAAAAGAGAAAGAGTGGAAAGAGTGGACAGAGGGATGGGGAAGGCGCAAACGGCAACCGTGGCAGTGTTAAAAAACAGCAGCGCATGTGGTGAACTGGCAACTGCGGAGTCATGACGGCTCAACCACGCCCAGAAAACCACAACGGGTCCGACGGGTTCGCGCGGGTTTGCCTGCATTTGGCCCATCGCACTTGCCTTGGCCGCGGGTTGCTCTTGCACCCCTGGCCGCCTCTTGTTTATTTGCTCAGAACCAGCGCAGGGAAGGTGCAAAGGGGCAGGCAGCGGAGCACAAATGGCATATTCCGTACGTTCGTACTTTGTAACGATGACTCCGTGCCAGGGACGCGAGACACGTAAAAATAAATATCGCATCCTGCAAAGCACGCAATATCTCAAGTCATAGACGGCGATTCAGTGAACGGCGTGTTCCAGCTTTGGGGGTTTGGGGGTTCTTGTTTCGTTCATCTCCGCCGTCTTTTGCCCCCTCGGTCGCTCCTGCCCTTTCGCATCGAACACAGTTCGCAGACGATCCGCTGCGGTCACGACATTTCGAAGACCAATCCTATGACTGCATCCAGCCAAAAGGACACGACACAGGGTACAGAGCAGCACACTGTATGCGGCGAGAACGAGGCCCTCCGCGGTGCGTGCGTAGAGTTAGAGTGTGAGATTATGCAACGAGCCTGGCCAGGCCAGCAAGATGGCCCCAAAGGTTCTCAAATGCAAAATGCGTTTCAGGCCAGGAGAAACATGGCAGTGCCCTTTTGCCCTTTTGCCCTTTTGGCTCTTTTGGCTCTCGACCCTCTTGTCCTCGTATGTCCCTTTGTGTCGAGCACTGTTGTTTTTTGTATTTGTTTTTTGATTTATTTTTGAGCAGGCCACCCGCCCGTGTCGTCCCGTGTCGCCTTACCGTCTTTTTTGCGTTATCTGGACCCACACTGGCGTTTCCTCGACTGTGCTTCGTACAACTCAGAGCACATATGACAGCTTTGCTGGCCTTCATCTTATCGATGATGCCGTCCTCCCAGGGGGCTTGTACTCTCTTCATGTCGTTTGTCGCACATGCAGGTTTGGCCGCAAACTGTCATCGGTCGATATTTCGAATTTCCACAGCGATTGGATGTGGACACGATTTCTTCCTCGTCTTTCCTCCGTTCTCGCTCGCCAAAATTTTCTCTTACTGCGCCTGTTCCATATTCGTGCGTACATGTACTGACAAGGTGCGTGCAAACCCTGCCGAGGGATGGGAGTGAGGGGGCACGGACATGCAGCAACCGAACTCTTTGTCATTTTCCCTTTCTTTTGCTCTTGTCACGACTGCAACCCCTGTCCATACGCCTTTCTGCGATAAAGGCACGTAGATGCGATCGCGACCGTTCATTGGCCAACGTGTTGAATGCTGCAAGTACGACATACAGGATTATCCGGGACCAGGGGGGGCGTGTGTGAGAGTAAGAAGAGCGTTCCAATCCGACGAAGAAGAGCCGAAATGGGAGAGTGCACGGCGCCCTGAACAGGTGGGCAGATAAGGCAGGCCAAAAAGACGCCCAACGATAGAGGCAACAGCAGCAGCAGAACACGAAGAACATAACTCTGTGCGACGGTGCAGGGGACGAGGTTTTCGATATCGTCAGGAGGCGACGGCCATTGCCAATTCTTGCAGACGAAAAAAAAAAGTGAATAGATGGATGAATGAAAGGCTCAGTCGTGATAGCAACTACGGATCCGCGATCTGTGACTGTGTTGTTCTCATCCCGCGTCGGCCATTTCCAAACTAGGATCGTTCCGCGGAAGGCCCTTCCACTTTACCCGAAGTGTAGAAAGCCCACACTTATCTTGGATGAAAGATAGCAGTGGAGTGGTGTGTAAACACGGGCAGAAGAGTGAATGAGAAAAGGAACGATACGATAGTTAAGGGGGCTGCAATGTTAACAAACCAAGTCTACCGACCAAGTCAACAGACCAAGTCAACAGACCAAGTCGGTAGCCACCAGGGAACGGAGTTGCATATCAGACATATTTCGTAGTTGCTTTTTTTTGTCTCTCCCTCTCTCTGTCTTCAGCTTCCTCTTTTCCGTTCCTTTTACCTTTCTTTTTCTTTTTCTTCTTTTTTCTTCCTTTTTCTGTTTTCTGCCTCTACCCGTCTTATGAGTGTGCATCCCGTAGAACCCGTCACATCCCACGCCCCAGGCACCCCCGACACCCAAAAAACACATAGGCACCACTTTGCCCACCCTGGTCCAGGCCCTCCAATTGGCATCGCGCATTTTATGATACGGAGAGCCGGGAGTGTCTACCGAGAAACGGGACGGTGGATGGAATGGGACAGGAAACAAAAGATAGAATGAGAAAAAAAAAAGTACTTCGTTTTCGGATGCACAAAAAGAACCTAGGACAGGGCAGGTCCAACCACGCAAAACAAAAAAAAAAAAAAAAAGCTAGACGAAGCAAGGGCCACTTTGTGGCGCACTTTTCAGCTTTATGTTCTACTCAGATTCGCCAGATAAGGGTCCATGGCTGCTGACAACGCAGAACATAAGCGACAAAAGCACACAATCATGTGAGATCATGAAATCATGTTTTTTGTGTTTTCTTTTTTGTCCTTCCCTCCCACGCTCAATTTCCACGCTCTCCTTTTCAGGGCTGACACTGCATGCATCATTCGTCCTCGGTGTGCTATCTCGGGGCAAAGATAGAATAGACGAAGTATCAGAAGATCCGCACGCTGCATCCGTCGATTCGTCTCGTCCATTTTACGGGCTCTTGCATGCCTGCCTGTGCACATCATCGTCGTGGGATTGCGCCCCCAACTTCGTCCTCATCCAAGACAGGGCCGTTGCTTTAGGCTGTTTTTCTTTTTTTTTCGAGACTGATAACACTGCCAACCAACGCCGGTCGACGTGGGCGTTTCGCGTATGTCATATCTGTCTCTTACACCGTGCCACGCTCGCACCTATTTCCCATCTTTTTGTGCTTCCCGTTCTGTTTTCAGTGTTCGTGTTCCTTCTTTATCTTTTGTCTCAAAGCTCGATGAGTCCAGAATCAGAAAGTCGTAACAGTGCCCCAGAGCTCTGATTGGCTCACTTCTGTCGGCGTCGAGCAACCTTTTGCACTCAACAGAGGGCGCATGGAACAGACAACATGAAAATGAAAATGATAATGAAAATGAAAAGAAAAGACGCCTTCAGTCCCCGGATTGGACGTCGTCGACCACATGCTGCGTTCAGGGGCTGACAAGTTGTTCTAGTGGCTAGTGGCCACTAGATGGAGTAAACGACTGGCGACCATCCACGACCACGGGCGGCTAGCGGGCGGCTTTTTGTGGGTCGAGCTCGTGGAGGACAAAAGTGTATGGCCAAACTCGATCCCCTGGTCAAGAAGACTGACGAGGCGAAGGTCTGGTGAGAGGCGCCAAAAGAGGAGAGGCGTGAGGCAACCCCGCGTGAACGAGCGCGGCCCCGTAGATACGCCGGCCTGTGCCTTTTACGACACGGAGGCCCTCCGGCGGCACAGCACATCGCGGATTCTACAGCTGGCAGAGGCCATCCCACTTTGCCATCTCCATCCCAAAATTCGAGTGTAAACACTGGAACCTGCAGCAACCCTCTTAGCCGCCTGCACGCGGCCCGCACCCGGATGCAGTACGTTCCCAACGCCTCTACAATCTACCATGGGCCTCGCCGACGGCGTCGATGCACTCCTGGAGGCATATGCAAAATGTCTGTCCCTTCTTCGAATCTTCAGTAGCTCAGGCGACGGCTACTCATCTTATTCCTCCGAGCGGGATCGTCAGTCCGAGCTCGGTCGCTCCCTTCAAGCAGACCGCGCCAAGATCCAGAGGGCGTACTCGAAACGTCTGAGCGAAACGGGCAGTCGACTTCAAAAGGGCGATGGTAGGTGTCCCTGCTTCACATTTTGTTTTCCTACAATTTTCCACCCGTCGCTTACACGTCGTTCCCACAGGCCAGTCCCGCTCTGCGCTCCGGCGTATTGTCCGGCGACTGACAGATGCCTTGGCGAGCATCCTCGGGTTCGGCAGCAGTCACAGAGACAGTACCATGCCAGACGGTCGGCCGTTGCTCAACTATGACGCCCTGCGAGCGCTGTCAAATGCCTCCCGCATCGACGCCATCCATGCTATTGACGGAGCTTCTGTGCGCATGAGTGGCCACCGACACCGGGGCAGCCGAAGCAGCGTGTCGGTTCGATCGCGCGGGAGCCGGGCATCCTCAGGCATTTCTCCACCAATGCCACACCCGTCCGCGCATCCAACCGGCTCAGGACCGCTACCTGATGGCGAGCCGAGGCAACAGAAACACAAGGGAGATAAGAAGCATCGGCGAGCAGGTTCAAGCGCCGGGAGCAGCCATGGCAGTCAAGGGAGTCGCAGTTCAGCAAGAGACGGCAACGCCACGAAGAGCAGAAGCCGTCGCCCTGGTGAGCCACAGACCAAGCCAAAGAAGAAGGCCACCCCGTCGGCAAGAGAAAGCACTGCACAGGCCCAGCAGCGCGGCCCCCATCGGCACCATGACAGCTCCCACAGCACTAGCAGCGGCAGCAGCAGGAGCGGCAGGCGGAGGGACAGCGGAAGTACCATCGTTCGGAGCCCTAGCGCTCACCAGAACGACTCGGGTCATCGTGTGGGCCGCCGCGTCTCGATGCTATCGAGGTCCAGCACGAGCACCAAGCTGGGCGAGATTCCTGAGCACAAGCTGCGGCGTCGGCCCAAGCCCGCCGATTCCAGCGACAACATCTGGCAAAGAGAAGCACCCGAGTACGACATTCGGCCGGCCTATCCGATGCGCCCATTGTGGGAGCCCAATGTCCCAGAGCCACAGCAAGACAAGGCCCAAAAGCAGAAGCGGTTCTGGGGCATGTTCCGCCGGTCATAGAAAGGGTAGCTGTACACGTGCCGCAGCTAGATGTGGCTTGTGACGATGGACAACTGGATGCTGTATATGACACCTGAGATGCACATGGAAGAGCATGACAAATGCCTGGTTTTGACAGAATGCGTCGCCGTCCAAAGTTTTGTTGCTTTTTTTTATGCTGTGCTTTGATACTGTTGTAAATGCTAGCTGGTCGTTCTTTCCTCGGGACGGGCCCACAATAAACCCAAAATTTAGTAAGAGCGATTCGAGAAAAAAATTACACACAGAAAAGGACACAGAAAGTGCCCCACACACTGTGGCTGCCCCTCTCGCTCAATCGCTCCTGCCAGTTTGAAGTGTGCGGCAGGCTCTGTTTGGACGTCGGTAGCTACTGCCCTCTGAACAACGACACCCGACGCAAAAGGCAGGCACACGGTCAACGGTCGAAACGGCATCGCACGATTTGCAGCCATTACAAAATACACATACACAAAAACGCCATGGGACGTTGCTAGTCACCAGGACGAACCACCCCCTTCCCCCGTCTTTCGACACGACGCAACCTCGCCCGCCGATCTCCTCGGCGCTTCTACGCCCCCAACACACGCACCACAATGGCGGCAGCCGTCAACGCCCTCAACTCGCTGCTACGCGGCGCCAGCATCGACGATCACGAAGAAGCCCTGAAGCTCGCCAATGCCGCCATCGGCAACGGAACGGCCGGCTCCGCCAGCCCTGAGCAGCTGACCGCCCTGCACGCCAAGGTCGTCGCCCTGCTCAAGCTCGACCGCTTCGACGATGCCCTGCGCACCGTGGCCGCCGGTGGCGATGCGCTCGCCGCCCGCACGGTTTTGGAGCGTGCCTATGCCCTCTACAAGACGGGCGATCTCGACGCTGCTGCCGCGCTGGCGGCCAGCCAGGGTGCCTCCCATCGCGGCCTGAAGCACGTGGCCGCCCAGGTCGCCTACCGGACCGAGCAGTTCGACCTCGCCGCGGGCCTCTATGCTGCCCTGGGCGAGGACGCCGAGAGCGCACCCGAGGCCGGTGTCGGCGAGTCGACCGACGTGCGCATCAACGCCCTGGCCGTGTCGGCCCAGCGCGCATGGCAGGGCCGCGGATCGACGACAGTGTCGGCGGGCCAGGACAGTGCACTCGATGCCGGCCGCCGGGAAGACCTCGAGTCCTTTGAGGCGGCCTACAACGCTGGCTGTGTGGCCGTGGCTCGCGGCGACGTGGCCAAGGCTTCGATTCTGCTGCGCCGCGCCCAGCAGCTGTGCGAGGCGTCCGACGAGCTCAGCGACGAGGACAAGCGCGCCGAGCTGCTGCCCATCTTGATCCAGCAGGTGTACACGCTGACCCGCCTGGGCCGTCATGACGACGCAGCCGCGCTCCAGCAGGCCGTTGACGCCAGCGAGTGTGACGGCTCCGTCAAGGTTGTCGCGGCGACCAACTCGGTCGTCCTCAAGAACAGCAGCAGTTCGTCTCCGACCAGCAGCAACCCCTACCTCGCCCAGCGCCAAGTCGACGCCGTCCCCGCTCCGCCGTCGGGCAGCGACCGCCTCTTCTCTCACCAGGCACGGATCCTGCGCCGCAACCAGTTTGCCATCGAGCTGCAGTGCTACAAGTTCAAGGGCGTGCTGGGCCGCACCGCCAAGCTGCTCAAGCGCCAGTCCAGCACCGGTGGCAGCGACAGCGACAAGGAGAACAGCAGCTTGGCCACGTTCCCCGACATCGTGGACCTCGGCGTCTTTGGTGCCGCCGCCAAGGCCGAGCTGCAGACTGGCAAGGATGCCCTGCGGCGCATCCTGCCGCTCCTCGAACATCGCCCTGACGACATTGGCCTGCTTCTGACCGCCGTGCAGCTGCAGCTACAAGCGCACAACGCCGAGGCCGCCCTCTCTCTGCTAGAGGCCTACTTCCGCCGTGCAGAAGACGCCACTGCAACGGCCGCCAGAGACGCCCGCTTTGCCCCCGGTCTGGTCGCCCTGGCCGTCGCCATCTACAAGCTGCAGGGCCGCCACCAGGCCGTGCGCACCGAACTCGCCAAAGCCGCTGCCCACTGGCAGCGGGCCCGCAAGACCCCGTTGCCTGCGCCGCCTGCCTCTCTGCTGCGTGCTGCCGGTGTCGAGCTCTTGCACTCGCAAGATCCCGCCGACCAGGCCGCCGCGGCCTCGGCATTTGAGACGCTGCACGCCTCGGATCCGGCCGACAAGATTGCCGCCGCCGGCCTTGTTGCCTCGCTTGCTGCTGCGTCCGCAACAGAGTCCGCCACCACACCCGTGTCGCCCGCACAGGCTGCGCGCCAGCAAAAACTGGCTGCGTCCCTGACGCCGGTCGACCAGCTCGTCAAGGGCATCGACGTCACGTCTCTGCTGCAGAACGGCGTGGCCACGCTGCCCGCACCCGCTGCACCCGCCAAGAGCAAGAAGCGCTCTGCTGCTGCCACGGATGCTACCACGACAGACGCCGCTGCGGCTCAGCCGTCCGCCAAGAGGCCCAAGACGGGTGCTGCTGCCGCGCCCTCGCTGTCGCGCCAGGCACGCAAGCTGCAGGCCAAGGCCGCTGCGGACGGCAGCACCAGCGCCTTTGACCCCAACAAGAAGATGGACCCGGAGCGCTGGCTGCCCGTGCGCGACCGCAGCTCGTACCGCCCGCCCAAGGGCAAGAAGGGCCGTGGCCGGCGCGGCGATGCGGCCACGATGCAAGGCGGCGTGGTGAAGGAGGAGGAGACGCTTGCGCTGGCGGGCGGTGCCGGGTCGGTGCGCGTGGAGAAGGCCCCGCAAGGCCCGAGTGGCAGTGTCGCCGCTAAGAAGCGAAAGAAGGGAAAGAAATGAGTAAAATGGTGAATGCGGAAGATGAAAGAGAGGGATATGATGGTGAAGGGTGCTGGTTTCTTACATGTATTCTGGACAGGAGCATGAATCACAGGTACAGGGACAATTTGTTTTTACTGCTTTTAGACACTGGCGAATCTAAAAATGAAGGAAATATGAAAATGAAAAAGGACACAAGGACCATGTGTTTTAATCACTGTATTGGGTTCAGTCGAGTAGGTGGGTAGGTTAATGAAAAGGATACTTGATAGATTGGAACGTGGAAATCTCTTTTCCCTTTTTCGTAACAAAAAAAAAGCAAAATGGCTTCGCCCTAATTCGATCCCGAGGCGGTTAGGGGATACAAAAACAAAAGAGTAAAACGCAAAACGCCCAGAAAATGAAGGCAGATGCGAAGAAGAGAAGAAAGTGGCAGAAAAGACGAGAAATGCCCCAGCTCAAAACATAAAATACACGGTCTATCGTCGCCTAATCCAAAAATGTAAATAGATTTGTGTGCAACACATTCATCGCTCTTGTGGCCTCGTCCGCATCAATCACACACGAGATGTTGATCTCGCTGGCGCCTGACGATGTTGTTAGTTTAAGTTGAGCAAGGCAAGGCAAGGGATGTATGTTGGCCGAGGCCGGGTGGAGTGGGTGACAGCGACGTACCCTGAGAAATCATCTCAATGTTGATGTTGTGCTCGCCGAGCGTCGAAAACATCTTGCCGGAAACGCCAATCATGTTCTTCATGTCCGCGCCCACCAGGCTCAGAATGGCCATGCCGTGCAGCAGGCTAACGTCGCCGAGGGCGCCAAGCTGTTTCCGCGCCAGGTCCAGATTGCTGTCGGCGACGCCAGCCTCGGACGGCGACGACACGTCCGGCGCGTGGATGGCCATGGACACGTGCACCTCGCTCGTGGCGATGAGATCCACCGAGATCTGGTGCTGGTCGAGGATCGAGAACACGCGGGCCACAAAGCCGTGTGCCAGGGACCGCTTGTTGGAGTGGATGTTAAGCACCGAGATGCGGTCCTTGATGGTTACGGCCGTTGGTCGCCGCGGCGTGAGCCGCACACCAGCCGCCGCTGCAGCCGGTCCGTTGCCGTTGGTGACTGGTGCCGCAGCGCTGCCCACCGCAAAACTGCCACGGCCCATGCGCTGCAGCTGCTGGCCAGGCGCACGTACTGGGTCCGGAAGAACAATGGTGCCGTTGCCGCGCGGGTTTTTGACGTTCTTGATGCGCACCGGGATGGGCGGTACCGCTTTTACGACCTGGTCCATGGTCAAGTGGTGGATGACCTCGGAGCCGTAGAACGTGAGCTCCGCTGCTTCGGAGGGCGTGATGGACGGGATGAGTCGTGCCGTCGGGACCTTGCTGGGGTCGGCCGTGAAGATGCCGTCCACCTCCTTCCAGACCTGCAGCTCCTGTGCCTTGAGCCCCACGGCGATGAGTGCTGCGCACAGATCTGTGTAGCCACGTCCCACGTCGCCGTCCACCAAGCTGCCGGGCACGTTGCCAAAGAAACCCGTCACGACCGGTACGCTGTCGCCGCAGGCGGCAATCTTCTTGGCGAACACGCTCGCCGCTTCACGGTAGAAGGCGGCGTCGAGCCGGTCGTGGATATGGTTTGCGCCTCCGATACCGGAGTGCAGGGCGTCGGACAGGTCGACGTACTCGGCGGCGACCTGGTGGTCGCGCAGCGCGTAGGTCATGAAGCGACAGCTCAGCTTCTCGCCGAAACTGATGACGCGGTCCTTGGAGCGGGAGTTGACCTCGAGATTGAAGCGCTTGATGGCGGCGACGTATTCGGCGAGCTCGCGGCACTCGGCGTCGATCTCTTTGCACAGGGCGTCGCAGAGAGCCGGGTCCGAGACGCTTGCTTGGGCGGATGTGACGTGCTCATTGCAGATGTCGCGGATGAGCTTCTGGGCAGTCTCGACGAGCTGGACCTGGGCGGGTTCGTCGCTCATAGCGGCGGCTGGGCCAAGAAGCTGCAGGCTCTTGACGACCTCCAGTAGGCGACTTGTGGTGCCGCCGACCTTCTTGCCGGGGCTGCGTGCCGAGCAGACGACGACGATGCGGTTCTCTGACGAGACATATTGCCTGGGCACCGCGTGTTAGTAGAGCTGTCGTTGTTGGGTGTCGTCTTGTTTCGGAACGGGCGCGCATGCGCATTTGTATTGCGCCCTTGCATTTGCACATGATTGTTGTCTCTGCCCCACTCGCGAACCCTTGTATTGCGCAATGGCTCGCCCAAGGTGCTTCTTGTGCCGACTATTTTAATTTCTTATATTGACTCACCGGACGATATCCTCGGCAATCTGTAACGGGACAGCTTGTTAGCATTGTCTGTCTGTGATTTTTTTTCTGTTGCCCTTTCGTTCCAACGCGCCGAGAGCCACGTTTGGAGCTGCAATGCAGCACGATTTGCGCTTGTCGGCACGAGAGTGTGACACACTGACCTTGTCTGGGAACTTGCCGACACTGGTGCCACCAAACTTCTGCACAATCCATCCATTTCCGCCGGAATTTCTTAACAATGGCCGCGACATCGTGTGTTCTTAGTGTGCAGTTTGCGTGCGCACAGGGGGAGAGGCTGTACGCTCGAAAGACGTGCCGTTTGTCGGGGTGGGGGTTCGAGTCAAAGGAAGAACGTTCGCCAACGGAGGAGATTCGGAGGATAGAGGGGAATAGGGTTCTGGGGGCCGGATGGCGAGCAACCACAGAGACAGTCGTGAGTCGTGAGGTCTCTGGAAGCTTGGAAAAGGAGTGAAGCAGAAGATGCAATTGCAAGAAGAGAAGGAAGAGCAACTGTTCGACAATGAGGAAAGAGCGAAAAAAGAAGCAGCGAACGACACTAGCAGCGGCCGCGCTGTTAACCTCGAGTTTTGGCAGGAGCGAGGCAATGACTCTTCTGCGGCCCACAAAATGTTCGCTAGTGGGCCCGGGTTGGAAAGAGGACAAAATTTTCTGCCGTCTGGACTCCGGATTTCGCTGGTGCGGAAGGAGCGAATGGACAGCCGTGTCCAAGTCAATAGCGGCGGCGGTGGACAATTGCACAACAGGGAAAGAACCCGTCTGTCTCTGGTGTTGCCGTGGTTGGAAGGCTAGAGCCTTGTGGTCGTTGCGCTTTCTGCTTTCGGTTCACAATCAACTCCTGGTGACAAATGAGGAAGGAGGGGCAGTTGTTAACTTTGAACAGCGGGAGAAAGCATTTGTGAACTGCAGGTCAAATGTCAGGAAGGAACGCTGCAGCTTTAAGTGCCTATAAAAAGGTCTCTCGGGCCGATGATTCCAAGCAGACAAAAGTAAATAAGCTGGAGATAAATGAGGGGAAGCAGAACATTGTCTTTTGAACAAGTAGCTACCAGGCGAGACAAGCCATCTCCCACGCTGTACGCTGCACAACCCCCATTCTGCGTCAGCTCGCGTCAAACAACACGTCTTTCAGGAGCCACTAAGACGGCAGCACAACAGAAAGAGTGTCGATTTCGGGCTGACGTGATAGAAAGTCGCAGCGACGCTCGCCTTGGCTAAATGGGCTATCCGTGGGTTGATCTAAGTGGACTCCTTGATTCAGACTGCCACATGTCGTGTAAGTCGGCCATTGGTGAGCGATCTCTGCGTCAAAGCTCACACAATCGTGTGATGAGGACGAAAATGAAAATGAATGTAAAAAATAAGAAACTCCGCTCAGCATTGGCATTACATAGAACAAAGTGGCAAGAAATGTATAAGAACACAGAAAATGGCAGGAATACGCAACACAGTCACCCCTCGAGCACTGTCCATCGCCGCAGTTGCTAGCCTTCAGAAAAAGAAACACAAAATAAAGAAAAAAAATTAACGTGAAAAATAGCACGCAACCCGCATTTGAACAGCCAGCCCAAATTTCATATTTACACAGACATAACCATCGGCAGAGCCCTTGCGGAGCTAGAGACACGTAAATAAAAACCGCAAAACATCCTTAAAGTATCCCCTTTTTTCACATGCCCCTTTCGTCCGCTTCGCATCTTCCTCAAATCCCCGCTGCCGCATGTGATTTCGTTGTTTTTAATTGTCCTGGTGATTAGATATATTTGCGAAGCTAAATGCATGTGTCAGTAGGGTGCAGCACAATACGTCAAATAGGGCAGACGCCACGAAGAGGGTCCGGGGAAAACTCACATCCAGTGTCAGCGTCTTTGAACTGTTCACCTCCTGGTCACGGTACACACCCACCAGGCTCTCACTGTCCTGAAACAGGCCCGGCTTGAGGCTGATGACGATAAACTGCATGCCCGGCCCGGCATGCTCGCGGATGTACTTCTTGATCTTGTCGACGTTGGCATTGTCCAGCGCCGCATCCACCTCGTCGAGCACAAAGAAGGGCGATGGCTGGTAGCTGTGGATAGCAAACAGCAGCGCCAGCGCCGCCATCGTCTTCTCACCACCCGACAGGTGCTCCATGTCACGGAAGCGCTTCAGCGGCGGCATGGCGTGGTATTTGACGCCGCTCAGGTACGGCGGCTCGTCGCCCTCGGCCTCAATGTCCAGGTACGCCTGGCCGCCGAGCGGGTACGCCTCTGTCCGCGTGAGCTCCTTGTAGACCTCGGTGATCTGCTCCTGGATGTGCGTAAATGCGCGGCGGAAGACGTCTGTGCGCTGGTTCTTGACGTCTTCAAAGTCGGTCTTGATCCGGTGCGCCACCTTCTTGCTGTCCTCAAATTCTTTGTCGACCTCGCGCAGCTTGCTTTCCACGGACTCGAGCCGCTCAATGGCCCGCATGTTGGGATTCAGCTTCTCCAGTTCCGCCGTCAGCTCGGCAATCTTGGTCTCCAGCCGCTCTTCAACGCGCTCCTCGTCTTCGCCCTGGTTGTTGGGTAACTACTGTCAGCATACTGTAACATTCGAGTCATGCACGAGAAAAAGGGGGGGGGACGGGGTTCGGACGTACGTCTTTCAGCTCGCCCTGTAGCCGCTCAAAATCGACTTCAATACCGTGGTCGTCCATCGCCACCTCCATGACACCGTCATCGCCCTCGTCAATGTCCATGGCATCGGGGTCTTGGTTGAGCAGCTGGTCCTCGTTGGGCAAGTCGTCCAGCGAGCCTTCCTCCAGCGGGATCTGGATCTGCTCCATCTTGCACCGCTGCAACAGGGCAAACTTGGCTGCGCTGTTCTTCTGCACCTCTGTCTCCAAGCCGTTGATCTCCTTGTGCCGCGACTCGATCTCGCGCTGCCACTTCTGGACCTCGGCGCGCGCGGCCGCCACGTTGTCGGCCGTGTCGCTGTTCTCCTCCTGCATCGCGTCGAGGTCGCTGCGCAGCTTGTCGACGTCGCGTTGTGCCTGCGCAATCACCCCTTCCACCTGCTTCTTCTCCGCCTGGTATTCCTTGAGGTCCTTGGTGAGCTGCTGTGACCGCCGCTCCATCTGCTGCACGCGCGTCTTGGTGCTGTCGTGGCGCGATGCCTCCCAGCTCATGGTCGACTTGAGGCGCTGCAGCTGCACCTCGAACTCGCTCCGCTTCTCGGCCGCCTGCTGCTCCAGGCTGCCCTGCTGCGCCTCGTACTCGCGCACGTCCTTGAAGCCGTGCTTCTTGCAGAAGGCGCCAAAGATCTTGTCTTCGACCTTGCTGATGGCCTGCTCCGTCTTGGTCACGGCGCTCTGTGTCTTGGCCAGCTTGGCAGCCTCGTCGGCGTGCTTCGCTTCTCTCTCGCGCAGCTGCTGCTTCTCTTCGGCGACCTCCTGCTTCTTGCTGCTAAGGTTTTTCTCAAAGGCCTGCAGCTCCGCGCGCGCTGACCGAAGGCGCTGCTCCAGATGCACCAGTTCGTCGTTGAGCACCTTCTCGTGGTGGAGCAGGTGGCTCGGCTTGGGCAGCTTCTCGAGGTCGGCGCGCTTCTTCTCGAACATGCGCTCGAGGTTCTGCACGTCCTCCTCGGCGAACCGCTTGCCGCGGTTGCCCTTTTGGTCGGGCATACGACCACCCGTCATCGTACCGGAGCGGTTGATGAGGAAGCCCTCCAGCGTGACGGCCTTGACCGGCAGCCGCTTCTGGTAGACAATGTTCTTGGCCACGTCCATGGAGTCGCAGATCACGGACCCACCGCACGCAAAGGCCATGCCGCGCTCGAGGTTGGAGTCGAAGTCGATGGTGTCGATCGTCAGCCGCGCACCCTGTATGCCCTTGATGGCGGTGCTGGGCGCGCTGACCTTGACGTTGTCCAGGGGAATGAACGTCATGGGTGTGTGGCGCTGCTCCTTGAGGTACTGAATGCACTCGGCCGCCGTCTTCTCGGTATCGACCACGACCGAGTCAAAGTCGTGGCCCAGCGCCGTCACCACGGCCTCGTCGTACTTCTTCTGCTTCGGCTTGCACAGCTCACCGACGCGGCCGTGCACGCCCGGGTAAATGCGCCGCATCTGGGAGACAACCTCCTTCATGCGGGTTTCCCTGCGGCTCTGCACCATGCCGGAGCGGGCCGTCTCGAGCCGGGTAGAAATGTCCTGCATCTGCTCTTCCAGATCCGTCACGGCGTTGTTGACACGCACGCGCTCTGACTTGGCCTGGTTGAACGTCTTCTTGGCGCCGTCCACGTCCTGGCCGATCTTGCGCACATCGTCTTGGCACGTGCTGTGGCGCTCCTTAATCGTCTCCAGCTCCGCCTCGAGCTTCGTCACCTTGGCTTGGCGGCTGTCGACGTTGCCCTTGATTGTGTTGACCGTCACCTCGTCGCTCTTGAGCTGGCGGCGGATGTGGTCGCGGTCGGCAAGCTCCACGGCGCACTTGGCGCGGACTTGGCTGCGCAGAGCGTGGTACTCTTTCCGGTCGTCGTCGCTCAAGTCCTTGCCCTGCTTCTGCAGCGTCTCCTTCCATTGCTTCTCAAACTGCTGGCGCGCCTTCTCGACAACGGCAATCTCCTTCTCGGCTTTCTGGACGCGCGCCGCTTGGGCATCGCGCTCCTCGGTGGCAGACGTGATCTTCTGTTTCAGCAGCGCGATGTCGTTGGACAGCTGCTCCACCTTCTCCGAGACGGGAATGAGCTTGTTCTCCTCGTCCTCAATGTCGCGCTCCTTGTGACGGATGCGGCGCTCCACACGCGACGCCTCTTTGTTGGCAGCCGCCTGCGCCGCGCGCGCCTCTTCGAGCTTCGTCTCGGCATCCCCCAGGTTGCGGCGGAACTCGGCGAGATTTTCGTTGTGCTCCTGGATCTGGTTGCTGGAGTCGTCCATGATGCGCTGGTAGTGGTAAATCTTCCACAGCATCTGGTCCACAATGGCGTCGTCGCGCTCGTTCAGCTTGCGCTGGAAGCTCTCGGCCTCGGCCTTCTGCTCCTGGTACTGCTTGATCTCGGCGTTGATGGCACGGCGGCGGGTCAGGTGGAAGTTTTGGTTCTCGATGGCCTGCTCGGCCTCGGCCTTGAGGCGCTCGTACTCGGGCTTGTAGTCGAGACTGCCCGAGATCTGCTCAATCAGGCGCGTCAGGTCCTGCGACGACTGCGACGCAATAGCCTCGACGTCGCCCTGGAAAACCAAAAAGTTGCGAGCCTTGATGAGAATGTTCTCGGCCTCCAGAGCGGCGTTGTATTCCGGGGCGGTAACGATGCGGTTGTTGATGCGGTACTCGCTGGAACCGCCGCTCGTGATTGTCCGCTTCCACCGGTGGGTGTCGCCAGCGTCGTCCTCGTACACGGCCATGACCCATGCGTTCTTGGGGTCCTTGCGGCCGGCCTTCTTATCACCGGGCGTGTCGTCGTCGTCGTCGTCATCGTCACCGTTGGCGTGACCATTGGCGTGGCCGTTGGCGTCGGGTTGGAGAGGCGTGTCTTCGTTTGGTTTTGACGTCTCCATGACGCGCCCGCGGTAGACTAGATCTTTGAGGTGGCTGGACCGAAGGTGGGAAGATTTGATACCGAGCACAAAAGAGATGGCGTCCATGCTGCACGCGTAACGTGGTTAGTCAGTTGACCAGACCTCAAACAGAAGCCAGAAGCCGCGCGTCCAGCGGCATTGCGTGCGGATGACATACGAATTGGACTTGCCAGAGCCATTGGGGCCGACAATGGAAGTGAAGTAGGAGTCGCCGAAGAGGAGGACATGATGGCCTTTGTAGGACTTGAAGTCTGCAGGGACGTCGGGTTAGATACAGTCTGCGGCAAGCGAGAGCGCGCGCAACGTCTCTCCACAAAGACGCATCGCGACAGCAACAACAGCAACAACAGCAACAACAGCAACAAAAGACGACACGTACTAAACAGCTCCAAGCGATTGAGCTTGCCCATTCTTGCAACGGGTGCGGCGACCGAGTCGGCCGCGTAATGAGGCGAGGTTCGTTTGGAGGTCGATCGCGGCCAGAGGCGCGTGACGGGGCACAAACAAACAATGCGTGCTGGCAGACGGGACAGTCGATGTGTATTCGATTAAGTCGTCGGCACGCTATTTTGCAGCAGTCGAGAAGCGAACAATGCGATGCTGCGTCGCTGTCCGGCCGAGCGTCGAGAGTCTGGGGAGGGGATATGGGAGTACGTCGAGCAGATTATTAGGGTCGCGACGTCCTCAAGTTTACCACCTCCTTTCCCTCGTGGGATTTACGCGACTTTGGCAGCTACGGGCGCAAAGCGCGGGGGAAGGAGCGGTGCTGACGCGCAAATATGGTCACGTGAAGACACGTCAAGCCACACAGTGCAAAGAAACGTCAAAAACGGTGTACTTCCACTGTAGCACAATTAAAGTGCGTACATAAGTCGCATTGCGCACATACAGTGCGGGCCAGCCGGACAAACGGTCAGGCGGGCGGCATCCAACGCACATAAGCTTTCCAGGCAAAAGGTACAAAGGAATTGGAGGCGCTGGGAAGAATGGAGAAAAGACGTTCTAGAGCCGACAGCTTCACCAGTCCGGTCGCGCTGTGCTCGCAGGTGCGCAGGTGATAACAAACCACCACGGCAGTCGCACTGTCCTCTGGGCCAACCACAAGGCTGGTCTTGACCACGCCTGGCAAGTGGAGCAAAGGCCTGGTGCTGGGCCAGCCAGCTAGACCGCGCTAGTCCTTGTAAGTAAGTATGACATCCCTTTCCAGATAGGCTCCTGCCGTCTTCTGGGGTGCTCCTTCCTGCCATTTTCCCTTGCCTCGTGCCAGCCGTCCACGATCACAAGCAACCGCAAACGTCGACTCACCCCCCGACTTTTGCAACCACATCCACATCCCGTCACCTGGACCTGCAGCACCCGGCATCAGCGCCGGACACACAGTTTGCTCGAGGCTCAAGACCCGTCGCCTTGTTGCGGCTGTTGCCTTGGGCGCGTTTATCTGGCCGACCGCTCCCTCGCCAGTGGTTGCATCATCGCTTTGGGATATCGCCACTTTTGCTTTTCAGCACTTCTGTCCTTCGCGACTCCTCCCATCCTACATTTCTTTGTGCAGTGGATCTCACGCTACTACGCCGACTTCCGCACGTCTGCACGGGTATTTCTATGCACGGTGGGGCAAGACCCTGACCGTCCTCCAGAGGTATGACAGTCCCCTTAAGTCTCGACCGTCAAGAGGGTCCGTCTGCCCTGCTCCATATTCGCCGGCGATTTGTTGTCCACACTTCGTCCATCTTCAGCTCATTCCATCCGTCTCGGTCGCCTATTCTCTTTCTTCCTATCCTGACCCTATATCCCCACCCGGTCACCCCTCGTGCCCATTTTATATTCTACCCCTTCGTCGCCTCGTGCTACCCTTTTTGGATCGCACAGTTTTGTCTGCTTTTTTTTTCCTACTACATTATACTTTTATATACCCACCCCAATACCGCTTCCCCCTTCGTTTATTGGTGCCTCTGTTTCTGGTGCATGAAGCACACAATATTGCTGCTTCGTTCTCCATCCCTGGAGTGGTACCGGCCATGGCTGACGTTTTGATTCTCCGCGGCGCAGAAGCCTTACGCAAGGTCTCCTTTCACAACAACGACCACAAACGATTTCGAAGACTCACACTGTCCGACATGGCAGAGCCAGAGCTCGCCGCTCTGTCGAGCGGCTCCGGTCTCCAGACACCCACGTCCCGAAACACCAAGTCCGAGGACACGCTGACCGATAGCGAGATTGCACTCACGCCCGAGGGCAGCAGCGGCGGCAGCAACGCTGATGCTGGTGCCGGTGCTGACGCTTCTGCTGCTGATACTGCTGGTGTTGATACTGCTGGTGCTGGTTCTGGTGCTGCCGGTGCTGATGTTGCCGGTAGCATTGGCTCGCCGCAGCTCGTGCCTGAACACGCCATTGCCGACACCCCGACGCTTGGGCCGACGACGTCCGGCCACCCTAGTCCGCGGTACGGCTCGTCGCGCCACCCGTCCTTTTCCGGCAGTAGCTCCTATCAGGAGGACTGGGACATCCCGCCGCTGGACCGGCTGACCGTCCTCGACCTGCTCGACAACTTCGCGCTGCCGCAGCAGCTCGAGAAACTGTCCAAGGGCATCTCGGCACAGACACGCAAGCTCAAGAAGTCGCGCGACGCCCTCAAGTCGCGCAGCCAGGTAGCACGCGAGCGCATGGTGGAGGAGTGGCGGCATCGCGTGCCGTCGGCCGAGGAACAGCTGGATCGGTACCGCAAGCGCATGCGCACGAGCGTGGAGAAGCTCGGCCGGCAGTGGAACGACACCAAGGTCATCACGCTGCGCGAGAAGGTGTCCTTTATTTGCGGCGTCCTCAACATCTTCATCAGCGGCTACCTGATCGGCGGCTCGCCCGAGTATATGCATCTCTGGTACACCGCCCAGATCCTCTACTTTATGCCCATCCGCTTCTACACCTACCACAGGCGCGGCTACCACTACTTCCTCGCCGACCTCTGCTACTTTGTCAACTTCCTCCTGATGCTCAGCCTCTGGGTGTTCCCCAGCTCAAAGCGCCTCTTCGTCGCCTGCTACTGCCTGGCCTTTGGCAACAATGCCGTGGCCATTGTCATGTGGCGTAACTCGCTCGTCTTCCACAGCTTCGACAAGGTCACGTCGCTCTTCATCCACGTTATGCCGTGTGCCACCCTGCACTGTGTTGTCCACCTCGTGTCCCCCGAGATACAAAAGGTGCGGTTCCCCGCGGTCTACGCCATCCAGCATGCACCGCCCGGCACCAGCGGCTCGTACGCCAACGTGCTGTCGATGCTGGCCTGGTCGACCATCCCGTACGCCTTCTGGCAGCTGTCGTACTACTTCTTCATCACCGTGCGCCGGCGCGAAAAGATTGCCGCCGGCCGCCCGACGTCCTTCACGTGGCTGCGCCGCTCGTACAGCAAGACATGGATCGGCAAGATCGTGCTGGCGCTCCCCAACGCGCTGCAGGAGCCGGCCTTCATGTTCATCCAATACAACTACGCCGTGTGCACCATGCTGCCGTGTCCGCTCTGGTTCCGGTATCGCTGGGCCAGCGGTGTGTTCATGATGGGCGTGTTCACGTGGAGCATCTACAACGGCTCGACATACTACATTGACGTATTTGGCAAGCGGTTCCAGAAGGAGCTGGAGGCCATGAAGCAGGAGGTGGCCAAGTGGCACCCAGCCGAGCCTGTGGCTGGTGAGGGCAGCACCACCCCGGGCGCTGGCGGCGGTGGTGCAAGTTCGGGCGTTGCGGTCGCTGGTGACGGCCCGGCTGACACAGCCGGCGGCATCCACAGCAACCTGACGAGCCCGCCGCTCGAGCCGCTATCCGAGCACGGAACCGACAATGGTGAAGAAGACGACGAAAGCCGCCGCCACAGCATCGACGCAATCCCACTTCTGGACCGCGACATCAACGATGACGGAACCGACAGCCCGTCGCAGAGCGGAGCCAAGACACCCGGTGTCGCATCCGCCGCTGAAGCCATAGCGGCAGCTACAATGACGGGTGCCACCGGTGCCGACTGGGATATGGGAGCCAAAGATTTGGCCCGCCGCCGTAACTAAGGCGGTGGCAAACGGAGATTGTGTAAAGGGGAAGGGACTGCCAACATGAGATTACTTGTTGTTCTCGTTGTCATCTTGATAGACCATTCTTTCACTGTTTCCACTTTATGTCTATGGTTGTTTACGGGTTTGCTTATTGTATTCCTCCCCGTTTTGTTTGCTTCTCTATCACGTCACCTACGCACATTCACGACTCCTGTTTTTGATTTTTATTCCGTTATGCGTTTATTCATGTATTGGCTTTTCCCTTGACGACGACGACAGAATGACAAGAAACACGACGGAATGGAAAGATACAGTAGAATCATAGTTTGCACTTTTATTTGGGTTTCTTTGCTCCCCATGGACACACATTTCACTTCTCTCGCCCCATTCTGTTTGCTTTTCGTTCCTGTTCATTGCTGGAATTCTGGATATTGTATTGGTCTCGATTTCTTTACAAGTGGCTATCGTTTTCCCTTTCACTCCTTATATTGATACCCGGATAGTATATTATTAGGGGACCGGACCTGGATGGTGGACATAGATTGGTAGCTAGCAAATTAATTTCGGTTTGAATTTGGTTACTCTCAGTATTCGTAACTTCACAATCGTCTGTTTGGATATACTGTCGAATGCCCCAAAAGCTATGCGATACTGGTTTGGAGTTGAGTTATACTTGATATTTCCTATCAAATAAAACTGTTCAAACCAATATGTTTAGTGACGTCGTCGGAATATTTTTATTTCAGAGTATATTTATGAACCAAAATAAAACCAATAATAACAAAAACAAAAAGAAATCAATAAGTACATTGCACGTATATAATACTACTGACTCGTATATTCCGGACGTGTAGATTATTCACATGTACTCATTCGATGGCAGCATTTTAAACACAAATAATGTTGTTTTTAACCTAATGATTAAAACCCACACGCTGAGATTGCCCCCCTTTGCGAGATGCAAGAACAAAAACCATACAAAGAAAACCCGCTTCATCATGATGTTATGCCTTTGCCGTAATGAGAAAGTAGAAAGCCCGCAACGAAAACAACCCGAAAAAAAACATGGAAATGGCAAGCAATCCAAAAATAAAAGACTAGAATCTCAACCATGAGCCGACCTCCCGAGCCAATGAGGATTCAAATAATAAATAAAATATGAAAACCATGCGTTGAAGAAGGACCACGGGAGGCCACCGCTATTCAGGGGGGACGGGTGCCGCTTTGCCATGGCGTCGCTAGTCGTCTTTCCTCTGGTGCGCCTGAAAATGCCTATGAAGAAGTACCTGGATGCTGTGTATACATAAAGGTGGGAAAAAAATGAGCATATAATTGAGAATCAATGGTACTACGATGGTTGCGCCGTCTATCGGATGACGCCCCAGTCCGCGAGACGCCCGCCACCACTGCCGTCACTATCGTCGCGGGCACCGGGCTTGCGGCCAAAGACGTTCCAGAAGCGGAGGGTCTCGTCACCGGCGCCAGTGACCACAACACGGCCATCCGGGCTCATAGCCAGGTACAACACACGGTAGGTGTGCCCGGTCAAGCTGACCACTTGGGTCATGGACGGGTACTTCCAGACGACGATCTGGTTCTGCGAGTAGCCGTGGGTGGACACGATTTCGTTGGAGTTCTTGGACCAGGCAAGGTTGCAGACTTGGCTGCCGGTGTCAATTTCGTTGATCACGGTGCCGCGCAGCGTGTCGTGGAAGATGATCCGGCGATCGGCCGTACCGCCTCCGGATGCCAGCAGACCTCGCTGGTGGGGCGACCAGGCAATGGCTTTGACGGCCGCCGTGTGGTCGGAGAACTTCCATAGCGGCGTCTCGGAGAGCTTATCCCATACCATCAGCTTGTTGTCGTTGCCACCGCTGGCCAGTTGACCGTCTTCGCAGTTCCATTTCAGACCGCAGACCTCCTGCTTGTGTCCCACGAGCTTGCGCAGCCACTGATCCGGTGCCCGAACATCACGGTGGTAAATGAGGCGGTCTCTGGAACCGGATGTGAGGATGTGGGTGTTCCAGGCGAGCGAGCTGACGCGCATCGTATGCCCCGTCATCGTACGCAAGCGCCTTGATTTCTCAGCATCCCAGATTTGGACGAGCCCCTTGCTCGTACCAATGGCGAGATGCGTGCCCTTCTGGATCCAGGACACGCTGGTAACGGTGTCGTCGTCAGGCAGAGTGCACAGCTTGTTAACCCGGCTCGTTTGCGCATTCCATAGGTAAACGCTCGATCCCAGGCCGACGCCCAGGACGTTAGCACTGCCCCAGTCGACCAGGTTGAGGTAGAAGTCGTCGGCCAGCTCTGGCGCATCGAGTACTTTGTAGGGAACCTTGCTGACGGCCCTGGGTTGGCGGCGAGGGCTCATGAGGATCTGCTGGCTGCCGAAACGGACCGGAGACAGGCTGTAAATCTCGGCGCGCGTATCGAGGTTCGGACCGTGCCGGCTTTGTGGTGTTCTGGACGGCGTTGGGTGGCCGGCAACATGGCTGAACTGGCGGGGCGACATATACGAGAAGAGGTTCTTGTGTGGTGTAGACGGCGTCATGGAGGTAGCAGAGGCCGAGGAGGCGGCGGGATTGGTGGCACGTGGCGGGGTATGTGAGCGGGTGCCGTCGATGGCATTGGTGACTCTGGAAGAACTGGGCAGAGTGTGATCGGGTGACATGGATGGCGGTGTGACCTGTGGTATTGAGTCTTCAAAGAGCTCGGCGCGGAGCAGCGTGGAAAAGGTGCGGTTGGCCTCCTCGGCTGTTGGGTGTGTGTTAGTGTCTGGTATGACCGGCATATCCTATCTTGACAGTGAATAACATACTCTTTTGGAAGTGAAGATCGCCGTGTGGCGTGCGCTTCTTCTGCTTTGAAGGCGTCGCAGGCGAGCCGTCTTCGTGTAAGAGACTAAAGCTGGCCTGCAAATCTTGGCCCGACCTCGTCGGAATGAAGCTGGGGAGAGTTAATATCGTGCCACCAAAAGACTAAAAGACCAAAAAGCAGAACAGATGTAGGGAAAAGGATAAAAAAAAAAAACGAACCGGTCGCCGTTGATACGTTGCCGCTTCCTATGCGGGCTCGCACCGGGTGTCCCCTCTCGTTGCGGTGGTGGTGGTACGTGGTAGCTTTGGCGACCAAGTTCGCGACGAAGCGCATGATCGACTGCGTCGGCGTCCAAGACACCTGTGCTGTGGCTTCGGTTGCGGTTGCCGGTGGTTGTTGCGTCGATGTGGCTGTCGCTACTGCCGCCGATGCCATTTCCGATGCTGTTGCCGTTGCCGCTGCCGCTGCCGCTACTGATGCGGGCCGTGGCCCGTGCGAGCCGGGCAGCCGCCGATATGTTATTTCTTGTACTACTTCCGGGTGCCGAATTGCTGGTGCCGTCCATCGCACTGCTGTTTCTCTTGATGTCAAATAGGTGTGTGCGGAGCAAGGACGAGGAAGACGGCGCGGCAGCCGGCTGCGCAGATGCTGCAAGTGGTGGCGGTGTGGTCGCTATTCTTGCATGCGAAGCGGTTGCTTTTGTGGCGGAGGAAGATGAAGCGGACGGGGCGGTGAGAGCGAACGAGGTGGGCGGCAACGATAGCGTTGGTGAAGCGGAGATGCTTGTTGGTGCTGCTGCAGTTGACGATGGGCCGGCAATCGAGCCGACGCCATCTTTATTGGCGTCGGAAGCCATGATGTGTGTGATGGGTCGTCGAAACCGATTTGTCGTCGGGCGTGCACGATGAGAGCGGTAGGTGCGGGCAGCGACGGACGCCTCGCCTGGAGATACGACGAAGAGAAGGAGCAGCGATCCGGCGGATGAAAAACCGCGCGAAGGCCGAAGACGACAAAAATGCTGCTGTTCGCTTTCTACAGCATGCTTCGGGGGTCGAGCAAGGCCGTGAGACGATCGCGCTTTCTGGCGTGCAGATGTCGAAGCCTGGAGGATCCGAGACAACAAATAGGTGGTCGGCGTCAAGTCCCAGGGGCGTCAATAGATGGCGTGAAGTGGCGATAGACAATAGGACAATAGGAGAAGAAACAATGAGGAGGTGGTTTCTAGGAGGATGCAGATAGCAATAGGTGCGCGGGCGGCTACTTCGATGGCGTTTGTCATTCGAAGGAAAGACGACGTTTAGGTTCGGATGAAGGCGACACGGTATACGATGCCGTGATGCCGCGATGTACAATGTCGCGCAGGTTGGAGGAGAGCGTGGGAAGAGGTGGCGGTGGTGGCAGCAAGACGTTGTTATTGTTGTCGTGCTCGAATTGCCTAGTTCGTGGTCGGACGGAGGTTGGTCGAGGGTGAGGAAGGAGCAACTGACCAAGGAATGTGCGAGAAAGGCAAGTCACCTTGGGCTGGGGGTTGCTCTGGCGGGAAAGGCAGCGACGGGGAGCGGGCGGTAGTGGCTTTTGGCTGGCGGTGGCAGGGGAACTAGAGTGGACCAGGACATGAAAGAGGGACAACAGGAGAAACGCGAAGGGAAGGAGCGAAGGTGACGGCAGCGGGCAGGGCTTCTGGGCTTGTCGAAAGGACTTGCCTTTGTTGTGGCCATAGCCATGGTAAGTTCAGAAGAGCGAAGCCACTATAACCAAAATGGATTAGCGCTCCTGAACATCAACCATCAGGACTTTACAGTGCTGTAACCCCCGTAAGAACAGCGCCTGGGGAGAGCTCCCCTTCAGTAACTTGCTCTCTGTACGGAGTAAGACTTACTACGGGTGGGGTCCCATTTTATTTCTTGACGCGCATACTTCGTACCAGTGGCCCTGGCCCACAGCAGCACGCGAAAGCTGTCTGTCTGGCGTTCGTTCGCTGTCAATGTCCCCTTTGCTACCTTTCCGCCCGTTGTTTGTTATTGTTGTCTCAGGCAAGGGGCCGGCCATGGGCGCGAGCCCGTGGAGACCGTTGGGTCTGGCCTGGTCCTTCCCTGACAGGCGGCACCTTCCCAAACTCAAGCAAGTCCCTTTACGCCACGAGGTCAGGTAGTGGGCAGTTTGGGCAGTTGCGTTCAGGTGTAAGTGGAAAGCACGATGCACGATTCACGCCATTGCGGGCCAAACCATACCATAATCCCGTGACTGCGAATGGCAGCCGCGAGGCTGACTGCACGAGCCAACTTTTCACACATCTCGACATGTTAAAGTGTAGCACGCTGCCCACGCAACAGCCACCCGCCCCAACAGTGTGTCGTGTGTGTGCCTCTGTGCGTTCTGCCGTGAAAACGACGCCCAAGATCGATCGAGTCACGCTGCTTGTGCCTGTGCCTGGCGATGCCGCTATGCAGAGCAGTCCGTATGACGGGACTGGCGACTCACGTCTCGAAACGAAACGACGGACGTGTCCTGACATCCTCCCTGCACTACGTCTTGCGCGTTCTGCGTCCACTTGCAGACGAAAGAGGCAATTATAAACAACAACAGAGAACCCCTCAAAGGGGATCGCGAGGCCAAGGGATAGAAAAAGACATAAAAAAACCCACCTAGGGGCATCGTCACAACATTCGTCTTTTCTTCTCCTTTAGCACACGAAACAGACGGACCACGAACAACGAACAGAAAAACAGCACGCGTGCCGATTGGCTACTGTTTGCTGGCGCCTTGAAGGTTGGGTCCCGGCCCACGCGCGCGGACCTCTCCTTTTCCGGATCTGCGGGCTGTGATTGGCTGTGGTGAAATTCGACGTTGTGCACGATTGGCTGGCGACGCGACACACGGCCCAACCCTCCCTGGAAACAAAACCACTTAACGCGTTTGTTTTGATTTCCTGGGGAGATGCGGACCGCAGTTGGGTCTTGCATGCACCGTTTTCATTGGCTCCGACCGAACGGCATCGCGTGAAAGTCGAAAGACGTCTTTAATTGTTTTGTTTCCCTTTTGCCATTGTGCCTTACGTGCATGGCCCCTGACATTTGCGTTTGCAGTCCCCAAAGATCGAACCCGTGCCCTTAGACTGATTTAAATGTACGTAAACTATAAAGATTTTCATCCCCGAGATTCACCGAGATCAGACGAAGGTGTACAGAGTATGGAGAACATCGTGCCCATCAACGATATGGTCACTGGGCTTTTGCATGTTTGTTTGCGGCACACTGTGCTTTTTTTTACAAAATATTGTATGGATTCATTATTACCGATTTTTTCTACCCGCTGTAAAATAATGCACAATCCTGAAAAAACGGCCCGACACCAAGCCTTTCGAACCAATCCCATCCCGTCGCTCTAATGATACATCTCACAGAAAAGAAAAGAAAAAGCACACAATGCGGAAATCCTAGCCAAGGAGAAAACCCGCCATGTGTTGATACAGCCGTGGTGGGCGGTGGTAGGATCCCGACAAGGATCGGATATGATAATGCCGGGAAAGAATGTAAAGTAACGACCGTCGTACCAAGCAAGGCCGCTTGATAAAGCAATAAAAAGAGTGTAAAAATTATCGCGTGGAAGAAAGCCCCATTTAGCTGGATCCGTGTCGGCTCAACAGTCCGCAGGAGATTCGCCGCGCCAACTAGACTTGAACGGCCTGGAGCTTCTGGCTCGGACCCGGCTCCTCGGCGTCGGTGGCATCGGCGCTTTCTGGCGCCTGCAACGGCAGCGCGGGCGACGCTGGCGACGCTGGCGGGTCGGGTGTGAAGAACTGTGCTTGTGCAGCTGCACTGCTCGGGACACTGAGGAACTCCTCGGCGTCCACAGCGTTGCCGGTATTGCTCTCGTCGTCATCGTCGTCGTCATCATCGATGTTGTCGTCCGAGTCAGGAGCGACATTGGCCGCAACTGCCCGCCGCTCTTCCTCACTCCCGCTGGCTTCGCCCACACCAGACAAGTACTTCTTCCGCTTTCGCTCGCGGTCGTTGCTGCCAGCCTCGTCCGGCCCCAGTGGCAGAGGGGTGTGTCGGCCCTCGGAATTGCTGACGGCCGCCTCGCTCTCGTCATCGTCCGAGATGAGCGCCTTGCCGCCCGTGCTCGACCGGCTGGCCGCGCGCACAGACGAGTACTTGCGGTGCAGCTCGCGGAAGCTGCGTGCTGTTGCCGTGCTGGCACTGGCAGCCGACTCACGGCGTTCACGGTCTTGGAACATGGCTACGCGAGAGTCGCTGTGGATGCCAAACTGGTTGTTGTCCGTGCTGCCGTTGTGGATGCTATTCTCACCGCCGTTGCTGGACGACAGCAGGCTCGCATCGTCTTGACCCGTCGACGGCGGCTGCACGAGTGCAGCTGTTGACTGCGAAGCCGAGTCGGGTACAGTTGGCAAGCGCTGAGAATGTTGCGACTGTCGTGGCTGTTGTTGTTGCTGCTGCTGCTGCTCTTGTTGCTGCTGCTGCTTCCGTTGACGCAGACGCTCGTCAGGCGGAAGAATGGACGAGAAGTCGCCGCCAAAGTTGATCACAGACGCCTTTTTGCCGTGCACTACAAACGATCCAGTGCCACGCTCAAGAATGATGGGCTCGTCGGCCGCTTCCTCTTGGCCGCCAGTCGTCGATGCATCTTTGGGCTTGCGGCCGCGCGTAGATAGGTGGCCGGCACCTTCTCTCAGCGTGCGCTGCAAGCTGCGGCGGATCTTGTTCTTGTCATGCTGAGACGTTTGCGACGCATCGGGCGTGTATTGCTGCTTCGAGTCGTACGGGATACTGCCAGTATCCTCGAGGCCGACCGGTTTGTTCTTACCCGCTCCGCCCGCACTGCCACTCGTACTAGTAGCAACCGACTCGAGCAGACCAGTCTTCTGGAGAAGACTGTGCTCGTCCGCGTCTACGTCGTTGGGGTCGACGTTGTCCTCATTCTGTGCGGCAGAAGTCGGACCTGCCTGCTTGCTCGATGACGGGGTGCTTTCGTGCGCCGAGTTCAGGCTTCGCACAGCGCGTGGCGGTGTTGCCGCAATCGACGGACCGGAGGACATGGCACTCGACACCGACGCCTTCCGCAGGCTGGTAAAGTCGAGCCCTGCGGCTGCAACATCCGAAGAGGTCTGGTGCTTGTGCTGGAAGAACGCGGCCCCCGTGGCGCTTGTTGGCGGTGTCTGGAAAACGTCGTCTGACGTTGGCGAGTCGGGAGCGACTGGTCCAGTGGCAGCACCACCAGAGCCGATGCTGCCGCTGGCTAGGGAGCCGCGGCGTGCGGCCGATTTCGGGCTGCGAGGAAGTACGGTGCTCGAAGTGCTGGCCTTGGACTCTTCACGATGGAGCTGGGCATGCTGTGAATGCAACTGAGCTGGTTTGTCAACGGCAGACGACAGGGCACCGCTGTTGAGCGCTACCATCCCGGAAGTGGCGGGCGACACGCCGACAATGCCGGCAAAAGCGGCGCCGCTCTCCAAAGCATGCTCCGGATCAAAGGCCAGCTGCCGCTCATCATCAAGGTCCATTTCCAGAATATCTTTGTGGCACTTGAGCCGCCACATGGTCATCCGGGTCATCTTGAGCTGCGTATCCATCCGTGCTGCCGAGATGAGCATTTGCTCACGTGTCTTGGGCTGAATGGGAGCCAGAATCTGCAGATGGCGTGAGTTGCGCAACTGCACCTCGAGGCGCTTTCCCTGTTCTTCGAGTTTCTGGTTTGCGTCCTCTATCTTCTGGATCATGATATCCCGACGGGCCGCCAGAATGTCGTGGGCCATCTTGTGGTCGATTCTGCTGCGCGTAATCGTGACCTCACCGGTCGGCGTCTGAACCGACTGGCCATCGTCGGAACCAACGCGCCGGATGGCTCGACGGTCTTGACCCTCGTAGAAGCCTCCAACAACGCCACGCATACGAACACCGGATGTCCTGAAAGCGGCCGCATAGTTGAGCTTGGCGAGCCAGTCGTTCATCTCATCTTCGTTATCGGCCAAGAGGATCTCCTCGACACCGCCATGGCTGACATAGGTAAACGCATGCTTGTGCTTTTTGTAGGACGAGTCCAGAAGAGCCACCGCACCATTGGTTGACATGAGCCCGTCGGGCTTAAACTCTTCCAGTGGTGGCTTGAAGATGATGGGAATGCCGTCATGGCCGTGCTTGATGTGGGTCTCGTACTGGTGCATCAGATTCTTGACCCAAGATGTGTTGCGGAAGAAGTACAGCTGGGCGCCTGTGAGGATGGCGCCCCACTCCTGCCAGGGTGAACGAGTCTTCTTCTTCTTTGCGTCCTTGCGCCAGAGGAGGCCGACTTTCGTGATTTTGATATCCACAATGCCGGGGTGTGCCTCCTGGGGGTTGGTCACCGTCTTTTCAGTCATGAATGCATCGGGGCGTGAGCGGGCCGAGACGATCTGCAGTACACCCGTACGGAAGAAGGTGGTTTGCAGCTCCTTCATGTTCAGCGACTTGGCTGTGCCAAGATAGCTGTACGGATCGTCCAGTTGCATGACGTCTTTGAGATTTGGCCGCAGGATATCTAGCTTATCGTCGATGATGAGGGTGTATGGGTCGATTGGCTCCTTGCTCGACTTTTTGGCGATGTCGAGGCCCCCGTTGGGAAGGATGTTCTTGCGCTTCGCCTTATGCGCAACAATGCGTTCGCCGTTGATATCAATATCGTCCTCGACGTGAATGAAGGGCGTATACGTGATATTGTCATAAAACACTTCCAGGATTTCGTCAAATATACCCTCGCCGCGCGTGTTCTTCTGGTAGTCGGACTTTTGCATCTTGTGCTTGTTGTTCTTGTTGAAGACGTCCGTGTGCAGAATCAAAAGAGAAAATGCGATGAAGTACGCCTGGTCTGGCGTGGAGAAAATACCTGGGTTGCACTCATGGTACCGGTTCGCAAAGGCTTGGAGGAAGCGATCAATGTGCTGCGTCTCACGTGGCAGCTCGGCGTCCATCAGCAGTTTTCGAATCGCCATGTCCATGGGGTCCGTAAAGAACTTGAAGCTGCGCATGTAACTCCGCAGAACCGCTTGCGAGAACGGATCACTGGATTTTGACAAGGCACTGCCAATCACGCTTCGGCTGACCACCTCCTCCAAACGAGCCAGGTATTTAGCGGGTGTGTCGTCCTCCCGGCGCTCTGGCAGGACAAAAGAGTCCCGCGGCAGATGCAAAGAGTTGTTCTTGGACGTAGACGAGCAGGGGGTCACAGGGGTGAGGGCACCCTGGCGATTTGGCTCCGAGTTCTGCCGTAACCGGCTCAGTCCAAGCAGGTCACTAAAGCTCTTCCTGCCCGTAGCAGACGAAGAGCTTCTGAGGGTGGGCGGCGTCAAATGCTCGTCCACAGACTCGCGGCCTGCCGCAGAGTCTCGCCCGACGGAGCTCATGGTCGAGGACCGGCCCCTACCAAGTGGCCCATGAGCCCCTGGGATGGAGCGCGTCGGAGACGAGTGGCCCGAATTCCTTGAACTAGGTCGGAAGAAGGCGGAAGCAGGCGACGGGTTGCCCTTATGGAAGAGGGCCATGGCGGGAGACGGCGCCAGGCCCCTCGGCGGGGTTGAAGCGCCATGTCTTTGCGAAACGGGCCGAGATTGTGTAGGCGTGTCCTGCTCCTCGACGCCAAGACCGCCAAGCCCCCCTCGCCCAAAGGCCCCCACGCCGCGACTCGGCGCTCTGGGTGGCGGTGGTTTGCTGTTGAGGGCGTCAATGTCGGTGCTATTCTCTGAGATGGCGCCTTCGATCGGGGTGGTGGGCTGTCCCTTTTGTGGCAAGTGAGAGATAGGAAAGAGAGAAGGAGGGTTGGAGTTTTTGCGACGGCGAGACAGTCGGAAGAAGGTGGTAGTAGTGCTGACGGTATGAGTGGTCGTAGTGGTGCTACCATAAACACGGTCGCCCGAACTGCCGTCAGAGCGAGAGGATTCGGAAAGGCGGTTGACGGGAAGAGCCAGCGTCGTGCCCGCTTCGTCGCCGTATTCGGGTGGCGAGTGGCCTTGCGGATTTGGTTGCTGCTGCTGCTGTTGCTGCTGCTGGACAATGGCCGACTCGTCGAAAGCCACAGCAGGCTGCTTGCCGTGTGACTTGAGCGGTGCAATCATCGACTTGCGCCTTTCCCTCTTTGACCAGCTGCCGAATGTGTTGCTCGTGCGACCAACGGGTTCCTCAACGTCGTTGATACGCGGCAAATCACTCGATTTCCGCGCAAGGTTGGGGAGTTTCATGCGGTTCTGCCGTTTCTGGGGAGCAGCGCCGAGTTCAAACGTCGGTGCAGTCATAATGATCTCGGGTGCTGTAACGATGTCAGCATTAGGTACACAGAAACATATCGTGGCCAAAAACGGCCAGGGTAAGCTTACGGTGTGGGATCGGCGGGATGGCTTCCTCCGCGTGCGCTTGCTGCCGGGCCCGCGCAGCGAGCTGAGAGTCAGAAGCGTTGCGGAAGCGAAGTAGTGAGAAACGGCGGTGCTTAGGTGTCTGCTCCTGGATGGGAGGGGACTCCGGTCGGCCGAGATAGTCGCTGTCGATTGATACGGCGCCGCGCGTGTCCTCTCGGGCGGAGCTGTTATGTCTGCCATTGAACGGCGGTGTAGAGGGTGGGAGCATGGCCGGGTTGCTCGGTGTGGCCGGGGTGGCCGGCGTGGCCGGCGTGGAGGGCTGAGTGACCGAGATGGCAGCCGCAGTACCGGCGGCGGACACTGCATTGCCAAGGTCGTCTGAAGCAGAGCTTGCCGCGACGGGATCTCCAAGTAATTTCACAACCGGCTCCGACTGTGTAGTAGCAAGATCCGGGCGAGGTAGAGAAGCTTCGGGCAGCTTTGGTTGCTGCTGTTGCGGCAGCTTCGGGGCGGAGAGTGGAAGATTAAAGATGGATGTGTGCCGGCGCATATCCGACTCGCTGGCCATTACGCCACGGCGGCGGAGAAAAGGCATTATGCTCGCGGCCTAGGAACGAAGCGACGAACAAGGTGTGCGGTAGCGTGAGAAAGCGCAGCAGTTGGCGGGCATGCTACCACTTCCTAAACAAGCTGGTCAAGGCAAGCGTTTGGCATGAACATGGCGAACAAAATAGAATCGAAGATGCGTGTTAAGAGGGCCGATGGCAATGACATCGAAGACGCAGACGCAGACGCAGACGCAAACGCAAACGCAGGCAGGCGTGCGCAGGATCAGAGTCGGGAATGATGCCCAGGTAATTCTATTTGGGCGAGAGGCTGGAGGCTGACGTTGGATAGCTGAGAAGCGAGGGTAAATGCGTTGCGACGTGTTACGACGTACTCCGTAAAAGTCCGTAGAGAAGGGCGTACGGTCGAGCACCCAATCGAAAACACGAAACGAGCGACGGGAACGGGTATGCGACGACGCGATTGTGTGTCGGGAGGTGAAAAGAAAAGATGCAGTCGTAAGGAGACGAGACACACGGAACCGATGGAAAGGATGCAAGTCGCTGAGGTGAAAAGGGGGTCGGTGGTGGTGGTTGGATGGAGCAGGGACACCAAAAGAGGGAAGGCCTGGCCAAAAAGAGGAAAGGGCTGGGATACGATTGGCGGCAGGAGCGTAAGGCGGGCGGCGCTGTAGTTCAAGAGGAAGGCACTAACTGGAACATCGAACCATGCACCACACCTCACTTTGGCGGCGCCCGCCCCGGGGCAGGTGTGCGATGAAATCCTGACCATAGCACCTGCCCACGCGGGCTTGGCCAGACAGCCAACAAACATGCAAACCTGGTCTCGCCGTGTATTAGGCGGGGGAAGGAACGACCGGGTCAACCTTTGTGGACGCCAATGTTATGTCACACAATATTGGCTAATATTGTTCGGGTTTGTTGAATATAACAGGAGTAAGTTACGACGCGTGCACCACACAATAACAAACCCTCTAAAGCTACTCAAGGACATTATAGCTTGCGGCGCTTCGTCCTGCTCACTGTCCACTGGAAGGCGGCCCGTTAACCACGAAAGCGACCGCTGCGAGAGTTGGACGTTAGAGCTAATGGTGCCAGCCGTTAGTAGCTGAAAAGGGTAAAAGGCGCCAGCCAGCGCCAGCTCCAGCCAGACGGGGAACGCCATGCCCCTGTTGCCCACTCGTGGAGAAGTGCTGTTGTGGGTTTTGTAAGAAGTAACTTTTAGTTGGATAGGCAGCACGTTGGACGCTTGTCTAGCGCTGCTTGTTAGCGGGCCTTGGGAACTTCGCTGTGTGCTAAAAACGGCAACAAATACTTAACACAAGAAGCGCAATTGGAAAGAACAGCCCCTGTGCATTCCCAGTGTTCCCTCCTTTTCCTTTTGGGTTTCTGTGGGACCATGTTCTGGCTCATGAAGGGGACTTCCGTCTCCTGTTCCTGCGGTCCTACCAGCGAAAACGAGCCAAGCGAGGTTAGAGGCTGGTAGACGGAAAGTCCTACCGGCGACCGGCTGATGTTGCTCAGTACAAAGGAAGGGGGGGCATGAAAGTCCACACTTTTTCAAAGGCAGAAGGAGCGACGGAGCGGCTACGAGGGAGGAGCTTACGACGCAGCTTTGTGGCGGATTACTGGGCTTTTTGTTGCCTTCTTTTGTCCAACGAGGAAAGTCCCCACCAAGAAGGCACGATATACGATATCCTATGACGGAAATACACAGTTACTTGTACAACACACTGAGTGCGGGAGTATTTACGGACGACTTGCAAACAGGAAGGACCAGGGAGAATGTACGTTCAGGAAAGGGCGATTCCGCCAAGCCGTCAAACCAGGGGACAGGCATCGAAGGGTGAAGTGGAAATACCGAGTGCATTGGAGAGAATTACGAGTCCAGCGATAGCCAGGCCACCAACTCTGCGCCGCTTACGTTACTCCGAAGTTGCCGCCGTACACCTCACATCTCACTCAGACCTGCACGCTCGCCGGTGGACCCAACGTACTGGCTTTCAGACCCCCTACGTCAACCACCAATTTGGTGACGGCCATGGTGCAAGTCTGTGCCTCCCATGCACCAATGGCAACGACCAAAGGATGCTGGTCGCAACGTAAGATTACACCGGCAACGACAGCGGTCGACCAGCCCGACGACTTGTTACCCGCATTAGCCAGGGGCGCGTGGGAATGGACTTCTCCGAGGGCGAGACGTACACCGCGAGCGCAGGCAGAGCGGCAGTGCTGACGATGAAGAACGGATACACCAACACAGAGCTCTTGCCCGGTTCTTGAGACGGAGTGAGCTTCGGCAGACGCACACCTGAGTGGGTGCGGCCATGGTCGGATGCGATATGTGAGCTATTGGCAATGCCGTCGTGGTGGGCAGCCTCGATGGACACGGCACCATCGGCCTCGACATGGCCGTGGAAGTTTGCTGTCCAGTCGACTGGGCTGGCACGTTGACCTTTTCCCATACCGCATAGTTGCGGCCGCGTTGAATTACGCACGAACTTGTTATATGATGCAGTGCACGGGATGTCGTCCAGTTCGTCTGACAGTTAGTAAAATAAACATGTAATAAGGGGGGATCTATTCCCTTGCATTCGCAAAAATATATCAAGAGCTACCTGTATCTCTGCACTCTGCAGTACGTCTATAAACCGCAAAGGGGGGCCATCGCATAAGGAGGGGGTTTTGTTCTGAATAGATCTGAGTGTGTCTTGCGCCCGTACTTGTAAAGTCCTTGGTTTATCAACCCTTTGTTGTATAAGAAACATTGTAAATAAATCAGTAGGAAACAAAAGGGAATGGGAGAGGGGGAATAAAAGTGCATCGGTCAAAGGCAGATGAAATGGAAACCTTAAAGGAGAAAAGATAAACAAAGGAAAGGGATGTCGCCTGTATGAGTGATGCCGCGTGTCTGTGGTCTATCCGTCCCCCTGTTCATGCAGACGCCTGTGCTGCTTCGGCCTGAGCCAAAAGCCGCGCCCGCCAGCCGTTGCAGACCTCCTCAAAGCCGCCAACAACGTCGCCGCACACGTGCGCACACTCTCTCTGCTTCAACCGTTCGTTCCAGTTGCCACGTGCCAGCCACCGCTCTCCTTCCTCGCGCAGTTCCTCATCGCGCCGCAGCTCAGCCACGAGCTCCTTTGCACTACGTAGGCGGCGTGTGGCCGTGTTGGTCGTCTGGCGTGCCATGTGCAGCGTGTCAGACAAGTAGTTGAGTGTCGAGACAAGGTCGTTGGTCAGGCCGTGCAGGGTACCGAGGGACTGGCATGCGGCGGTGCTGGGACGCGGCATCTGGTCGACGAGGGATGCCAGCATCGGCAACAAATCGTCCTCGGCTTCGTCTTCATCTTCGCTGTCGCCTCCATTCCGTGTGACTGCAATGCCCACCAGTGGCGCCGGCATGGGCCCGGCGAGTGGCGAGAACAACGGGAAGGCAAGAGCATGCAGCTGCCGGGTCTGGTGCGTCAGATGTGTCGTCAGCGCCGAGTGTGCAGTGATTAGCCTGGAAACAGACAGTTGTCAGTATATGGGGCTTGTACGGCCTTGCAATGTGGGCAACGGGCATTCTTACCTCGACGCGCCGCCCTCCACACCAGACTGTGACCCAAGATCGCGGAGCTCGTCGACCAACCGCTTGCAAACGCCGTCGGTCGGTCCGCCGTTGTCTTCGGTCCCTCGCCGCGCCAGAGACTCGACGGCATCCATCTTTGCCACGAGGCTTGTCGGTATCCCTGGAGACTCCAGGTCCGAGTCAGACCCGTACTCCGACCCATCGTACACACTGCCTACGCGCTTGTGGCCGCGCCGGCTGCCACCGCCCTGGGCAGTACCTCCATGTGTCGAGGGCAAGCTGAGACTTGCGTTGCGTGCTCGTGGTCCATCGGCACCGCTGGTGCGTGGACTCGACGCCGAAACCACGTCGACACCGCTGTCCCGCTGTGCCTGACCGTCTGCTGTTGCCGCTGCCGCCGCCGCTGCTGTCGCTGCTGTCGCTGCTGCGTTGGCATCTCCTTCTTTTGCTGCTTCTGCGGCACTCTGCTCGGTCGGTGACAGACTGATTTCGGGCGGTATACCATCGAGGGCCCGTACTTGGCTTTCGTCCAGCTCGTCGTCGTAGTACTCGCCCTCCTCGTCCTCGCCGTCCGAAAAGGCATCACCCAGCTCGTCTGCCAGGTTGCCGAGGCCGCCCATGCCGCCGCTCATGCCGCCCATGCCCCCGCTGCTAAACACGTCGAGGCCGTCGCCATGGCTAAAGGACGGGTGCAGGTGGTGTGTGGGCGTGGAGGGCTCGTTGTAGCTGGACTTGGACTGGCGCCGCTCCAGCTGCGGCGAGAAGTCCCTGGTGGACTGGCGCGAGTGTTGCGGCGTAGTCGGCACCGACATGGTTGTGGTGCAGATCGTGTGACGTACAGAATGCCTGTGCGCTATCGCTCTTCGTTGACGTATGTTCGTGGGTTGTGGTGTGATGTGGTGCGATGGCCCGGGTCCGTTCGCAGACGCGGTCGTCGATGTCTTGTTGATGGGAACGGCGTTTGTTGTTCGAGGCCGCGTTCGTTGCTGATGCGACAAGTGGTAGACGGCAGCGCAGAAAGAGTGGATGCGCGGGCAATAGCACGGTATAGTCAGGTCGCGATATAGGGTAGGGGGCGGCGATATGATGTTGTTGGAGGAGGGGGTGTTTGCGTGGCTGTCGTGTTTATCGCTCCTGCCGTAATCCGTAATCTGTAATCCGCAGCCGTGGCTCGTTGGGCAACAACGAGCAAGAACACGAAGTCGGTCGTGGTTTCCCCTTTGTGCGATGCCGCGCTGCAGAGGGGCTCTGCTGACGAAATCTCCAAAGTTGGCAAGCACGATGCGCAGACAAACAAGCTGTCAGCGTATTTCGTACAGTAGTTGTGTGTCTTACTCTGGCTATTCTGTTTTCGGGCGTTTTTCCTCTTGGGCTGCTGCATGTAATAATTTCTGGTGTTGTCTCTGCTGTCTCAACGCGTCGCATCGGTCCCTGAATTTTGGGGGAGGGGGATTACGGATTTCTAACGGACGTCTATGCGTAAACAGACGCCTTCTGTTACGGGTCATTCAGGGGCTTGGCTGTTGCCTTCAGGGCCTGGCTCGTCCCGATTTAGTGCAGACAGCGGCGTCGGGGGTGCTCTTTCCACGATTGGTTGGTAATGGTGGGAAGAATTATGGGCTTTATTTTTAGAGCAAAATTAAATGCATAATTCAGTAGAAATCGTGAAAATTGACCCATGCATAATGTCAAAGGCATCACGAATACGGACGACGGGCAGACACGACACAGGCTCGCCGGTCCCGCACACCTGATACGAGCGAATGGTATCCCTTGCCCGTACAGTCTCACGTCTATCGATCGTAGCTGCGGGCCATAGGCAGTAATTGGCCTGGGCTGGCGGAAGCAATAGGACCGCAAACCAAGACGACGGCCTTGCCATCCTCGTGTCGACAGCCGCATAGGCACCGCGAGCGACAGACAGGATGGCCAACTTCCGGCGATTCCAGCCAGGTGACCTTAACAAGCTCGCCAAGTGCAATCTCGACCGCTACACGGAGACCTACGAGCTGTCCTTTTACCTGCAGTACTATGCTAAGTGGCCAGCACTGTTCCAGGTGGCCGAGGACGCCGACGGCAACATCATCGGCTACAGTACGTCGAACCTTTCACGAGAAGAAATACGCGCCGCGTGCATACATGTATATTGACCAGGCCGCAGTCATGGGGAAGCTCGAGTCCTCGCCCGATGAATACAAATTCTCAGAACACTACCTGCCCTGGCACGCACACATCACGGCCATTACGATTGCACCGGAGGCACGGCGGCTGGGCATCGGGCGGCTACTGAGCGAGCAGCTCGAGGCAGCGGCCGACGCCAACGATGCCTGGTTTGTGGACCTGTTTGTGCGCGTCACCAACGACAAGGCGATTGCCTTTTACAAGAATATGGGCTACAGCGTGTTCCGCGTGGTCAAGGATTACTACGGCGACCACTCGACGGATCCCACCAAAGAGAGCGAGGACGCATACGATATGCGCAAGGCCATGAAGCGGGATGTCAAGCTGCAGCACATCCGCGACGACGGCGAGAAGCATGAGGTCGAGCCTTACGATGTGTGGTAACCGCAGGGGGTGGGATGGCCGCAGGCAAAGCCGACGAACAGCACAGAAATTGAGGACATAGCCTGTCCATGTCATGAGCCTACAGTCTAGACGACGGAAGGGATATTGGCTTGCGTTGATCGACGTCCATTTAAAGTACATAGACATACCAAAGAGACGAATGAACGATGCATGTTGTTTGACATTTCGGACACTAAGACAGAACCAACAGGCCTTTGGGCCGCCCCGTATGCTCCGGTCGGTGGACGGGGGGGGGAAGATGTTCTGTAACTTGTAACTCATAAAAATTGAAGACCAAATAGTTTCGTTGTTCTCCGTATGGAGGACCACTGTGCGGAAGCGACGCCGTGGCCGCCGTCATGCAAGTGCGCACCTTCCCCATCTGTGAATTGTGTGGCCTGCGGGGTATGGAAGGTGCTGCCCAGACAAGCCACGAGTGGGTTGCACCTGCCGTCATCCGCGACCCGTAACCCCCCTTGGCCATGCGCACCTGACGCCCGGAAAGTGTGGGGTAAGCTTGGAAACAGCTCTTGCCGCCATTGCATGGCATCCGTCCTGGTCCTTCTTCCTCTCTTTCTCCTGTCTCGCCATTCGATCTCGTCTTTATTTCCGATGACCGTCAGACCAGCCATGCTTCTTCCCTGATTGTGTTCCTTTGTCCTGTTTTGGTCCTTTTCTCTCCTCTTGGTGCCTCTGTATTTCTCACTTGCATTTCCTTTTTTCTTTCCTTTTCCTTTCGTGTCCCCTGTGCCCTTGGAATCGGCGTGCTGCTGGATAGCGTTTCGTTTTCTCGTTGAGCTCTGCGGCTTTCATCGTTTTTATTTTCAACTCTTCTTGAGCGTCATTCTATCGTCTCCTTGATTTCCTTTGCAACCGAGCCCGTCTTGATCCATTCTCGCTCGACTGTCGACTCTCTCCTCATCACTCGTGTTCTCCACCGGCCCACGGTGGTCCGCCCACTCTGCTATCAACACCATTCGGCAGCATCGCCATGCATTTCGGCTCTCTTCTCGCGGTGCTGGCCCACGTCGCCGTCGTCGCCGGCTCGACGCTGACGCCTCCGGTGCTCCCGCTCCTCGTGCGCAACCCGTACCTCAGCTTCTGGCTGACGGGTGCGCGCGAGAATCCGTGGGAGAAATGGCCCATCTTCTGGACCGGCAACAGCGTAGGCTTCTCCGTCTTGGCCTCCGTTCCCGACACCCACAACGTCTACCCGCTGCTGGGCCGGCCCCACGACTCGCTTTCTCGGTCGGACAAGCGCTTCACGGTCAATTTCCCCGAGTACCTCGGCGCCACGTTTGACGCCTCGACCACCAACCTGACGTACCTTGTGCCGGGCCCTGCTGAGGACAAGCTCAAGGTCACTCTCTCGTTTCTGTCGCCCATTACGCCCACGTCGACCTTCCGCCAGTCCATCCCGGCAGCCTATCTCAACGTGGTTGTCGAGGGCAGCTTCGACATCGACATCTACCTCGACGTCAACGGCGAGTGGGTCAGCGGCAACCGCGACAACCAGATCCAGTGGGGCATCAAAGAGGCCAAGCACAAGGCCAAGGCCGACAAGGGCTTCTTTGGTGACGCCCGCAGGAGCAGCAATCCCATCAAGACGTGGACCGTGTCCCGCGTCGAGCAGGAGCTGTTCACCGAGTTTGCCGACCGCGCCGAGTGGGGCACGCTGTACTTCTCGGCGCCCGAGTCCGTCAAGCACGAGAGCGGCGTGTCCGCACAGATCCGCACCAAGTTTGCACGCACGGGCGCGCTGGGCAACGCCAACGACGGCCCCTTTCGCCGCATCATGGAGCGGGAGCCCATCTTTGCGTTTTCCAAGTCGTTCCACCTGGGCGGCAAGAGCAAGACCGACAAGGGCAACGTGTCGGACGAAAGCGCGCTCTTTACGTTTGCGCTGATCCAGGATCCGGTGGTCCAGTATGCGTCGGCCCGTGGCCTCACCTTCATGCGCCCGCTCTGGGCCAGCTACATCCCCGAAACCGACGACCTGATCCAGTACCATTACGACGACTTTGCTGCGGCCACGAAGCTGGCGCGCACGTACTCGGAGCAGCTGTCCAAGGATGCCTTTGCGTCCGGGTCCCAGGAGTACGAGGAGATTGCGTCGCTGTCGGCGCGCCAGGTGCTCGGCGCCACCGAGTTTTCCGGCACGCCCGACAACCCGCTGCTGTTCCTCAAGGAAATCTCGTCCAACGGCAACTGCCAGACCGTCGACGTGATTTTCCCCGCGTTCCCCTTCTTCCTGTACACCAACCCACGCTGGCTGGCGTACCTGCTGGAGCCGCTCCTGGAGCACCAGTTGAGCGGCCAGTACCCCAACGACTACAGCATGCACGATCTCGGCTACCACTTCCCCAACCAGACCGGCCACGGCGACGGCAACGACGAGTATATGCCCGTCGAGGAGTGTGGCAACATGCTCATCATGGGCCTGGCGCTCGTCAACGCGTTCAGGTACGACACCACACCGGCATTCAACACACCCGAGGCCTCCATCGGGAACGAGGTCACGGCTGCGACCCGGCTCCACCTGACCGACGAGCAGATGCGCTACATGGACGTGCACGGCATCGACCAGCCGTGGGGCGGTGTCTCGACCTCGACGTCGGCCTCGGCGACGACGACAGGCGCAAGAGAGGCCAAGGAGTGGGTCGCCCGGTCGTACAAGCTCTGGAAGCAGTGGACCGGGTACCTGGTGCGTGAGTCGCTGATCCCGCGCTGGCAGCTGTCGACGGACGACTTTGCGGGCTGGCTGGCCTACCAGACGAACCTGGCACTCAAGGGCATCATCGGCATCCGCGCCATGAGCGAGATTGCTGCCGTGCTGGGTGAGAAGAAGGACGCCGCGCACTACCGCGACATCGCGGAGGAGTACATGGCCAAGTGGCAGGAGTTTGGCATCTCGCGCGACGGCACGCATGCCAAGCTCGCGTACGACTGGTACGGCTCGTGGACGACACTCTACAACCTGTACGCGGACTCGCTCCTCTGCTTCCACATTCCGTCGGACGCCAAGGCGGAGGCGGCCGCCGTCTTTGACACGACGGGCCAGACGCCTCTGGCCGACGCCGAGTCTGACTCGTCCGTCTTTATCCCGGACAAGATCTACAAGATGCAGAGCGACTGGTATCACAACGTCCTGCAGCGCTTCGGCCTGCCCCTTGACAGCCGCCACCTCTACACCAAGAGCGACTGGGAGTTCTTTGCCGCTGCCATCACCAGCAAGTCCACCCGCGCGGAGATCCTGACCAGTGTCGCGCACTGGGTCAACAAGACCGATACGACCGAGCCCTTCACCGACCTCTACGAGACCGAGGGCAACGGCGGCTATCCGGGCGGTCTCATGTTCCGCGCCCGCCCCGTCGTTGGCGGCCACTTTGCCTTTTTGGCTCTGGAGCGCGCGTGCGGCGGCAAGGCCGTCGAGGCGCTGGCGTTCCTAGACGATGGGCTGCCTCCGGCCGAGCTGGACGTGCACGCCGTGCTCGATGCTGACCGGTCGCCGTTTATGGCGGGCGCCGGTGGCACAACCCACCGGCCTTCACCGCAGATGGGCGAGTTGTAAGACGGTGCTAGAAGGGCCATTATGGCCAACAGAAGACTGCCCGATATCTAGTGTAGTGTACGAGGTCATTTGAGCTGTATTTCTGCATATGTACTTGCCTTTTCGTCCATCATTTCTTATCATTTTTCTCGTCTTTCGGTCTTGGATTGTATTTGACAAAGCCTGCCATGGATCATATATTGTCGGGGAAGCAGCTTATTGTACCACACTAGGTGCTCATACTGTCGATCATGTATGTGAATTTCTTCAAAATAAACTGTCCTCGTAGCTGATCCGTTCAAGACGTTGTCCAGTGTGAAGCATAAAGTCAAGTCGATGATACCTTTCCCCGCTCTGCCGCACTAGCGCCACGTACCCGCCTAGAGCCACAGGGAAGACAAAGCCGCCGCCCTTGTGGGCCCGTAGCCTCACGCGGCTGCCATAAGCTACCAGCTGCCTATGGGACAGCTTCGAACATCAATTTTGCTTCTTCCCTTTTGCCATCCTCTCCACGACGACCACGCGACACCATCGACGCAGGCCACGCCCGCCATCACAACGTCCCGCGCGTCGCTTACTCGAGAGTGTGTCTCTCCCCTCGATTCTCGATTGAGCGATAGTCTTTGGGCGATCGCGGCGCCTCGAAAACAGAGCTGTCGAAAAGTCGCCCTCAGCCTCTTCTTTGGACCTTTCGACCTTTTCGACATTCCTACGTTCTCATCCACCTGCCGCCCCTGCGCACACCCCGATCGAAATACATCGCGCGAGTCCGCCTTTGAATCATGACCAGTGTGATAGCTGTGTCTCGGTAGCGCATCCGCCGCTTCCTCCTCTCTCCCCGCCCTCCTCTCTTCGCCTCGTGACCTTCATCTCACATCCGACCTGTTCAAACTTCCTCCTTCGTCCCCTTCGTCCATCCACCCGAACGTCCTCACGTCCTCACGTCCATCGTCTTCGCCATGGATCTCGCAAAGACTTTGGTGCGCTCCGTCGTGCGGGCGTTCTACGAGACCAAGCACATTCTCATTATCGATGCGCTTGTAATTCACTCGGCGTATGTTGGACCTAGTTGAGGGCATGGTTTTAAACGCAGTGCTGACATCATGTCCCTGTTTCTTCTCGCCTGGCTTGACTTACAGACTACGCGACGATGACTTGGCCTATCTCATCAGCATGAACATTAAAGATCTCCACAAGATGTGCCAGAAGCTCAAGGAAGATCGTTTGCTCGCATCGTACGGACCGCACCACCTGCCTGGTTTCCGTTTAGCCTTGTATCTTTGCTAACCCTCGTTCCCTTCGTTTCCTGTCCTTCTTGTCGAAAAGACACTCTCGATCCGAGCTTCGCGAAGGGCAGCAGCGGCCCAACAACCGTACCTACTACTACATCGACTACCGGCAGACGATTGACGCCATCAAGTGGCGCGTCTACAAGATCGACAAGGACCTCCAGGGCCCCGTCGTGCCCCCCAGCGAGAAAAAGGAGTACTTTTGCGACCACTGCAAGGCCGAGTGGACCCAGATGGAGGTGCTCGACAGCGTCGGCCCGGCCGGCTTCCTGTGCCACCGCTGCGGCACCGTCCTGCGCCATGGCGACGGCGGAAAGTCGGGTGGCCACGAGCGGAGCACGCGCATGAACAACCAGTTCAAGTTTATCACGGACCTGCTGCCCAAGATTGACAGCGTCGTCATCCCCGACAACGATTTCGAGGCGGCCTTCAACAGCCGGCGGGCCGTGATGCGCGACGCCATGCACCAGACGCACACGAGCATTGGCGTGGACGCCATGAACCGGCCGACAGCCGTCAAGGGCATGGCCAACACGGGCCCGAGCACGCTGTCCGTGTCGATCCAGGCCGGCAATGGGCCGACGGAGGAAGAAAAAGCCGAGGAACGCGCGCAGCGCGAGCGCGTGGCCCAGCAGAACGCGCTGCCGAGCTGGATGTCCAGCAGCACAATCACGGGCGAGGCGTTCAAAACGGACCAGGTGGCAGGCGTCCAGGCGCTGGACGACGACGTCAAGCACCCGACAGCCAAGGCCAAGACGGACGCCACGGCCGAGGCCGACATTGACGACTACTTTTCGCGGCTCAAGCGGCAGGCGGCCGAGGAGGCGCAAAAAAACCAAAACGGCAACGACGACGACGGGGAGGACGACGAAGACGACGACGACGACGACGAAGATGACGAGGCCATGTTCGAGGACGTGGTGCAGACGGGCAACAACTCGGGCGCGGCCACCCCCGCCAGCCCGGGCGGAGGGCTGGCGCCGCCGCCGCCACGAAACGCGGCATCGCCACCCCGGTCAACGCCGTTTGGTGTGGGCAACGGCACCAGCACACTGCCCAAGGCGCCATCGCCTCTGCGCCAAGCACACTCGCAGAGCAGCCTGAAGCGAGAGGCCATGTCCGACCCGCCAAGCCCAACAAGCTCGCCTAAGAAGATGAAGTTGGAGGACGGGGCGACCGAACCCGCTGCAGAACCGGCCAAGGTGGTGGTCAAAGCGGAGGCCGAAGACAGCGACGAGGACGAGGAAGGCTTTGAATTTGAGGATGTATAAGGCCAGGACGAGGCGGGCAGGGTTCCTCCGTGAACAATGTACTACATATGTATCTACTAATTTATAGTTATTTTGCTCTTTTGTTATTTGTTCGGCGTCAACGGGTATGTCAGGGTGGTGGTCGTTTCCTTTGAAAACACAAAAATAGAATCACAGACGGTGTTTGGAAGACAGTAAAATATATCTAGGAAATAAAAGAAATTACCTATTATTTATACTTTTATGTGCGTATTTATTTTTTGTGTCTACAATTTTTTTTTTTAACAAAAAAAAGGATACAGTCTCGCTTCCTTTGTGCCTGCTGTAAAACTGTAAAACCGAATAATAATTACCCAATTTGCTTGCAATATTTAAGTTTATTTATATTGACAAGGAGAGGTATCGAGTAGAGTGTAAAGTCGAAAGAATAAAACGACAAAATAGTAGCAAAATGTACAGGCATGGAGGGAAATGTTGAAAAAAAGCAAGAGATACAGTACAAAGGACCGGCCACGACCGGCCCAAGCCGCCCACTAGGTCCCCAAAATAGATACAATATAACTCCCAAAATGAAAAGATGCCCTCCCAAAGGCAAACCAAACGCAACGTTGTTTTGTGTCTGTTGAAAGTGGAGTAGTTCGCCCGATGTCCATTCCCGTTTCTATTTTATGGAACATGCGATGAGATAATTCAGAACCGAAATGAACGCGAGGACAAAAGATCGACATCGTCTAGACCTCCGCCTTGGGAATGGCCTCTACCTTTCTGGCGTTCGTCCTGCGGTGGTGCTCCTCGTCGTCGTCGTCGTCGTCCTCTTCCGCATCATCCTCCTCCTCTTCTTCCTCGGGCAGCGGCTCTTCGAGGTGGTCCTCGATACGCTCCTTCTCGGTGATGTGGCCATCGTTGCGCGGGGTCGGCGCAGCGACCTCGCCGCCGCTCATCTGCCACTCCATGAGCCGGCTAAAGGCACTGTTGGGATTGGCGCTGAGCTCCGCATAGCGGCCCGTCTCGGCAACGGTGCCGTGGTTGCTGAGGACAATGATCTGGTCGGACCGCTTGATCGTGGACAGCCGGTGGGCAATGGAGATGGTGGTGCTGCGGCCCTTGAGCAGGGCAGCGAGCGCGGCATTGACGAGCGTCTCCGACTCGGCGTCGAGCGCCGACGTGGCCTCGTCCAGCAGCAGGATGTCCGGGTCCTTGAGCAGCGCGCGCGCAATGGCGATGCGCTGCTTCTGTCCGCCGGAAAGCTGGGCACCGCGGGGGCCGACATGCGTCTCGAGGCCGTCGGGGAAGTCGCTGATGAACTGGCAGTTGGCCTTTTGGGCGGCGGCAATGACATCGGCGCGCGAGGCTCCGGGCTTGCCGTAGGCAATGTTCTCGGCAATGGTGCCCGAGAACAGCACGGGCTCCTGGGCAACCATGCCGATGCGGCGGCGCAGCGACTTGACATTCATCGACTTGACGTCGACGCCGTTGATGGTGATGCTGCCCTGGGACGGGTCGTAGAAGCGCAGCAGCAAGCTCGCCACAGTCGACTTGCCGCCGCCCGACGGGCCAACAATGCAGACGTTGCTGCCCGAGGGAATCTCAAAGTCGAGGCCCTGGAAGATGTTGACGGCGGGGCGGGTCGGGTAGGCAAACGTGACGTTGGAAAACCGGATGGGGCCCTGGGCGGACTTGACCTTGGTGCCCACGGTGGTGTGGATGCCGGGGTCGCGGTCGAGCAGCTCAAAGAGGCGCGTGGCGGCGCCGGCGCCCTTCATGAGCTCCGAGTAGAAGCCCGATATGCCAAACATGCTGGAGCCCGCAAAGGCGGTGTACATCATAAAGGACGTCAGGTCGCCGACGGACATGGACCCGTAGCGCACGAGGTTGCCGCCGACAATCAGCAGGGCCAGGATGGTCATGTTGCCCATCCAGCCGTTGGCACCAAAGTAGGTGGCCGAGATCAGGGCCTCGCGGCGGCCGAGGGAGAAGATCTTGCGGACCTGCTTGTTGTAGCGCGAGACCTCCTGGACCTCGCCAGCAAAGGCCTGGCTGGTGCGGATGTTGCCCAGACGCTCCTCGGCAATCTTGGTGAGCGTGCCGAGGTTGCGCTGGATGCGGCGTGAGATGTTGCGGATGACGCGGCCGTAGACAACGGCGCCGACGGCAATGGGCGGGAACATGATGAGCAGGATGGACGTCAGCTTGGGGCTGAGCCACATCATGGCCACGAGGCCTGCCGAGCCGCTGACAATGGCGCGCATGCCGTCCGAGAGGTTGTGCGTGATGCTCTTGCCGACAATGACGGTGTCGGAGCTGAGGCGCGAGATGAGGTCGCCCACGCGGTTGGCGTCGAAGAACTCGGCGTCCTGGGTGTAGGTGCGGCGGTAGAGCTGGGCGCGCAGGCGCGACACGACGCGCTCGCCGACGATGCGCAGGATGATGATGCGCAGGAAGCTGGCGGCGGCGCCGATGGTGAGCACCGCGCCGAACGCCGCAAAGAACTGGTTCATGGTCAGGCCCAAAATGCGGACGTCGTCGACGGCGCCCTTGGTGGCGAGATCGAGCAGGCGGCCGACAGAGAAGGGGATGGACATGGACACGCCCGAGGAGAGCAGCAGGAACACAAAGGCCACGGCAAGCCAGCGGAACTCGGGCCGCGCGATGCGGATCAGGCGCCAGACCTCGCTCCAGCCGGCCTTGGTCGTCGTCTTGCCCTCGCGCGACAGCCGCGCCGCCATGTTGACCTGTGTGGCCTTTTCGGCCCTTTCGCTGCGCTGGAAGCCGTGCTTGTCCTGGTACTCGTCGCCGGCCGCCCGCGGGGTCGTTGTGGGGCTGGTCGTCGTTGGCGTTGTAGACGTCGTTGGTGTCCCTGGTGCCGTCCTGTTATCTTGCCTCCGCAACGCCGTCGTCGACATGCGCCGCATCATCGCGAACGCCGAGGCTGCGGGCGAGCGGCTGTCACTACCCCACACTATGCTGTTGGGCCGTCCGGCCGAGGCCATAGAGGAACGGAGAGAGGCTGCACGGCTGCTCCCGAGACCGAAGCTGCTGCCGCCGCTGTTTCGAGCCGAAGAAAACGAAACCGGCGGCCGGGAGGAGACGGTTGGCTCGGCGGAAGGGGCGCTGGCACCAGTGCTGCCGCTCGAAATGTATCGCGACTGCTGCTGGTGTCGTATCCGCGGCCGCATACACTCTCTGGTAACGGTCGGCGTCTGTGGCCTGGCTGTTCGCACCAACGCGTCGTGCGCAATGCCGCTTCCACTGTTTCCACAGCTTCTACAGCTTCCCCAGCTGCCAGCAGCAGCGCGCTCCTGGAGCTGCTGCGCGCCTTGGCGCCGCAGTGCTCCGCAGATCATTGCGAGAGGACAAAGCGAGAGGTCCTGGCACTGCAAAGTGGGCGATGCTTGTCGTTTCCGTGCGTGTGCCCGGTCAGGGGATGAGATGAGAGTTGCTGAATCGGCGTTGTGTTGACGTCGACGGGTGAAGTCGCTGAAAATCGGAATTCGGGGGAAAAAAGGAAAGAGGTACTAAACCCGCGGAAGGAACATTGGCGGTGCACCGGCAGACAGGGCCGTTTACAGGGGGAGAGACTGCCCCGCCTCCACCCACTCATCGCTGTAAGGCCGAGGTCGCTGCGCTAAATTTCGCGGTAGCTCCGCTGCAATCGCACTTTTCTCAAAGGCTGCCACTGTATCTTAGCTTCTTCCCCGCTAACTGCATATAACGGCAGGCACAATTGTTGGCAAGAACGCGCGCCTGTGAATGTCCTAAATTCCTTCACGTGAAAATCACTGGCAACAAATACGTTTGCGATGGCATTTGTTAATTAAATACGAAGTAGAAGAGTCCGTCTTCTCTGACGTTTTCGGTGACTCGCAAAATAAATACAGGTGAAAACAAAAGAGAAGAAAAAGATGAAGAAGAAAGCAGCAAATGTAAAATACAGAAATGCACACGCCAGCTCACATGGCTTCAGCTCCTCCCAGTTACGGAGTACATAAATACAGACACATTGAATTTGGGCACAATGTATGGCAGATGCATCTGCTAGAGCTGCCCGGTCGCCGGCAGCCTCTAGCTTTGGCTGTCCTTGCGCAGCATCTCGGCCACGTCCGCATCAATGCCGTCGTCCAGGTCCGGCACCTCTTCGGACGAGTCGATGCGGCGGCGCTTGTTAGCTCCATTGGTCGAAACAGGGACGGCCTGCGCCGCAAGGCTTGAGAGGATGGCGATGCCAGACACGGACGGATCGGGCGCGGGCGTGACGTGCACCTGTGGTGGCCCTGAACTTGCGCCGTCGTTGGCGTGGTCGTCGCTGGCCGCAGCCGCGTCGTTTGCTGCATCGCCAGACGCGCTCCGAGACAGCGGCGGCGGTGGTGGCTCGAGACCTGGGAAGACCGGCTCGCTCATGTCGTCCGGGTCGGTGCTGGGCGGCGTCAGCGCCTCCACTTCGGGCCGTGGCGGCTCCTGTACCGGCGACAAGCTGCCGGCGCCACTGTGGCCGCCGGGCGTATCGCTGTCCGCCCCATTGCCGGCGCCGGCGCCGGCGCCGCTCAGATCGCGCATAATCTTGTCCTCGACCTGCCGCTTGCGCTCGTCCACCTGCACGCGCCGCTGTGCCAGCTGGGCGAGCCGCTGCCGGTCTGCCTCGAGCAGCTTCTGGTATTGTGCCTGCAGGTTGTCCAGCACGCTCTTGAGGTCCATGCGTGCACGCACCATCTGCGCCAGCGCGTCCTCGCCGTCGGCAATTGTCTTGAGAAGACCGTTGAGCCGTGCCGCGTAGACGGGCGCTGCGGGCGGCGCGCTGTTCATTATCTTGTCGAACTCGGCGTCGGCTTTGCTGGCGGCGCCTTGTGTCGATATCAACAGCTTTGTGACGTTGCGCTGCGGCGCCACGAGCGGCGCAAGCTCTTGTGGGAGCGCGGCGGCCGCCGACGACGACGAGCTGGACGAGCCGCCAAAGATGGACCCGCCCATCGCTGTCCGGGACGCGCCCTTGGCCTTGTCGAATTCTTCAATCCGGCTCTCCACGGCTGCTTGGATCGGCAGCTCAAAGATGTTGCGCTCGCGCCACACCTCCACCACCCGCCGGAGCTTTGTCTGCACCTCGGACGGTGCGCCCTTGTATGCTGCTGCCAACGCTTCGGCAATCACCGGCGCAAATGCGACCACAAAGTCGTCCTTGTGCCGCGCCTTCGACTGTTGCGTGACTTCTGTAGGTGGGAGGGCCGGGTTAGTGGGTGTGACTGGATGCGTCGTTTTTGCGATTACTTTGACATGAAACTCACCATTGGCAAGGTAGACGAGGTTCAGTCGCTTTGGGCTCGGCGAGTCCTTAAGTCGCTGGAACCAAAGCTGGACCGTCCGTTCTGCATGCCGGCTGCCACAGGTCAGTATTTTCCTCGCGCGACCCGATGCTGCTTTCCCTGTGCTTACCGATGGAACATAATCCATTGTGCGGCCGTGGCGATGCTGTCGTGTGTTTCGTTCAATGCCGACAGCTTCGCCAGCACGGCGTCGTCCGTATACGCCATGTCGGGGGTTGGGATTGGTGTAGAGGGCTAGAAGGGGAAGGCACGATGCCTTGGAGTCGCCAGGGAAGTCGTCTGTCGTCTGTCGGTGGATGGGACGCTCGAGATCGCGATGCTTTCTGATGGTGATGCCTCAACGCAGGGATGCGATTTCACAAGTTTGCACGCACGCTGCCAGTTGCTTCGTCTATCAATTGTTCTACACCCGGGTCTAGGCGTTGTTTACGGGCGAACAGACGTCTTGGAGAGCACGAGGACACATTAAAGACGTCGGTTCTCCAGATGTGGCTTTGATCACCGCAGACAAGCACATGGACCAGGCTGCTTAATTGCAAAGAGAACAACAAGGAACTACGCCGAAAAGACTCGCTGCGGCACGGACAAGAAAATACGCTTGCTCGTCGTGATGCAGCTGGAGCTGTGGTGGGCGGAAAAGGCACGTTGGGGGAAGATGATAGAAGAGAAGCAGGTATTGTGAGTACAATTTCATTTCCAAAACAATACGACTCTGATATGCGCGGTCGCACGAGTACATGTAGGTCGCGGACAGGTAAGCTTCAGCGGCTAGTCCTGTTCCGGCTAGTGAGACAGCGCTCTAGCTAGGGCTTTCTAATATATCCTTATAAACAGAATGCAGCAAGACGAATTCGTCATCAAACGGTGCTACCCTGCTTTCGCTGTTGACTACAGATCGCTGGACCTACTTCCTCCTGTCCCTGAAGCCGACAATCGACAGCTCTACAATCCAATACACGAATTTCCCAACACCCGGCAGACCGATCTACCATCACAACTGATCCGGTGTTACCTTGATCTTTTCTCCCAACGACCTCTTTACAGACCCTCCTATTCCGACTACCCCCTATCTCGCGACTCGTTCCAAACGGACAACGATGGCGGACCGATTCCCTTCGCTGGAGGACTTTGACTCTGGCGGTACGTTGCAGCTCCCCTGTAGGCTCTCAGTTGACTTTGCAGCTGCTCTGAGTTTTTGCCAAACTCTTTGCGCGTTGATTTGGCCTCTACCCGTTCAATTAGACATGCGCTGACCCTTCCCCCTCGTCTCGACTTACAGCCCAGACCGACATCAAAGGCACGACCATCGAGGCATCTGGCGACGACTTCCTGGCTCGCGAGCGGGCCATCCTCGGCGACGATGCCAACCAGTTCACGACCCCCGGCGACAGCGCAGCATTCACGGCTGGTGGCGACGACAACCTGCTCGGCGGCGACAGCGTAGAGACCGCCCAGTTCGAGAGCAGCTTCCCCGATCTCTCCGCTCAGAACCAGGTGCGTTCCTGGTGCATCGTGCATCTGCGTGCGACGCCAGCGTTGCTGCTGTGCATCATCTCACTAACTGTATAGGCCGCCACCACCACCATCACCAGCGGGCCGTCCGTCGACTTCAAGTCGGGCTACAACGCCACCGTCGAGGACGAGGAGGAGCCCGAGGTCCTCAAGGCCTGGCGGGAGAAGCGCGACGAGCAAAACGCCAAACGCGCACAGCAGTTTGCCCAGCAGCGGGAGGAGACCATTGCCGAGGCCCAGCGCAACATTGACGACTTTTACGAGAACTACAACAACAAGAGAGACAAGCTGGTCGGCGCGACCAAGAAGGAGGCCGAGACCTTCCTCAACAACCGCGACGACGTCACCTCGGGCGGCACCAGCTGGGAGCGCATTGCCAAGATTGTCGACGTCTCGGGCAAGGGCGCCAAGGGCGGCGCTGCCGGGTCCGGCAAGGAGCGCTTCCGCGAGCTGCTGATGAGCCTGCGCAAGGACGAGAAGGCGCCGGGCGCGGAGGGCTACTAGGAGATAGCTTTTAAGAGCGTGGACTCGTGCATCGGCACCGGCACGAACCATTTCAAGCTGACGGCGCCCTCGGTCCCGGCGGCTACTCTTGTTCATGCTGCTCCTGCTGCGCCTGCTGCTCCCGTTGCTCCTACCTTTGCCACTCCTGCGTCTTCTCCCTTGTCGTCTGGTGGCCCCGTTCTTGCTCATGGCCTGTTCAACGGCGGCCTTCTCGACTAAGACAACGTTCGGAAGCGAGTGAATGGGGGGCGTGGTAGCGTTCGCTAGAGACGCGCTGCGTCTACTCAGGTATGCAAACTCAGTTGGCAATAAGCAAGCGAATAAAAGGGAGACACAAAGGGGGGCGGAACGAGTTTGCATCTGTAAATCTAATATGGAAGGTTGTCTCGGGGGATATGGTGTCTCTGTTTATGTTTACTTTTCTTTTGTTTTTATGCTCACCCCTTTGCTTTCCCCGAATCCTTTGACGGCCTTTCATGTTGAAAACGATAAAATAAAAGCACATGTGTGCTGGCTGTATGGTAGCACCATAATAGCGAATGCAACCATAAACACAGCACCGCACGTCAATTGTAATAGTCACATTTGACATACTCCCTGGCAAAGTGAACCACGACGCAACAATGCACAAATGCAAAATCTATTTTTGTATTTCCGATTACCGTATCTCAGTATCACATCCGTGGGTATGATCCACCCGCCGACTCAAAGTCTATCGTTCGTCCTCGCTCCACCTCGCGCCGCGGCGTCCAGCTTACACGTACGAGGTGTAGCCGAGGACCTTGCGGCCCATGCCGTACAAGCCAGCTGTTATGAGAACATCGTTAGTATGGTTTCGACTACAAATGGAAACCGCCGACAATCGGAGGAGTGAAACGTACCGCCGACGGTGCCAGCAAGGACAATCGTGTAGGGGACGATCATGATACGGCTGCGTGGGCTCTGTGATCGACATGTTAGCTCGAATTCCAGCCATTCGCGTACGTCTCGAGTACGTCTCGAGTACGCTCGTCTCAATCGATCGTGATTGGGCGACTCACAATGTTCCAGATGCGGACGTGCTGGCGGTACGCGGCCTGGTACTCGCGCTGGTGCTGCGGGACCTTGTTCGGGCCGTCAAAGATACTACAGAAGCGTGTTAGATAGATGTTCGGGACATCAACGCGACGGTCAAAGCTTCCCAGGCTGTCGCTGTCGTCGTCGCTGCAAGTGGTGGATGCCGCAGCGTCATCGAACGTCGTCCGGTTCTATTTCGCTCACGCGGCATCGCAAAGCCGTTCGCGCCCGACAGCGACCCATTGGCAAGCCCCGAGAGCGCTCAATGGTTGTTCTCGTAGTGGGAAAGTGGCTTACCCCATTGTGACGGCTGGAGACGATTGAATTGGACGTAGTTCTTGGATGTAGAGGCGGGCTGTCGTGGTTGACCGTTGTGCGTGCTGCGAGGGAATCTTCGCCAAAGGAGGGTGGTGGTTCGATTCAGCATGAAAGCTTTTGATTTGGCCGTGGCGTCACCCGAGGAAAGACGGGGAAGAAGGATTGCCGGAAAATCGTCTTTTCCGATTGGCCAGCGACGCCTTTGGTGACTAAGCCTGCGTGAGTCGGGATTTTCGTTTTAGTGCATGAATGCTCCCTGGTCGTGCCTGCCTTCTTTTAGGTGGTTCCAGGGGACGCGCCTGCTGTATTTTTTCACTAACAGAAGAAAACACAGTGAGCTACAAAAATTCCCAAATTAAGACATCACAGCCGTCAATCGACGACGACAAACGCCTCGTGCAGCCTCATTATTGCCACTGTTCAGTACTTCTGACCGCCAACGAAGACCTCTGGCCCCAATGACCGCATCCTGGCAGCCGTTTGTCATGGTGTCTTATGCCTGTGAAGACCGTCTGCCTGCGCCGCCGCGGCCATAAGCAATGCGCCCAGCGTCTTTGCAGCTGAGGCTCGCGCAACCATCTTGTCTGGCGCCGGCTTCTGCGCTCTTCGGAAGCTCCTGTGGCACATACAGCATAGGTTATGTGCCGGCAGTTACGTCCGGACCACGGCCGGCTTCTCAGAGCTTCCAGGAGCGCATCGGTTTCCGTTTCAACTCGGCCGCTGCATCCCCAGTGCTGGCCCGAAGCAGCACGGACCATGGCAGCAGTTACGATATAAGCAACGCGCCGTCGTCATTGCCAGCCTTCCCGGACCATCTGAAGCTTCGAGGACCCTTTGCATTCGACCGCAAGGACGATGCAGCGACCCGCCCACCGACCGCCGCCTCTGTCGGCCGCTGGAACATATCGCAACGGCCAGGACAGTTGATGCTCGGCGCACAGCACTACGGGAAATGGCGCGAGCTCGTCTTCGACTACGACCGCCTCATGTTTGAGTCCGGCCTGGCTCCTTCGGTAGCAGCATCTGCCGGCAATGTACAGCGGTCTGTCGACCGCCCCGAGAATGCCTCTGACATGAGCCTCTGGAGTGCTATTTTTAACTTTGCACAACGGCGAGGCGACAGTGACGGTGCGCTTGTCGTTTGGCACGAGATTTTTCTGCGACGCCAGCTCTACAAAACAGACGGCGTCGTGGCCAATGCGTTTTGGATGTCCGTCGTCGGAGCGGCTCTGGAATCGCGCGATGCGAGCTTCCTCGAGAGCACGTGGGCCTACGCCGAGTGGATGCACGATACACGCGGCACCCGATGGCCACACTACTACCGCCTGGTTGTCTCGTCATTTCTTGACAGTGGCGACTACGACGCTGCTCTGAAGTGGCACCTGCGTCTCAGCCCACATTTCTCTGTACCAAAGCGGGATTTCTTTGACCTGCTCAAGTCGTACATCACCGATCCTCACCCAGAGCTCCAAGAGACACTTCGATATATCTATGCGACTAGTCGCCATCGCTTACTGTACGACACGATTGTGCCGCTTCTATGGTCGCACGGCCACTCGGCCCTCGCCCGTGCCTGGCGCGAGACGCTCATCCTTCACGACGACCTCCCCGCGTCGAGCTCTTCCCGGCCTTTCTTGCAGTTTGTGGCCGGCTACTACCCAGAAACGGAGCTCGCGCCAAAAGAGCAGTTTCTTGTCAACACACAGCCTTCGCAGTACCTTTCGCCCCAGCCGCCGAAGCCCGCGCCGAAAGCGCCGGATTTGCCGACCAACCTGTTTCATTTGGTGAACCGTGTCCACGGCGAGACCTTTGGTATACAGGAAAAGTCGTTCAACGACAAGATCGGCTCAAAGTGGTTTGCCACCAAATGGGTGTCATTGGATACGGCCATCAACATGATCTACAACCTCGGCATCGACGAGATTGGCCCGCTGTCCTTGCAGTCAATAGCCCTGCGCAGCGGCGACCCGGCGAGCGTTCTGCGGAGTCTGGAGCATCTCGAGCAGTGCCATATCAGCATTGGCAGCGCCAACTACTCCAAGGCCATCCGCTACCTCGCAAGAGCGGGCGATGCGGCGACGCTGAATGAGCTGCTGCAGTCCTCGCTGCACCCGGCGGTCTTTGACGACATTGTGCTGCAGCGGTCTGTTCTCGGCTCGGCCATGTATACGGGTGACTGGAAGACCCACCGGCTCGTGCTTGCTGTGCGCCTCGCTGTGTCGGAAGATGCGTTGGAGACATCGTCAAACAAGCTGCTTATGGCGTGTGTAACCCAGAAAAAAAAGGGCTCCGTATTGCGCCTGCTGGACGAGTTCTCCGCCCGTGGCATGGAGATCACTCCTGCCACCTGGGAGAGTCTGTCGCATTTCATATTGGATGAAGCGCCAGCAAAATTTGATCCCAACGCACCTCCGGATGTCGACTTTTATGCCGCCTTGTGCCGGCGGCTGTTAGCAATGCGACTGCCCGTGGCAACAGAGGCGTGGCAGAATATACTGCTCGTGTACGGGCGACTGGGCCGGCTTGACGACCTCGAGAAGACGGCGCTCGACATTGTGGATCAGTATGTGTCGTTGCAAACAGCAAGGCTGCCGAGAAAGCCGGTGTCCCCGACAGCGTCCTCTGCCCCTCCACCGGCACGACCGCCCTCCACATCGTCTTCGTCCGTCTTGTCTTCGATAGACGAAACGTCCGCATTCAAAGCGAACATCGCCGACGTTCCCGACATTGTCCGGGGCGAGACAGAGAAGCTTGTTGACCTCGGCTACCGCCTTCTGCCACGCGATCTGCCGTGCAACCACCCGCTCCATCCACTGAGCCTCATCTTTAACGAAGAGATTGTCGCATCGATGGTTCGGTGGTACTTTCATCGCAAGACGGCGTATCGGCAAAAGCAGGGCGCCCGTAAGGTCCGGTTGACCAGACCAAAGCCGGCAGCGCCAAAGGGTACAGGCGACACGGTTGTCTCGCCCAAGAAACCTTATATCCCAGCGCCACCAAGCGATGCCACACCCAGCGACTTTTCTCTCGCTGGTGGCATCCGCCTGCTCGCCATGCTGCGCGACCGCGGCGTCGACGTGTCCAAGTCGTGCGTGCGGTCCGAGACGCTGGTGTGCATTGTCGCCCTGTTCGGACCCGAGGCCATGTCGACCCGATACTGGCAGCCGTCGCGCGCCGCGAACCAGCTCAAGCTGGGCGAGGTCAAGGCCTTTTGCGATGCGGCTTGGGCCAGTGATGGGCACGACACAGAGAGCCTCGAAGCTGGCCAAAGGACGGACACGCTGCTTCCCAAGTTCCGGGTGCTCAAGCAAGCGCTGGCAGCTGTCAAACCAGTGGCAGCGTCGTTTGCGAGCAAGCTCACGCGGCCGGGCGACAAAAAGAAGGCCTCTCGTGACGCCTTTATGGAAGTCATCTCCAAGAAGTCGCCATCACCGACCGCGTAATGGGCAGGCGACTATTACTCTCCACATGGCCCCGCACATATGCCAAAAATCTCATACGACACCTTGTACAAATTTACTTTAGATACCCCTTCTTTCATAATTTTTAAGGAAACGACCATAGAAAAATGATGGTGATATACAAACAATGTTGACGCCTTCCTAAATGTTACAAAAAATGGAAAAGAAAGAAACAGGAACAACTGTCTACCTGCTCGCTAACTGCAGGGCGTTGTATGTGATTAAAAACAGAAAATGAAACCCGGCCAACAAAGGCGCATTCGTTCAGTTTGTTATAATAATGGCGGCACATCGGGCGACGCTGGTGGTGCTGCCTCTCCTGCACCGCCGCCATGCCTCTTGGGCTTGATAATGAGCAAGATGATCATGCCGGCCACAATCAGAATCAATAGCAATATAATCTTGCGCTTGGTCGTTTTCTTCTGGTAGCCCGAGGCCACAACCAGCTCCTTCTCGGCCGCTTTGACGTCCGTGTTCATGTTCTCGACGTTGTAGTCAATGCGGTCCAGCATGGTGCCCTGGTCGATGACCATGTTTTGCAAGTCACGGAACAGGTCGGACAGGTCGATGATGCCCTGCGCAATGTCTTCAATCTCGCGCTCCCGCTGCATAATAACGGCGTCGTTCGACTGTGCTTGCTTTTGCTGCGTTGTCGACTGCTGCAGGGCCCACTGCGAAAAGGAGCGGTCGGCGTCCGACTCCAGCAGCGACGGGTCGGCGGCGTAGTTGCTCCCCGACGTGCTGGCACCGCCCACGGGCGTCGATGCCCGGTCCGCGCCGGAGAAGCCCTTTAATTCTGCAAACGTTAGTGTCCAACAACCAGCGTGGCCGTCGCCCCTCCAGGCTGCCCCGTTTGCACTCACTCTTGAGATACGCGCTCTGCTTCTTGCGGAAATTGGCGCTGGCCTCTTGCACGCGCGCCGCCAGCGAGATCTGCACGTTCTTGGCCATGGTCTCGTCGGCACGCGACAGCGTTCCCTGGCTCTTGGACTCGCGCACCATGTGGTCCACGCGCTGGATGCAGCCGTGGCAGTCGTGGAACGCGCGCGTAATCGTCTGCGTCAGCCGCTCAATCTCGTTCTCCTCGGCGCGCTTCGCCGCCTCGTCCTCGTTGAAACCCGGCAGGACGTGCTTCTGGTGCAGCCGGTCGAGCAGCTGGCTCTGGCGGGCGACGTCGCCGAGGATCTCGGCGACCTCGTCGGAGATGTCGGCCCAGCGCGGCGGCAAGACGTCCATCTCAATGACGGCGTCCCCCGGCGAGCCGCCCAGGTCGTCGGCCTGGTCGTAGAAAGGGTCGGCCGAGAGCAGGCCGCGGCGGTCCTCGTCACCACCCGCGGCGGCGGACGAGCTGCTCGCGAGGCCGCCATAGTATTTCGGTGTCCGTGTCGCCGGGTGGTGTGCATAGGACTGGCGGTAGGATATGTAGCTAGAGCACGGTGGAGAAGAAACTGGTCAGATGCTGCTCACTCTGTCAAATGTACTCGGACGATGAGGAGCCAGGGGCTCACAGGTTGGTGCGGTCACGCCACATGGCGGACACGCTGGCGGGATCGTCGCCGCCGCCGCTGCTTGGAACAGGTACAGGAAGACCGCAGAACCGGGACGAGGGCGCACGTGGGCAGCTCGGGCAGCTCGGGGTGGGAAACCGTATGCTCGTTTGTCTGTGTCTGTCTTGAAGAAGCTGGAAAGCTGCTGGGTTCGGAGGCGCAGGGTTGTTGGAACAGCAACGATGTCGCCGAGATAAGGGGCCGTTTAAGTTTTTGAACAGTGTATCTGCTACTGGTGCAGCTCGTGAAGTGTTCAAGTAGGCAGTATGATGACGTGGTCGCGATTCCTCAATTGTTACTTCTCAATGTCACGATGGTGAGTGTGGCTGCTTGAAAGTCGCTGACGGAATCCGGAAGCAGCTGTGAGGCACTGGCCAGTAGCACCGTTGCATGCGACAGCGGCTGCGCTAGCCCAAACCTGCCGAGCCGGGCTTTTTGGGAGAGCACTATTGGGGCGGCCGCTGCACTGGAATCCACTGGAGCCCACCGAGTCAGTTCTTTGTATGCTTCTTCCAACAGGGCGTCAGCACCCGCACACCACTGTTTCGGAAGGGGACAACATATGCACCAAACCGAGTTTCCATAGCCTGGTTTTTCAGCTCTCCAACGCTAGCCCTGAGATTGGCAGGAGGGAGTGAGCCTAACTGCCATGTTGTTCATCGGCAAGGCCTAATCCCAGCCAGGAAATTGCTGCAGTGAGCCGCATTCGCCCAGGCTGGGCCTTGATTCGGTTCTAGGCGCAGGATCACAAACTGGCCAATTGTCAATTCGCAGGCCAAGAACCCCCCAGGCGAACGTACGAGGCCGCCTTACTATTCCGTGCATCCTGCCTCAACTCGTTCTGCCCCGCTCTTTCCCAAGCTGGCTCGACCTGGCTCCTGTCACTACACAGCGTCAACAAACCACTTTCCCCCCTTTCTCCCCTCCTTTTTTCTGCTGGGGTGCTCCTGCAGCGCAAGAAAACTTCTGCCCTACTACGTCGTACACCGACAATATAATAACAGCCCACCCGCGCGAGGCAACAACGACCGTTCGCCAAGGCTTCAAGCTCTCCCTTCTACACACCAATCCGCCCCAGCACTTCGTTTTCGCTTGACTCTTCATCGTCACTCTCGACTCCACGCCAAACCGCACACCGTTCTTTTCGTCAAGCCCACACAGCACATTTTCGCAATTATGGTTCGTCTCTCCGCGTCCTCGTCTCGTCGCCCTCGTGCTCTGGTCGTCAACTGGGCCCTGCGGCGACGGTCTCGACCGAAACCGCCTCGTATGAGTTTTGGCTCCGATTTTTGCTTTGGACACCAACTAACGCGCAATGCCAGGCCGAGTCACTTACCGAGGAGCAGGTCTCCGAGTTCAAGGAGGCTTTCTCTCTGTTTGTATGTTCTTCCTCTCCCGGATCGCCACCCCGTTTGACGCTTGGCTTGAGCTTCGGCGCTATCCCGCTCCCGATACAACGGCGTTTTGCTAACCTCTTTTTTATTGTTTGGGCTGAATAGGACAAGGACGGCGATGGTTAGTCAAACTTCTCAATGTGCTTTTTCGAATGCGTTCGGCTGACCGCCGTTTCGTACCGTCCGCAAACCCGTGGCCTTCAGTCGAACTGACGCTGTTTTCTTTCCCTCTTCCTAGGCCAGATCACCACCAAGGAGCTCGGCACCGTCATGCGCTCGCTCGGCCAGAATCCCTCCGAGTCTGAGCTGCAGGACATGATCAACGAGGTCGACGCCGACAACAACGGCACCATTGACTTCCCTGGTACGTTTGACCGTTGAATGTGGCATGATGCGAGGATAAGAGATAAGGAGGAATGAAGAGATCCAAAACACGTGTTGCGGTGGCAATTCGCTGCATTATGACACACGGTTATCCGGGGTCGACAATGGCTAACCATCCACAGAGTTCCTGACCATGATGGCGCGCAAGATGAAGGACACCGACTCCGAGGAGGAGATCCGCGAGGCCTTCAAGGTCTTCGACCGCGATAACAACGGCTTCATCTCGGCTGCTGAGCTGCGCCACGTCATGACGTCGATCGGCGAGAAGCTGACGGACGAGGAGGTCGACGAGATGATCCGTGAGGCCGACCAGGACGGCGACGGCCGGATTGACTGTATGCGTCATACTTCTCCCCACCACTGTCACCTTCCCCAGGCACACCGCTAACAATGTTCGCTCCCACAGACAACGAGTTCGTCCAGCTCATGATGCAGAAATAAGTTGGGGCCCACCCTCGCGTGATGATGAGACGATGAACGGTGGCCATGTTTTGCATGTTTGCAGCAGGATTTTTTGGACTGTCCTTTCCGCCCTCTCCTCCTTTCTCCCTTTTAAAAAAAGGAGACCCAGTGGCAGTGGCTCTTGTTTCCCCTCTTTTGTCTCTTGTTTTTCAACTCTCAACTATTCGACCATAGCTGTCATACCGTTGTGTTGTCCACTTTTACAATAATTGGACGAGGCTGTTACTATGTTTTGGTCCTTCTCAAAGACTATGCGCCAATAGCTGCGTTGTACAATGTCTGTTGCTCTCGTGATATATTCCGTCTCGCACAACACCGTGTTTGCAGAGTACCTTGTTGACGACTCTATGGAACAATTCTCCCAAAACGAACAAAGCTATTTGCCCACATGTTACCTTTACCGCACTTTGTGCTCCGCCTTTATTCCCTCCCGCTTGTTACACATACGGGCCGTTCCAACAGCCGACGAGACCGTCTCAGGCGAGTACCTGCAACCACCAGCCATCTGCTATTCTCGTAAACAATGAGGCAGGCAAAAACGTGTCACAAACGAGCTGCCCCTAACCATAGCCACATGGCATCCAGCCTGCCAACCAAACCTCTGGAGTCCGTCTGTTGCCCGCCGCAGCTGGCACCCACCCGTATACTGGAACTCAGGAACAAGATGCAGGACCGAGCGTGGCAGTGCTCTTAGCGCTGGTCGGTCCCTTTCTTATCTGCCTCTGGCCATCTCGATCGATGCTTGACCACAACGCACCCCTCCTCCTTCTCAGCCTTATGGATGGACCTCGAAAGTTTTTTGTTTTTTTTTTTTTTTTTTTTTTTTTTTTTTTAAAATTTTCAAGAATAGTGGCATGTATGCATTTCGCCCGTCCCGGGACCTTGGGCAGGTCGTTTGAGACGGCGCAATGTGGGCCAGACGGGGACTCTACATTAAAAGTGTATTTTTTGTTACTGGCGCGCCCCAATTCACCAAGTACCTTCATTTTACGAAGAGGATTAAAGGCCTTCTTCGCCGCTGGTTATTGGGAATATTTGGCCAAAAGCGCCCTCCTCCGCAAGTCTACTGTAGATGACCGTCCGTCGTATTGCTCTTTCGAAAAGGAGAGGTCACTTTCGAATGGCCCCGCATTGCGGTCTGGCTCTTGCAGGTTTGGCCGTTCCTTCCCCAGAGCCCCTATTATTTTGTCTCAGTGGCCGCCAGTAAGACAAGACACCACCGGCGCGCGCCAGTCGCACCTGCGTGTTCTGCGCAGCTTACCATTTGCAGTCTCCGCTATTGGGTCGCGCTTAGCGTGTTGCTGCAACTCATTTCCTTGTGACATTGGCACCAAAATGCAAGCAACCGACTAGGCCCCCTATCTTCGACTTCTGGGAAGGAAGGAGGCCATCCACCACACAAAAAGGAGAAGGAGCTCCACATGTCAACTCCGACACCCTTTAGCGGATCGGAGAAGAAGGGGCATTCAACTTCGTCTCTTCCATTGTCGTATCGTTTTGGTTCTCGTCGTTTTGGCTGTCGTTTTTTGCTCAGTGTCTTTTTGCGCATGTTGTGTCCAGTTTCCAAAGCAGACATATCCGCTGGCCGATGACGTCGAACGCTCAGACGTGCCGTCCCGAACCCGAATTGTTGATTTAGACTCTCGGCATCGCGACTTTGCGATATCTTGAAAGCCGACTCGAAGACTTGATCTCTCCCTCTCCATTCCATTCAGTGCGGCGGTCCCGACACAGCACAACCACCATGTTCGGCCCAATGCGCCGCTGGCGCACCTTTGTCATCATCGCCGCGGTATTCGTGGGCGCCTTCTACGTCCTGATGCGCAGAGACCCGGAGATCCTCGACCGCTACAAGCACCAGGGCCCCATCCCCAAAGCACCACCCGTCAAAATCCCGCCACCACCGCACCACGAGGAGGGCCAGGCCAGCTCCGACTACCTGCGCCTGGAGAAGCTGCCCGACCGCTACCCGGTGACCTCCTTCAAGGAGCTGCCATTGCCCGCTTCGGACGCCGCCGCCGCCGGCCGTCTTGTGCCCGCCATCCAGAAGCCCAAGCCCAAGGAGACCAGCGAGGAGCGCGACGTGCGCAAGGCGCGCCTCGAGGCCGTCAAGGCCAGCTTCCTGCGCAGCTGGGAGGGCTACAAGGAGAACGCGTGGATGGCCGACGAGGTGCAGCCGCTGTCGGCCACGCCGCGCCAGGACTACGAGAAGCTGGGCGGCTGGTCGGCCACGCTCGTCGATACGCTCGACACGCTCTGGATTCTGGGCCTGCGCGACGAGTTCCGCATGGCGGTGCGGGCCTGCGAGGCCATTGACTTTGGCGTCACCGATGCCGACACCGTCCACGTCTTTGAGACGACCATTCGCTATCTGGGCGGCTTCCTGGGTGCCTACGAGATCAGCGGCAAGGCCTACCCCCAGCTGCTGCACAAGGCGACGGAGATTGGCGAGATCCTGCTCGGCGCGTTTGACACGCCCAACCGCCTGCCCATGGGCCGCTGGGACTGGCTCGCGTACGCCCTGGGCGAGATGCAGACGTCGGCGCCCACCAAGATGCTGTCGGCCGAGATTGGCACGCTCTCGCTCGAGTTCACGCGCCTGACCCAGCTGACCGGCGACGTGCGCTTCTACGACGCCGTCCAGCGCATTTCGGACGTGCTCGCCGAGCACCAGCAGCTCACGCGGCTGCCCGGCATGTGGCCCGTCGAGATCGACGCCTCCAAGCCCGCGTTCGACCAGGACAACCTCTTCACCATCAACGGCAAGGCCGACTCGCTCTTTGAGTACCTGCCCAAGCAGTGGCTGCTGCTCGGCGGCGCCCTCGACCAGCCGCGCCAGATGTACGAGAAGTGGCTGCCCGTCGCCAAGAAGCACATCTTCCGCCGCGTCGTCAACGCCTGGAACCTGAAGCTCCTTCTGCCGGGCGAGGCCCGCGTCACGGACGACCCGATGACGGGCAAGGCCATTGCCACAACGGCGCGCGGCGAGCACCTTGGCTGCTTTGCGGGCGGCATGGTCGGCCTGGCCGCGCGTGCGTTCGGTGGCCCCGACGAGAACGACAACATGGACCTGGCCGCCCAGCTGACCGACGGTTGTGTGTGGTCGTACAACGTGACGGCCACCGGCATTGGCCCAGAAAAGTTCTTCTTTGCGTCCTGTGGGGGCCCGAACGAGCTGCAGACGGGCCTGCGCTGCGTCTACTCGGAAGACAAGTGGCGTGCTGCCCTAAAGGAGCACTGGAAGCAAGTCAGGTACGCAGCGTATTCTGCCCCAAAATATGCCGATAATCATACTGTAAAAAAATGAACTAACACAGCACCAGCCTGAACGGCGGCGGCGATGGCAACGTGGACGACGGCGTCGAGAACATTATGAAGGAGGGCCGCATTCCTCCGGGCATGCTCGACGTCGACAACCCGCACTACCTGCTGCGGCCGGAGGCCATCGAGTCCATCTTTGTCATGTGGCGCCTGACGGGCGACAAGCAGTGGCAGGAGAAGGCCTGGCGCATGTTCCAACACGTGGTGCGCCACACCGGTGCGGCGCCGGGCTCTGGCAACGAGGGCCAGGTCGCCGCGGCCGCCGTCGAGGATGTGCTGCGGGGCGACTCCAATGCGCTCATGGACCGCATGGAGAGCTTCTGGCTGGCCGAGACGCTCAAGTACTTTTACCTCGTCTTTGAGGACTTTGACGTTCTCAGCCTCGACGAATGGGTATTTAACACCGAGGCGCATCCCTTCAGGCGTGCCGTGTTCCCTTCCAAGTAGGGTTTCCTTTTTCTCTTTTCGGTTTCCGACTCGTCTTTACCTTTGGTCTTTCATGTTTCCCTTTTACGTTCTGTACTATCATCTGTTGGGATTTGTTTTTATATATTTATTTTGCTGTTCGAACGGTCATCGCATCTCTGTACCGAGATGCTGACGCTGGAGTGTACGCATATGGCGTTCTAGGATGGGTCGGATGACACATGTTGTCACACCAATATAGATAATTGGTTCTTTTTATATTCAGATTGCTTCTATATTCAAAGTCAAACAGTACAGCTAATCGTTACATTGGCGTAACAGAGGCTCAAAACGCTCGCCAACACCGTCCACTAGTCACCCCTCCTGTTGTCCAAATCATTCTTACACGACCATCAGTTCTCTGCCTCAACCCGAGGCCCTATTTCATCTGCCTTTGTGATAAGCTCGTCGTGCACCCGCAGATTCTCTGCGCCACTCAGTGCGCGAGCCACTGTGCTCTGGTTCCGGTCGCGCACGAGCTCTCGCAGCGAGTGCACCAGGAACCCCGACGTGACCTCAATGGACCACGAGTCTGGCAGCAGCTGAAGGACGTCCAATACGTCGAACCAGCCAGCAAACCGCCCCAGAAGGGAACCCGTCTGTTCGATGCGGTCACTCACGTCTTCAATGGCCAAAAACTCGACGAGCAGCGTGCGGAACAGCTTGGCCTGCGTCTCGACCGTGGGCGGCAGGCTTTCGCGGCGCTGTGGCAGTTTGTTGCTGGCGGCGCTGCCGACGGTGGCATCGCGGACCTTGTCGTAGAGGCTCGACCCGCCCAGCAAACAATATTTGACGGCAGTGTCATAGTCGCCCAAGCCATGTACGAGCAGTCGCAGCGCGTCTTCGTGGCGGTGCTCGCGGCCGTTGAGGATAATGGTCTCGGGCACCAGCAGACGCTCGGCCGGCTGGTCTGCCGGTAGTGAATCCGCCAGGCGTGCGCGGATGGCGGCCACATCGTACGGATGCGGGCCGCCTAGCAGCTCCAGTAGGCGCAGCCGACTCTGCCACTCCTCGTCACCCGGTACAGCGTTGTCTGCGAGGAACTGGTGGAACGTCGGCTTGGGCGGCTGGAGAGCGCGGTAGGCGCCGTACGACGCGAACATGGTGTCGCGGGCCGCCTTGGAGGACCGCAAGGCAACCGTGACGACCTCCAGATAGTAGGAGATCAGCTCGTCGACATATGCCGAGTGGCCCTTGGAGAACACAAGGTGCTCGAGGTAGTACCTCACCGCTCCTGGTGCATGTTCGCGCAGGAGCGGCACGACTTGCGTCGGCTCAAACTTGGGTGCTCTGGCCTTGTCATCGGCAAAGATCTGCACGCCCAGCTTGGGGTTTCGGTTGGCGAGCCACAGGCCATACTCCTGCACAAGGGCCTGGTTTGAGACCTTGGACAGATAGTCACGGATGCGGTTCTCGCCGTCCACCAGCTCACCGCCATCGTCGCGCTCGCCCTCCACGATCCGCTTCCACGTGGCCAGGACATCGCCTGCCATTTTGCGGCTCTGGTACAGGCGGCTGAGAACAAAGAGCCGGTGGTGCGACTCGAGTAGCTCAACGGCGCGGTCAAAGCAGTCCACGCCCTTGTCAACTACGTCGTTCAAATCGCCACGGACAGTGTCGGGCTTGACATAAGCAAGGCCCTTGGGAGTGTGCTGGTCGAGCTCGAGCAGCACGGAAAGCAGAGCCGCGTCCACGGTCCGGAAAACATCGCTCTCGTCTGCAACACTGCCAAACCCCTTCTTTTTCCGCCAGGCAATCAAAAACCGCCGCAGGAATTGAAGCAGTTTCGGGTTGAGGGACGCCACAGTGCCCTGGCCCTTGTCCGTGTTTGCTGCCTCTCGTGCCAAGTATTTTTCGAATGTATCCTTGACGCCACCAAAAATCCAGATGCCCTTTCGACTCTGGATGATCTCGTCGCGGAGCTCAGGAACCAGGGCCAGGAGAACGCGAGGGTCCAGTGCACTGTCCAGTAAAACCTCCTCCAGAGCCTTGAGTTCTGCGTCCGAGAATGCTTCCTGGTCAGTTGCATGAGGGAGGCCCATAAACAAAAGAGCTCCGCCGCGCTGCCGAATATAGCTAAAGGTGACAAACTCGAGCTCTGTTTTGGCATCACGGCCCCGCAGTGACTTTAAGACGGTGAAAAGCTCACGCCTCTCGTCTGCTGTCTCCGGCGCAATCTTGGATTCGGAGGAGGCTGCCTCTAAACCAGCCTCGAGCTGCAGAACCACAGGGTTCCGCATAGCCCACCAGATGCGATTGCCGGACCACACGGCAACGCGGCCAGTCGTCTTGGCAAGGCGCGTAGCAAAGACCACTTCGGCTCGGTTACGGCTTGCATCTTCCTCCTCGTGGGTCTCTGGGCCGCTGGCGCTTGTGTCATCGTTCGGCTGCGTTTCTTTCTTTTGATTCTTCTTCTTGTACTTCTTCGTGGGAGCGGACTTCTGCTCTGGTGCTATTTTCGGCAGAGAGAACCGCTTCTGAGCCAGCCGGTCAACAACTTCACAGACAACCGACTCTTGGCTTCCCACAAGCTTGTGCACACCCACCGGTGTGCCACTCTGCTTCCCGGGTGTCTCGAGCCAGAACTTGCCAACCTCACCCTCACCCACATTACTGTCCCAGCGTTGGACTTCAAGGCCATAGCGGAGGTCATCGTCCGAGCCTTTAGATATTGAGGCAAGAATGTAGCCATCGTCTTCTTCGTCGCCCGGGCCACCGCCACCGGGTGACGGACGTGATGAAGAGAGATCAGAAACGCCGCCATCCACCACAATCTCGGTAGGATATCTCTCAAACTCCAAGGTAGGGCGCGTGGGGTCACCGTCGAGATTGACAAACATACCGATGCCGGCATCCGACGGTCCCGTGCCAGTCACGATAAGAAATTCATCTGGAGTTGGGGACACGACAAGAGGCTTCAGCACTGGTGCGATCGGCTTGGGTGGAGGCGGTGGTGGTAAGATTACGGCTGGTGTCAGGGATGGCTGTGCGGCCACCTCATCGCCACTCGCTGCAGAGCTCCGTGAAACGACAGATGATGGCTTTGATGGAGATGTCGAGTCCTGCCCAGCAGTGCCTTCTTCGGTATTTTCTTTGGGAGGCGGCGGCGGTGGTGGTTGGCTCGATGAGCGAGAGTTGCTTCCGGTCATGAAGCTGCCTAGGGATGTGCTCCGGCTGTGCCCGCTCTGTTGTGTCGCGGTCGATGCTGACCGCGTGTGCGCCTGTGCACTCGATGAGCTCCGAGACAAGCCGGAGTCGCCACTGCTGGCCTTCAGGCTTTGGACTTGGCCAGCCGCTGCTTCGGGTGACTGCTGGTCCAACGAGGATATGCTCATCAACGGGATTTTGAGCTGCTGCTCCACGTGGACCAATGCATAGTTCCGGGCGTCGGCCACACAGGCAATAGCATCACGGCGGACAGAGAGTATACTTGCGCCAAAGTCTATGTTCTTTACGGCCCGTGGATCCTCGCCGATGCGGACGACCTGCAGCCGGCGGTTCAGGGAGAGCAACACGGTCACGCGCGGAGACGGACCCGTTGCAAGCTCCTCGCTGAGGTCGACGCCGCCGATCCAGTTGCAGTTCTTGACGTCGCGAAAAATCGGGGTGAGTTCGGGTAGCGAGTAAAATGTGACCGTCCAGTTGCAGAGCACGCAGGCCTTTCCGACCGGCGGGAGCAGAACGATCTGCTGTACGCCAGGCCTCGCCGGCCCTGGGGGATGTGCTGGTTCGGTAAACGGCGGAGAAAGCCTAGAGGCAAGCATAAATGTACTTGTCGAGGATTCGTCGTCTGGGTCGGGAGGAAGTTGCACGAAATGAAGCAGCTCCGAGGCAGAGGTTCCCACGTAAAGATTGCCGTCTGGTTGACGGGGTCAGCCAGTTGTCCTTGCCAAGAAAAAGCACAGCATATAGGGGCCGGTACTGGAGCTGCTTACCATAGTAGTCGACGCAATTGATCCGAATGTCCTCCTCCGTACCATCGGCCGAAAGCGGGACATTCTCCAGCAGCGACCGCAACACAAACGGCCCTCGCTCCAACGCCGTGGCATCGGCACCGCTGGCGACCGCCTCCGCAGCCATTGCAGAAAGCTACACCTCTCCGACTGCCGTATACAAGCTTCTAGGAGCAGTGGTCCAGAGGGATCGTGGTCTTTGCTTCGTTGGCAGGTCGTTAAGAGAGCCGTGCCATTTCTGGCCCTCGTAGTCTGCAGAGGTGCGACAAGCTGGATAATGGGGTGTCCGGTTTGAAAGTGTGCGTCTGTCAAAAAAATACCAATTACAGCAACGTCGAGAGAGTGGTGCAGAATGCGAGGTCCGTGGCGATGGTAACTTAGGAGTCAAACACGGAGTGCGAAATACAGTGATAATGTCTCCTGCTGTAACATTGTGAGGCACTCGGAGCTGATAAAGGGTGACGAGGCTACCTGCAGGAACGACCCGAGCTTGGGTCCATTTGCACCTTCCCCCCACTAGGCAGCGTCCACAGGGTCCGGTGTGGCTGGTCTGCACAGGCATTTTGCTGGACAGGAAGGCGCGACCGCTCTGTCCCAACCCATGCAGTCTAGCGTCCCACGAGACCCACAAGTTCGACCTCAGCGCCTGCTATTTCGGACAGCTAACGACGTAGCCCACCTGCACTGCAGGGCAACCACGCCGGTTTTAGCATACGTATTCGAACGCACATGTGCCGTTCCTTCCTCCGCATTTCGCGTCTCCTTTTCTAATTAAAGAACCGACAGGCCTTCGACCTCGACGACACCTCTCAAACCTCCCCATTGCTAAATCAAACCATTATCGTCTCATTTCGCAGCGGTCCCAGCGAACGAGCAACTCATTGAAGCCCGCTGCTCGTTCGGATTCTTCCATCTGTGCCATTGCCGCACTCGACTTTTATTCATTTCTAGCGACACTGCCTTCTGTCCATCGAATATTGCCAGCCGTCTCGCCCGAGCGTCCGTTGAGCGATGGCCGACGCAGCAGCCGTGGCAGGTTTGCCTGTGCCGGGCGGAGATGGAGCCGGATCCGGATCCCATACTGCAGCGACGGGGTCTGGTGCTGAGAATAAGTTCCAGGGGGCCATCTCGGCATGGCGGAGTACGTCTTGTCCTGGGGAGAGCAGTGGCGCTGTGATGGGCGAGGCTGTGGAAACAGGAACGTTACTAACATCTTGTGTTTTGTCAGATGTCGACCTGACGACCCTTGTTTCGAGTCTCGACAATACTGCATCCGAAATTGTTGCGTACCAGCGCGACTCGACCGTGCAGCGCAAGGACCTTGCGCAGAAGACAAAGGATTTCCGCAAGATGGACGACACGACGAAGCTGTCCGAGATCAAAGGCCTGCTCAAGGCCTACCAGACATTCATCGACCTGATAACGAACCACTCCAAGTCTGTCAACTCGGCCTTCATCCAGGCGTACAATTCGCTCTCCGAGGTGCCGGACCCGTACCCACTGCTCGAGGCGTCGGTCGACTCCATGCTGGTCGCCGGGGATACGCTGCCCAAGCTCACCGAGGAGAATAGCCACCTGCAGAGCACCGTGGCAAAGCTCACGTCGCAGCTGGACGAGACCGAGTCGAAGCTGCAGACGGAGCTGACGGCCCGCAAGCAGCTCGAGGACAACCTGGAGAGCAAAGTCAAGGACGTGGAGCAGTCGTGGACAGCGGTGCTCGACGAGAAGAAGGAGAACTGGGAGGCCAAGGAAAAGGCTTTCGAGGAGAAGATCGAGACGCAGGACCGGTTGCTTAGCGAGATCAAGGCCAGCTACGAGGTCAACCAGCGCCTGGGCCATGCCAAGGAGGCAGGCGAGGAGGGCCAGCGGCCGTACGTGACGAGCGCCGAGCTGGAGATGGTCAACTCGGACCTCGAGCGGACGTCGGCGCGGCTGGCCGACGTGGAGGCGCGCAACGAGCAGCTCCTGACGGAGCTCGCACAGGCCAAATCAGCGGTGCCCGACCAGGCCAAGGCCGTCGAGGACGACCCGGCGTACCTGCAAGTGCTCTCACAGAACGCATCGCTCGTGCGCAAGCTGGATGCCAACCGGGTGGAGAAGGAGGGCCTCAAGCGCGACCTGGACACGAGATTGCGCGGGCTCGAGCGGGAGGTCGGTCTCCTGCGCGAGGAGCGCGACACGCTCAAGACCAAGGTGCAGAAGTGGAGCGACTACGAAGACGTCAAGCAGGAGCTCGAGGTGCTGAAGAGCATCGAGTTTTCGACGGGCGACGACGACGATGCGAACCTGGGCGGCAGCATGGGTGCCCGTGGCAAGGCGGGCAATGGCGACACGCTGGAGCAGCTGCTTCTGGCGCGCAACAAGAAGCTTACCGAAGAGGCGACCATTCTGCGCGTGTCGCACCAGGACCTCCAGTCGCGCCTCACGAAGCTGGAAGACGACCTGTCGCGGCGGAACGCCGACGTCGAGCGGCTACAGAAGCTGACCGAGAAGCTCGAAAACGACCTGGCCACGGTCGAGGCCGAGGCTCCCAATGCCTTCCCCTCCGGTGCCTCGGTGGCCGGCACCTACGTTAGCCGGTACACGCCCACGATTGGTGGACGCCGTGCCGGGGGACGCTCCACGTCACCGACGTCGTCGATTATCAGCGGCTTCAGCCCCCACGGCTCGGGCGGTGGTGGGAGCGGTGGTGAGCCCATGGGTGGCGGATCGGGCATTCTGCCCATGATTACGGCACAGCGCGACCGGTTCAAGGCCCGGATCACGCAGCTGGAGCAGGAGCTGGCCGACGAGCGTCGGGTCGTGTCGCAGCTGCGCCAAGAGGTGGCCGCGCTGCAGAGGGACAACCTCAACCTCTACGAAAAGACACGCTACATGTCGAGCTACAACCGTGGCGGCGGTGGCGCCAGCTCGTCGTCGGCCTCGGCGTATGCCACCAACCCGAACCCGTCGACGGTGTCGATTGGTGGTGGCAACGGGTCCGGTCTGTCGCTCGACCGGTACCGCAAGGCCTACGAGAGCAACCTGTCGCCGTTCCAGGCGTTCCGCGGCCGCGAGTCAGCGCGGGCATACCGGCGGCTGTCGTACCCTGAACGGATCGTCTACTCAATCACGCGTATGGTGCTGTCCAGCCGCACAAGCCGCAACCTGTTTGCGGCATACTGCGTGGCTCTCCACCTAGTGGTGTTCCTGTCACTGTACTGGATGAGTGGCATGGACAGCGCCCAACACGCGAGCAACTTTGGGCACGACGCAGCAATGGCGGCGGCGGCAGGTGGCAGTGGTGCGGCGGCGGCGGCACCAGCAGGAGCGGCTGGCGATGGAGGCGCCAGTTCACATGGAGACTGGCAGGAAGAAGGCTTTAGTCACTGAGGGTTGAGGGCCTCCCTTAATTGGCGGAACGGAATTTCATGGACGTGAAATCGTGGACGTAAAATGGAGCATTCGGTGTTATTGGTTTCTATTTGGGTAGCCCTCTGATTGGTTGTTTGATCCCTATTCCTATTTAATTCGATTCCACATTTGACCACGTTTTTCTTGCGATACTGATACTCGCTCCCTTCCCCCAGCAGATTTTGTTTCTTCAATCCTTGACAAGGCCGGCCAGGTTTGAGAGGCATAATCACGATGGCGGCCAGTGAGGAGGCGGAGGTGTATTTTTGGAAACCGATGGGTAAGGCAAGAAAAGCACGGCGAGTGTGTGGTGGCATCATGTCATGAAGGCAAGAACAGCGGCGTTTACAATCTTTGGCGCTTTGTGTCTATTTCATCTCCCGAATAAACCTTTTCTTTCGCTTTGTCTCCTCCACTCGTGATCGATTCTCGTCTGCCGCCGGCCTACTGGACCGGCCACTCCCTTCCATGCAAGTCAACAAGTCAATGTGGCCCACTCTGATGGCCAAGACAATAGAAGCCAAGACGCAAGATTCGACGGGCGCTTCATCGGTATGAGGGTGCGTACGTGTTGGTCTTTGGTGCCTTTCTCAGACCTGTTGGAGGTTTTAGCCAAGGTCTCTCGATCTGGCGTGGCCATTATTAGATCACGAAGGAACAACTACTCCTCGCCTAGCAAGCGGTTCGGCAGCTAAGCCAACAGACACAAGGGCGTTTTCCAGTACCAAGGCCAGTTGGCTGATTTGCAAGGCCACGGCCCAATAATGGTTTGGTTGATGGTGGCCACCAGTCCCGGCAGAGAAAATGAATAAAACAAAAATAAATAAAAGGACCCTTTGAGATGAATCAAGCATCTCCGGGCGGACGAAGCTGTTCTCCAGGCGGCTGATATGCCGCGCCCCGATGCTAGATGTTACCCAAGCGCTAAGGTTGTGCTTGGTTTGACAAGTTCACTGTCGTGTTTGTCGCCATCATATTACAGCACTGTCCACAAAGACGGCTCTGAGATGAGGCTTTTCCGAGTAAATAGGTACACAGACCGCCCTCTTTGTTGTCTGGTCCTCTCGGATATAAGGGCAGGGGGTTTGTGGGCTTACTTTGTGTCTCGTTATTTGATTTCAACGTCGTTGAGATTCTAGGTTCTGCGATTCCCCCCCCCCCCGAAAAAGGCTTAAAAAGGGACTGAGAGAAAAGGCTCTGACTGCTTTCTCAACCTTCCAACATACAAGACAACGGCATCGTGTCCCATTCACCAATACAACATCGATACCCGCGGACAATGGTAGGCCACTGACAAACGGGCGCACGACATCCAATCAATTCCATCTTGATCTAGGATGAATCTAAGAATATGCCACACCTACCGCCACACAACTAGCCTCCTAGCTTGGTAAACAGCGGCAGCAGGCAGCCGTCTGGTTCTGGGCGGCTCGCTGGGATCGTAGCGGCGGGAAGCCTTGCATTTCGACGACGTATTCCAACACGAGAGCAAAATTTCCAGCACTGGATTGTAGGGCCTGGCACGTGTCGACACGCGGAGGAACATGTGCGAATAGGCCAGAGGCCAGGTAACCATCGAACCGCCCAGGCCGCATTAGTTCGTCGAGCTGTGTCTTACAATAGACACGGCCCACTTATTTTGCCCACTTCTGCGGCGGGGAACTACCCATAGCCGCCGGCGCTAAAGTTAATTTATTTTCAGACAGAAAACGACAGTCCAGCAGAGGGCGGAAACAGGACGGCAGGAGCCACTGGCGAAAACACCACACGACCTTCCGTACACACTGAGAACGGGAGAGGCAAATGGACATAGCAGGCCGACAATACACTGGAATATGGCAAAATGCGACTTTCGTCTATGGAAAATAACGAGAGGCCGTCCGGGGTAAACAGAGAAGATGGCGGCCAGTGCGTCGCCTTTCCATTGCCTGCACGCTCTGAGGTCTTTTGCCCGCCGTTTTTCGTTCCTTCCTTCTCTGTCCGGCAGGTCGAGACACACCTTCCTGTTTTGCATTGTGGCGGCCTGTGGCGGCCTGTGGCGGCCTGTGGCGTCCGACCGGCCGCCCTTTTCGAGCTCGAGCGTTTGAGCAGATGCTGTGTATGGAGGACGGCATTGGTTTCGTGTGCAGAGTTGGACGTAATACATATGTGGATATGCAAACTACGAAGACGACGAATGGCTTATTCTCCTCATTCGCGTGTCATAGGTACAGTGGAAAAACTGCCGTTCTGAATCTGCTCAATTCAAGCGGCTGGTAAAATGCGCGACCGTCATGAGGCTTCTGATAGCATTCGTTCTTGCAATCATGCAGAGGGGAACGTCGAATTCCACTCAACGTGCTATGTTATGAAAGTACTCCGTGCACAACTTGACTGAACGTACGACGTACTTTGCCTGCAGTTTGAGAGGCAGGAGCCAATAGTGCTTGCCGTACGACATACCACCCACCCCTGTCGCACCTTCCCGCACGATCTCCAGGCTCGTCCAACCAGACCCCGGCTTTTATCCTCTGCGTTACCATTTGCTGGGAGACCCAGTCCCTCATTTCGACCGCGATCTGCAAACGCCCGCCTCTTCTGTTTTCCTTCCGCACAGTCCTCATCATTCTGTGTCTGTTGGCCTTCCCAGCCATCGTTCAGGTTGGTCTCGTCCTCCCGCGGCGGACCCTGGCCTGCTTCTAATCTGGGCTCCATGCCAAGTCCGGGTACTCCCCATCTCTGCTCTCCCAACTCTCTGCCATTGTGTTTGTTTTCCGTCGAGATGCGTTAAACGCCTCCTGCCTGGCTAGCCCCAGTTGGCCGCCGATGCGGCCGCGTCTAGGATTCTCTTTTTGCTGGCGTGCCGCTGGGAGACCGGACTTGGAGCGTCCCAATTGCTCAGAGGAGACAAGGGTGTGGACCTTAATTTAGGTCGCTCTTTGTTCTATTTTTTCTTTCCAAGACTGTCGGCGGATATTCCGAACATGTTGTTGATCCAGCCTCGTATAATAGACGTGTGTGTCGCCCATCTCGAGATCTTGACAATACTTTTAGAAAACAAAGCATTCTCGGCAACGTTGTGAAGTCTTTTTTATTTTTCATTTATCTTATTCTCTTTTCATTTCGGTTCAGTGTCTTTTCTATTTCTTCCCTTTCGTCTCCTCTTTATCCATTTTATTTCATTGCTGGACTGGTTCCTCCCGAAAATATATATTAATAGTGCCGCTTTGCTTGTTTTGCTATTATCCAGCCTCCTCTTGTATCCACACATACTCACCTTCTTCTCTACCCTTGACGACACCAATTATCTGTCGCCTTATATAGTCAGAGCTCCCATACCGTCTCTCGACTAGAGCTGCCGTCTCCTCCTCTTCGACTTCCCCTCCAACCTTTCCACACACAAAATGCACGCCTCATCATTGCTGCTGGCCTCTGTGGCCGCCGTCGCCGTCATGGCCTCGCCGAGTTACCCCGAGCTGACGAGCAACAATGCCATGCCCGGTGCTCTCGACACTGTCTCCAGCTACTTCAACGTGCTAGCTGAGAAAGCCCAGCAGACTCGCCAGTCTGCAGCTGCACCCGTCTGCGATCTTTCCAAGGCTGTCTTCCCCGCCAATTGTGAGTGCCCAACACGACCATTCTGAAGGCGAATATGTGGCAGAAGAACTCGACATACTAACACATCAAACAGCCGCCACACCGGCCCTGCCTCCGCCCTCGGCTGGCCTTGTCCTCAAGCACGTCGCCATCGGCCGCGGTACCCAGAACTACACCTGCGACGTCGCAAACGCGACCGCCGTCCCCGTCGCGGCCGGCGCCCTGGCCACCCTCTTCAATGCCAGCTGCGTCGCCGCCAGCTATCCCGACGTCCTCGACCTGCTGCCCCGCGTCGTCCTGCCCTTCAACTTGTCAGACAATGAGATTTCCGCCTTTTCCACCCGCCTCTACCCGACCAACCTTGCTCTGTCGGGCCACCACTACTTTAAGACGGCCACAACGGCGTTTTTCGACCTGGACACCCCCACCACCCAGGTCGGCCAGATCCCCTGCGGCAAGACAGCCACCCAGAGTGCGCCCAGCGACACGGTTGTGGGCTCTGATTCGGACAACCGCGGCCAGCAGGGCGAGGCGGCCGTGGCATGGCTGAAGCTGGCGGCCACGGCGCCCACGACAGGCGGCCTGCAAGAGGTGTACCGGCTGCAGACCGTCGGCGGCAGCCCGCCAGCAAAGTGTGCCGGCATGCCGGCTGAGTTTACGGTGCAGTACGCAGCTCAGTACTGGTTTTACGAGACCAGCTAAATGGCTGTTACAGTAATGCTAGCTACGTATTTGTTTATGGTTTCCTTTTTCTTTCTTTTCTGTTTTCTTTTCCTCTTATTTCCGTCTGTGATTGGGATAAAACATGTAAACATGTCAGGGCGTTGAATAGTTGTGACGGTCAGTGACTGGGTCTTTGGTCTTTTTCTAGTTTACTCGGTGCTTTTAATAAAATACCATTTAGTCACGTTTTCACAGCACCTCAATCTTTGACATGGTGTTCCATGATTGTTAACAGCCGCTATGTGGTTGGAAAATGTATTATTTGTGACGCTTTGAATGAAGCTGTTGTCTCCGTTTTCCGCCACCGGAGATTTTTTTGGTCTATGCTGCCTCACAACCTCGCAACTTTTCAATTCTGTATATACCCTCAAAACAAACGACTACCACTTTGTGTATTCAATAGCAACACACCTTCTGTCCCCTATTTCGCTGCTCAAAACACCAAAAAGCAATGAGAAACTAAAAGTGAAAAAATGAGACCTGCAATGAGTCAACCGGCTGCTCATGACGGCTCGGTCCAGTTGACCTGCTCGACAACTTGGCCGGACGAGGGATGCGTGAATCCGATACGTAGCCGCAGACGAAGGGGCTGCAAATCGTCAGTAACTTGGTGATAAAATAACATACAAACCAGGAGAGGGGGGCAAAAAGCAAAACTTACTCCTTTCACACCAACAATCCGCATCAGCTGCGTTGCCTCCTGGCCTGCAGCCAGGTCGGCCGACGATATGGCCAGCAACTGCAGCTTCTGGGACTTGGGCACAGCTGCCTGTAGACCCACGGCTGACACGGGCGCACCACCCACATTGCGGAAACGCGCCATCGCCTGTACGGCGCCCTCGGCGTTTCGTTGCGTAGCAATGGTCACCTCCAGACCGTTGCCGTTGTAGACTGGATGACCTGCAGGCGCCGCAGATGGGGCCTGTTGCTGCTGCTGAACGGCGGGAGTGGGAGATGCAGAAGACGAGAAGAGATCCACGGGAAGACCGCCAGGTGCTGCGGCCGCGGCGGGGGGTGGTGTGGCAGCGGCAGCAGGTGCCGACGAGCCAAAGAGGTCCATGATAGCAGAGACGTTGTTTTGTGCCGGCGCGGGGGAGGACGATGATGGCGCGGGCGAGCCCGAAAGACCACTGCCGCCGCTTAGAATGTCGGCCAGCAGATCGGCGTTGTTGTGCTGCGCGCCGTTGGTAGGCGACGCGACGGCAGGGGCGCTGTCACCCATGAGATCCAGCAGGAGATCCTGCTCGGTCGGTTTGACAATCTTGGACTTGCGGTTGGCGGCCTTGCTCGACTTCTTGGTCACTGCCGCCTCGCCCAACACGCGGGACGACTCCTTGATCTGCGGTGGCGGCATCTTCTCCAGCACACCACGGCGGATCTCATCGTGGTTAAACAGATTGCCGTACTCGGCGGCGCGCTGCTGCACCTCGACATCCAAGTTCGTCTGATTGGCCAGCAGCATCCGGCGCACACGCTCGATCTGTGCCGGGTCCGACAGCCGCGTCGTCAGCTTGATCAGCGCCGTCAGCAGGTACTCCGTGGTCACCTGTGTTGCGTAGCTGCTGTTGAAGATGGTTGAGAACAAGTCGATAATATCCTCTTCCTTCACCACCTGCACCAGCTCCTCCTCTTCGTACTGGCCACCCCGCAAGAGCGAATCGCCGTACTCGCCAATGGACCAGGCGGCCGCCTGCGTCAAGCTTTCCTGCGTAATATCTTTCTTGAGGTTGGCGTACAGCTTCTGCACGGCGTACGTCTGCAGCTCGGGCGTCGTGGCCACAAGGCGGATGAACGAGGACAAGATGGGCTCCTTAACGTAGTTGCCGGCCAGCGACAACACGCGCAGCATGGTATCGACATGCCAGCGCTTGTTGGGTGCGAACTTGTCGGCGGCAATGCCAATCTGGCTCGTCATTGTCGGCTTGAACTCGTTGTCGGCCACCTCCAGGAACGCAAGCAGCTCGCGGATGAGAACGCGTACGTTGCCCTCGTTGATCAGGGTGAAGCTAAGGTCCAAAGCACGACGCCGGATGCTAATGTCAGGATCGCGCAGACAGTCGAGGATAGTGCTGCGGTGGCGCTGCACGGCGTTCGGCTCGATAGCAACCACCTTGATGAGCGTGTTGAGCGCCACGTAGCGAATGTTGTTGTCGCGGTTGGCGAGGAATTTTCCGAGGATGTTGACGCCAAGGACACGGAGTCCGGAGTCGGCCTCAATGTCGAGGATCGTCCGAACAGCCTCGTAGAGGATCGAATTGCCCACATTCTTGGACGAGTCCGTGTTCGTGGCCACCTGTGCAAGGATGTCGTTGATCTGCTCCGTCGTTTGCGCGTCACCACGAGCCAGCACCCGCAGCAGGTGCAGCACCTTGACCTGCAGGAACGGATCGGTGATGCCGGTGACGTCGTGTTCGGGCGCGTAACCAGACGACGCCAGGCCCTTGAGCGTGCGCACCAGCGCCGGGACGAACTGGCGGAACTTCTCAATGATGCCCTCGTCGCCAACGTCGGCATCCTCGTCCTCCTCGTCGGCCTCGCACAGGCTGGTAACCAGCGTCAGGCCGCAGAGCAGCACGCCGTGGTTACGGTCGGACAGCAGGTGGGCGGCCTTCTCGATGAAGTGCTCCTGGAGGTCGGGGACCTTGCGGCATATCCGCATGGCGCAGAGGGCGGCCTTCCGCCGGATGTACGGGTTGGACGTCGATATCAGGTTCTCGATTTCGGCAAACAGGTCTCGCGACATCTCGACAGACGCAATGTTGCCGAGCGTGCACAGCGCCAGGCCGACAACGTACTGGTTCGAGTGTGACAGGTCACTGTGAAGAAAGTTAGTACCTGCCCGCTCCCCGTCGTCCGTTCTCCCGCATGCCGCTTGCTGATTAAGGACCTACTTTTTCAACGAATTTGTGACGAGCGTCAGCACCTCCTGGTTCTCGTCAAGCAGCAAGCTGGTTGCCAGGTGGCCGAGACGCTTGTCGGCAAAGCGCGGCGAGGCCAGCAACTTCAGACACTCGATCTGGCCGAAATGTGTCCGCTCGCCGAGCGTGAAGAGATAGAGGAGCTTCGCGACGTTATTGCGCCTAGCAATGCGAGTCTGTGTCAGTACGACTCTCTACCCATGTCTCATGTTCATTTGGCCTCTGTTTCCCTACCGAACGTTGTGGTCATGGGTCTCCTCGCGGAAGCTGGCACGGATGGCGGCGCTCTCCTTCTGGATCACGGCGCGCTCATCGGCAATGGTCTTGGCGGCCCGCACATTGCGGATGAACTGTTTTACTGTAGAGGAGGTGACTAAGTTAGTTTCGAGACACCTTCGACATATCCCTTGAGCATATCATTCCAGACGTGGCACTCACAGGACGACATCTTGCCCGAGTAGATTCGATGTGAGGCCCGTTACGGCCTACAGGGAAGGAGCCGGCGCCAGAGTCAGGGGGATGGTGCGGCGGGATGCGAAGAAATGCAGTGATGAAGAATTCGTATTATGTCTCGGTGTGTCGTGTCTTTGTTGCTCGATGCAGAATACTGCTGGCTGGCAATGCGGTTCGCGGATGCCTGGCCCTCGGGTCGTGCTTTCCCTTCTTTGTACGGCGACCGATTCGGGGGCTGTTGTGGCAGGAGCATCCCAACTATTAAGATGGCCTGCAACTAGCTTGCGGGCTGTGGTTGGCAGGCGGGGCAATGGTTAATCCAGACCGCCCCTCGCGAAACCATCAGGGAGCTCAGGGGTTCGTAGTGGGGGCGGCCAGGCGGTTTGCGACCGTGGCACCTTCTGATAGTAAATTGAGGGCGCTCGCTTTGGCGCATATCTGGTTGTATGCTTATCGCAGAGTTTCGCCGCCTTGCTTTCTGCCGTTTAAATGCTGGCGACGGCCTTCTCAGCCTTTCACCACAGCCTTTCAACAACGCATTGCACGCCACCACGTTCCCCCAAATCACTTACAAACGTTGTCGCCAAGATGCCGAAAGCAGAGGTCGGGTCCGTCAAACACCTGAGCAACCAGATGAAGGCCAAAGGCCTGACTCGTATGTTTACTTTTCCTTTTGCTCCTGTTTGTTACTCCTCAGTCGCACTGTACTGACTGTTCTAGGTTTGCGATGGTATTGTCAGATCTGCGAGCGCGCCCTGCGCGACGAAAACGCCTTCAAGCAGCACACCCTCAGCGAGAGCCACGTGCGCAACATGCTGGCCGTCGGCTCCGACCCGCGCAAAGTCATCAACGAGTACTCGGACCAGTTCCTCAAAGACTTTGTCCAGCTCCTGCGCACCGGCCACGGCGAGAAGCAGGTGCAAATCAACCACTTTTACCAAGAGTTTATTGCGCGGCGCGACCACATCCACATGAACTCCACCAAATGGTCGTCGTTGACCGAGTTCGCCAAGTATCTGGGGCGCGAGGGTATCTGCCGCGTTGAGGAGAACGAAAAGGGCATCTTTATCTCGTGGATCGACACATCGCCCGAGACGCTCAAGCGGCAAGAAGCTCTGCGGAGGAAGGAGGCGCAGGACCGTGGCGACGAGGAGTGGGAACAGCGGATGCTCAAGGCCCAGATTGAGCGCGCGACACGAACAGCGAAGGAGCGCAAGAAGCAAGAGGGCGGCTCGGGCGATGATGTCGACGAGGAGGAGGATGAGGATGAGAAGGAGAAGAAACACATGTTGCAGCGGGAAGAGGGCGAAAAGATCAAGCTCACTTTCGGTCCGGCAAAGTCGACGTCGGGCGAGTCCTCATCGCCAGTATCACAAACACCAAAAGCAGATGGAGAAGTGGGCAAGGAGGGCAAGGAGGGCAAGGAGGGCAGGGAAGTGGATGTTGGAAGTACAGAGACTTCGACAGCAGAACCGCCGGCCGAGCCTCCTGCGTCCAAGCCCATGTCATTGAAGCTTGGAGGTCTTAGCAAGCCCCAACCAAAGAACGTGTTTGCCGCCGCGAAGAAGAACGCACTCGGGGGGAAGTCTAGCGCCAAGAAGATTGAGGTTCCGAAAAAGATGAGCGAGGCGGAGCGCATTATGAAGGAGGAGATGGAGCGGAAACGGGGCCGCGAATCGGGCGGTGGAACGAACTTCAAATTTGGCGGGCCACCGAACAAGAAGCCGAGGTTTTGATAGCCGAGCCAGTCTTTCCTGCGAATTTGGCGATACGGTTCTTAGGGTGCATGTTAGGAGTTCTCAGCGTATTATACCATTTATAGAGGGCGGCGTCTTTGGCTTGGGAGACTTTGCATTGCGTTTTATTTCATAAAAATCCAAGCCATTTTTGTTCACTTTGTATCATCCTCCCGAAGTTTACTCGGCGCACATTTGCCGTGTCCTTTATTTTCACACCAAAATCCGATCCTGAACGCCGTGCAACACCAAAAGTATCACCAAAAGTCGCTCGCTTCCCAGTTAAAAAAAAGAGCACTGTTGAAATCACCCGCTCGCTTTCCATCTCACCACTTAGTCGGCCTCGGCAGCACTTCCATCACGTCTGTATACAGTTAGCAACTGCACTTGTCAATTCCCTGCTAAGGTACGTCGAGGCAAATACGCACGGTATGTATTGAATGCGGTGCTCGTCCTCGAGCTGTGCCCGTACATCATCCGGCAGCTGACCAGAAACCTTGATCGCATACACACCGCGCACATAGCCGTCGAGGCGCTGCCACCGTGCCACCCACGACTTGTTGGGGTTCGCCAGCGTGATGAGGCCCTCGAAGACCTGGCTCGTGCAGGTGTCGATCTGCTCGGGGGAGCCTGCAAGGTGCAGGAACTCTTCGCAGTTGGGGCACCCTTCCTCGCGGAAGCGTTGGAAGGTCATGACGATGGAGCAGACCATGCAGGCGCGGAGGTAGCGCTGCTGGCCTGGGGCGACGTAGTTATCTGACATGATTGCGGATGGGCCGTGGTCGCGATGCTCTAAAGCGTGGGAGGGTCGTAGGAGAAAGGCGAGGACCGAGTGAAAACGCCAATCTCAAGTCAGTCAGAGGGAGACGGTGGCCAGGGTGGTGGACAGGACGTGGACAAAGGAGAAATCGCAAGCGGCTGGATACTGGTAGTTTTTCAAAGGTTGAAGTTTGGAGGGTTCAGCCTGGCGTTGTCGAGTGGTTGGCGTTGGTTGCTCAAGTCGCGAATGGCATAGCGCAGGAACGTATCTTGGCTACATGCATCATTGAGTTCTTATGCAGGTAAGCGATTTTTTCACAAGCATCGTCATATCGTCCCAACCACCACCAGCGCCTCCCAAGATACTTCCAATTTAATAAAGCAAGGCGATGTTCTTGTGATTTTTTTTACAAAAAGAATTTTACCATGGCAGCTAGCGACCTCAATGACACGCCCATGGGCAACACATCACTGGCATCCTCCATCGGCGCTGCCTCCAAGACCAAGACTGCCAAGGAGAGCAAGACGCGGGAGCTGTACAGCAGCACGATCGGCCGCCCCCCGTTTGCCTATGCCCAGATCGAGGTCGTGCAGAACCATCAGAGCCAAGCATCACAGGGGCCGCTTGATGCGCTGCAGGTGCGCTCATACTGCGATGCGGCCCTCAAGCAGTTCCTGGGAGCTGCGGGTGCGGCCATGCCGCTCGATCTGCTGAAGCTCGAGGGGAGCGAGTTCTGGGTGCGGCTGCCGCGCGAGGACATGGGACTCTTTGCGGCGGCCCTTGCGGCCTGGAGCAGCGTGTCTCGAGAGGGTACGGCCACGGCACTGCGTCTGAGAGCCTCCGGCAACTGGCTAGGCAGTCTGATCGGACGAAGCCAACAACAGGCTCTGTGGAACGGCGTTGCCACATGAACGACAAAGTCATGGAATGCCAATGTACCAATACAGGGGTTGTATGCACGATTTCCATATTCTTCTCACGCTGGTAAAGCGGCACTTGTGTCCGGCCTCAGAAAATAGCGACGGGAAGTGGACAACAGCACGAGGACTGACACGCCATACCAATCCACGGCGCAAACGACTCGACATGCCCACAAATCCATTCGTCAAATAAACGACAAAATGCTAGCAGTATTTAAATGCACGCCACGCCCAAAAATGCCAACCCCGTCCGAGCATCCGTGATAGCGCCCCAAAGAAATGACCGGCCCAAAGTCGCAAAACGCCCTCGCCGAAATGGATGCATTTCCAATATGTGCAAGTCTGGTTGTCGTGTTTGTATTGTTCAAAAGGTAGGCCGCGTTCCCCATTTTCGACACCGTGTCCTGCCTTTATCCTCTTTTTTCTTTCATGCCGCGTCTGCTTTGGTATATCTCCAATTATGTTGGTTTTATTATTTCTGTCTTCTTTACTTTTGACACCCAATATGCTTACAGCAGCGAAGACATCATCGAGTTGTTTGCGTACGCCTGGGACGAGTTAGTTTTGGACAAAACAAAATACACAGAATCAGAGGGAGGGACAGTTGGGTCGTACCATGGGACGAATATTCGGGTGTGGCACGGCGTTGAACTGGTGGAAGTTGAGCTTGTAGTCCGAGCCGATGTTGATGTACGCGCCGCGGTTCTCAGTCATATCACAGTACTTTGGTGCGGAGAAGACTGTATGTTGTTAGAAGAGATACCCCAGCACGAATAACACATTGTTAATGTGACGCGAGCGTGGCTTACCAGTAATGCACTTTCCGTTGTGCTCCTCTTCGTAGCCGTCCATGCGGACCTCGTGACTGCGGATAATGGCCTCGAGGCCGTTCTTCTCGCAGAAGCGCGCTGTCACATCAGGACCGAACTGCATGCCGACACCGCGCTTGCTGGGACCCCGGCCGGGCTCGGGCTGAGGGTCCGTCCACAGCATCTCCATCATCAGACCGGCCTGACCTGGCTGGCGCTGTTTGTGCCGGTCCAACTTGCGGATGTCGTCGAGGGTGACATTGTCGTCCGAGAAGAGGCCGCCGTGCAGCACAAAGTACTTTTCGCCAATCAGTGTGGCCAGCGGCAGCGCCGAGAAACTCTCCGAGAACAGGCGGAATACGCGCTCGTTATACTTGGCTTTACACTCGCCCTCGAAACCGTAGGCCCGGTTCATGTCGTCGGTCTCGTGGTTGCCGCGGTTGAGGAAGAAGGCCTCGGGCCGCAGCCACTTGTTGGCGTACAGAAGCAGCGCAATCTCCGTGGACCAGGAGCCGCGGTCGACAAAATCGCCGTTGAACAGGTACCAGAGCTTCTCCGAGGGCTTGCCGTTGAGGCGGAAAAGCTCCATCAGGTCAAAGTACTGGCCGTGCGTGTCACCGCATACGGTCAGGGTTGTGTCATCGGGCACCATGACCTCTTTCATGGTCGGCTCGTCGTGCACAATCTTGGTGACGGCCAGCAGGATCTGGTAGACGTATTTCAAGTGGATCTTCTTGCCCTCCTTGAACCGCTCGGTCATGTCGTCGATGAACTCTTGCGTCATCTCGTCGCCCAGGCGCACGCCGTCGTAGTCGTCCTTGACGACCATAGACTCGACATCGAGACCCTCGGCTGCCGACGGCTCGTCGCCGACCTCGATTGCCTCAAAGAACTGTAGTTGCCGCACCACCTTTTGGCAGTCGGACAGCTTGGCTTTGGCGTCGACATTTCCCGGGTTGAGCTTGACGCACATCCGGAAGTCCTGCAGCGCATCTTTTGGTTTGAGAATGGCTGCAGAGGCCAGAGCACGGCGATAGTAAGCCTGGCGAACGCAAAAAAAATGATTGTCAGCTTGCAATACAAAATATGAGCATCTGTTTCAACAGAAGGAAGCAGTACCTTGACAAAATTTGGGTCCAGCTCAATAGCCTTGGTGGCGTCTGCAATGGCATAACCGTATGCTTCTGTCTTCAGATATGCCTGCACGACTGTCAGCAGCAAGTCATGGCATATATAAGTGCATATATACGCGGATGTGAGGGTCACGCGAGCCCTTTTCGGAGACGCACCTGGGCGCGGTTCGCAAAGTAGGTCGGTTCGCCGTGGTCGAGCTCGATCGCCTGAGTGTAGTGGTCGATTGCCGTCGGCCAGTCGTGCTTCAGGAAGGCCTTGTTGCCATCATTCTTGGCCGCTAGGGCCTTCTCCTTGTCCGTCGTCATGACAGGCAGCCGGCGTGTCGAGGAATTAAGAGGGGATCGTGATCGGGATTTGGTGATAGTTGGGCGAGCCGATGGTGAGACAGCGGGGGGAAGAGCCGCTTGCTGATGGACGTTGCGCAATTCGACACGCCGCACGCCGAAGGCTGCGAAAAGGTCGCTCAAGACAGTTCGTGGGCGTGAATGCAGAGCGTGGAGCGAGCGGCAAAAAAATTAAGAAAAATGCTTGTTCTGAGCGGCCAGCAAAAATGTAGTACACGAGGCGGCCGCTGTCGTGTGGGGAGGCGATGATCCCGTTACAGGCAGGAGCAGGCGCCGAAGGCCGCCGAACGTTCTTTCTGGCCAGGCCTTTGCCGCGACCGCCTAGACCTTCTATGAGGAAAATCACGGGTATATGCATATTATAATTTTGTCCCGCGTTATGCATCAAAAAGGTAACGAACCCAGACGAGTGGCTCGTGTGATTGCCAAATCTAGGCTGCTCTTCCCCAACACAAAACACCACCGCATCCGGTGAACGGACCATCGCCAACACAACAACACAACCATGGCCGAACCATGTGCATCTACGAGCTCGTCGCTCGTGCGCAAGCGGACGGATACAGAGTTGATGCCACCTCCGCCACCAGCAAAGCGCATCCAACGCCCCAAAACCGTCCTCGACGAAGACTCGTACACGGACGGATTGTCGAAGATCATTGCACGCGATTTCTTCCCCGGCCTGATTGAATCGGAAACGCAAAACGAATACCTGAATGCGCTTGAATCGAAAGATCCAGCATGGATCTCCAGCGCTGGCAAGCGGCTCAAAGAGGCCATGACGCCCGGCCGCTGCCACCGTTCAAGGCTGCACACGCCGTCTCTTCGCGGCACTCTAGACGGCCGCCCGGGCGAAACACCGCAGAGTTTTGCGGGCGACACACCTGCGTCGGTCGTTTCCATCAGCACAGCGGCCACAGCGGATGCCCCGGTAGCCACCAAGGTGGGATCGAGCCCCGACACAAACGTCAGCCTTGGCACGTACCAGGCCAAATACACGAGCGAGGACAACGAAAGCTTCTACAAGCTGCTCGACAAACAGAATCAGACGCGGGCTGAGAAGCATGCATGGGTCTACAACGGCAACAAGCTACCGTCCAAGATGCAGCTGAAGCAGAAGGAGGTGGAGGACCGGCTGATCGAGTCGGGCGTCAGCCTCGTCGACAACGGTTACAAGAAGGACCGCTTGGCCATCAAGGACCAAGACGACCGTCCAGCGGCGCCCGATACGTGGAACACCAAAGCAAAGAACGCACTCATGTTCCTGCCGGACAGCGTTGACGGGTCTGTCGAGACCGTAGCCCAAAAGGCGCAAGCTGACTCGCTTGCGGCGCCCAAGTCGATCGTGTACGCCAACACGCGTCTGCGAGGCACGTCGCTGCTCTCTGAGCAGCGGAGACAGGAAACACCACAAAATCAACAAAATCAACAAAAGGGACGGCGAAGCAGCTCGGTCTCCAGCGCCGCCATCCCACCATCACCGACACTGTCGGCCGTGCGCGACGCCATTGCAGGCAAGCCGTGGCGCATGGACGCTGACTCGACAGCAGGCTCACTTGCCGGTTCGACCATGGGCGGCGAGACGCCCCGCGTCAACGGGTACGCCTTTGTCGACGATGAAGAACCCGAGGCCGAGCTCGGCGCATCGCCAGTCATCGATTTTGGCAAGGTCGACGGCACGCCCAACCCGTTCCAGCTTCAAGACAAGAGCAAGCGCGAGGGTTTGCACCACCGCATGGTCGAGCGCATTGCGCACTCGAGGCGGACGTCGGCGCGTGTTGGCATGACGGGCCGCGCCAGCCAAACTCCGCATACGCCGCTGCCGCATAGCCCGCGCTTGTCGGGCGGACTGACGCCTGCTGGACAGCGTCTTTGGAGCAACATGGCCGGCGGTGGCGGCAGCAAGACAAAAGATGCGATATCGGCGTTCAATCGGAGCAAGGGCGGGAAGCAGAACAATGCCAAGGGCAGCCGACGGGCAAGATTACGGGAGATCCGGTCCGTGCTCCAGTAACGAGGGGATTGGGCAATGGGCATGAGGAAATGGAACATGGTTTACAGCGGCGCTTTTGTTTTGCATTTTATAAGCATCTCACATAGAAACATATGATACCCAGGGAACTAGCAAAAATAACAGAAATTTTCGATACTAGACTGACCACGATTTATGAAAGCGAACATGTGAAGACCTATTTTGACATCACTGTTACATTTGGCATTGTTCAAATCCACGTACCCCAGTGGTGGCTTTAGCTTGTCGAAGAGGGCCCACTTTTATATAGATGTCTACTACAAAAATTTCGGGAGCTCTAGAGAGCTTGCGTTCTGCGGGACTATCCGGCTGCGACAACACCCAACATAACAGTCCGCTCGACTCACACCATGCCGTTGCCGATGCGGTAGCTGCCGCTCTTTTTCTTTTGATTTCTTTGGTGTCGCAGCCATCCTCTTCCTAACTCGCAATGCGCTTCCTCGACCTCGCCGCCGACTTCGCGGCCGTCGTCAGCGCCTCGCGAAACGTCGCCTCGAAGCACGCGGCATTGCGCTCGCGCCAGATTGGTGCATCCCTTGTGCAGAACCCCCGGGATCTCAAGAGATCATCGCCAGAGTCACAGGAGGCGCCGAAGCCAGAAGATATACCGGCCGAGGGTGGCGCCACCCCAGCAGAAGCCGACGCGGCGGCCCCAGCATCGCCTTCGTCTGCGTCAGCGTCACCAACGGAGCCGGTGACCGAGAAGCCACCAGTCCCTGCGGCTGCTCCCGTACGTCAAGCTGCACAGGAAACACGGAATCCAGATATCCAGGAGCCAGAGACCGCTGGTTCCCCGGAAGAGCCCGTCCTACCGACCTTCATCCACCGTGCCCAGCTGCGCACGTCGAGGCCGCCAGGTGCCTTAAATGAGGTCCGGAGGAAGGCCGCCGAGGCTGCGGGTCCGAGCGGAGGTCCATCGAAACTGCACCCTCTGGATCCCCGGCTAAAACAGACTCCACGACCGCCACCAGCTGTCCGCAGTCAGGCTGTGCAGGATGTTCATGTTGCAGCAAAAGCAAACTCTGTCTCGGCAGCAGTTGCAGAGAGTATAGAACAGGGCGTTTTTAGCAAAAGAGAGGAGCACGAGAACCCTTCCGTCGTCGATAAGACTTTGGATGTTGAGGATATTCCCAAAACTGAGCCCACAGTCGATGCTACTCCTGAAACAACTCCGGAGGCGGCTCCACAAGCGGAAGAGTCGCCTGGCACAGGAGCGGAAGAGACACAACAAGCCCTACCGGAAACCGAGACTTTGAAGGCCGAGATACTAGAGACGCCGTCTCCGAGCACAGCTAGAGCTACTCCTCTCGCCTCAATACCCCTGCCTACGACGCGGGTAGCAGAGCCACCAAAGCGGGCCTTTGAGCTGAAGGAGTCCAAGGTGCCGGCCACCCGCCTGAGCCGGATATGGAACTATGGCGGCCTCGCGGCCGGTATGCTCGGCGGCGCTCTGACGGAGTCGATTAGCCGCGGCTTTGGAGGCGGCAGCGGCGACAGCGGGTCGGTCATGCTGAGCCCTGGTAACCTCGAGCGACTCGTGTCGCGGCTCTCTCGTATGCGCGGCGCGGCCCTCAAACTCGGCCAGATGATGAGCTTCCAGGACGCCAAGATGCTGCCCGCGCCGCTGCAGGAGGTCCTGCAGCGCGTCCAGGACAGCGCCGACTACATGCCTGCATGGCAGCGCGACCGCGTGCTGGCGTCCGACCTCGGTGCGGACTGGCGCGATCTGTTTGGCGAGTTCGAGGAGAAGCCGCTGGCAGCGGCGTCCATTGGCCAGGTGCACCGCGCGACGCTGCGCTCCAACGGCGCCGCCGTCGCCGTCAAGATCCAATTCCCGGGCGTCGCCGACTCCATCAACTCGGACCTCGACAACCTGGGCATCCTGCTGACGGCCACGCGCATGCTGCCCAAGGGCCTGTACCTGGACAAGACGATTGCCAATGCGCGCACCGAGCTGGCGTGGGAGTGCGACTACCTGCGCGAGGCCGAGTGCGCACAGCGCTTCCGTCGTCTGCTGGACGGCGCACGCGAAACGGGCGTCGACGGCGCTTTCGTGGTGCCCGACGTGTTTAGCGAGGCGTCGGGAAAGCAGGTGCTGACCATGTCCTTTATGGACGGTGTGGGCGTCACCAAGGTCGCGCACGACCTCTCCCAGGAGCAGCGCGACTGGATCGGCACGCAGATTCTGCGCCTGTGCCTGCTCGAGATCACGCAGTTCCACTTTATGCAGACGGACCCCAACTGGACCAATTTCCTGTACAACGCCGGCACCAACAAGCTGGAGCTGCTCGACTTTGGCGCCTCGCGCGAGTACCCGGCCGAGTTTGTTGATCAGTACGTCCGTCTGCTTCAGGCAGCCTCGCAGTCCGACCTCGAGGGCGTGCAGGCGCTGTCGCGCGACCTGGGCTACCTGACGGGCCACGAGAGCCGCGCCATGCTGGACGCCCATACGCAGTCGGTCATGACGCTGGCGGAGCCCTTCCGCGCAGACGCGCCCGAGATCTACGACTTCCAGGACCAGACGATCACGGATCGCGTGCGCTCATTCATCCCCGTCATGGTGCGCGAGCGCCTGACGCCGCCGCCCGAGGAAACGTACAGCCTGCACCGTAAGCTCAGCGGTGCCTTCCTACTGTGTGCACGCCTGGGCAGTCGCGTGGCCTGTCGTGGCATGTTTGAGGACAGCCTGAAGAAGATGGGCCTTGCATAAACTCTGAGTTTTGTATACATATATAGATGGTTTTCGTTATTTATCTGTACTACCATACACGCTGCTCATGCATCATAATGTATTATTACACGCCATCTACATGCTATAGAATAAAGTAAGAAAAACATGAACAGAACGCCAGCCATGTTGAATCATTTGCAGTCTTCGTCTGCACCGCGTTAGCCACGGCGCATGGACGGCATCTCGCGCCGCTCCCGCGTCTGCGCCTTCTTGCGCCGCCGCTCGATGGCCTTGTCGACCTGCTGCTCCGTCATTCCCGCAAACTTGTCCACGAGCAGCCGCTTCTTCTGCTCCGACTTCTTGAGGAAGTAGGGCGTCTTGCCCTCTTTCACCAGCCCCCGCTCCCGCTTCTTGTGCTCGTCCAGCACCGCCTGCGCCTTCTCCTTGGCCTCGCGGTCGTGCTTGCGCGCCTCCATCGACGTCAGCATTCGCCGCAGCGATGCCGCCTCTTTCTCGGCCGCCTCTGCCTTGGCCCGGTTCACCGCGTTGCCGCCGCGCTTCTTGCGTTCTGCCTTGGCAATCCGCTCGTTTTGCGCAATCGCCTCGCGCATCTCCGCCATCTCGCTGTCGCGGTACTCGTCCAGAAACGCATAGTTGCGCTGCGCGCGCAGTTCGTCGGCGCGCGTCGGCGGTGTCGCCATGGACGCCAAGAAGAAGCGCGGGTCGCGCGAGCGCGCCTCGACTGGCTTGACCGAGACACCCGCAATCGTGGCGTCTCCGCTGGTCCAGTCGCGCCCGCGCTTCACAGCGAAACGGCTCGACATTTCCGTCGGTGCGTGCTTGTGGGCTCGGGCCGGCTTGACAGGCTTGGTTGGCTTGCCTGAACGGTCGTCTTTCCACGAACTGGCTGCCTCGCCCGTGTCGGTTGCTTTGGATCCAACCTTGCCGCCGACCTTGTCGATCTTCTTGTCCTTCTTCTTCTTTTGGTTCTTCTTCAAGATCTGGCCGAACGTGAGGTTCTCTGCTGGCGATGGCGCCTCATCCTCGGGAGTTGCCTCTCGGCCAATGTCTTCACCTTCTTCGTCTTCACTTTCTCCCTCTTCATCGTCGTCTATGTCGTCCTCTAGTCCGCCCCGAACAGGATCATCACTCTCGTCGCTCTCGCTCTCCGAAGCCTCCTCAATCTTGACTCGCCGGCCTGCTTTGCTCAGGTCGTTGTCGTACTCGTCGCTGTCATCGTTGTCGACAAATTTGGAAGGTTTTGCCCGTACATTCCGTTCAGGAGGAGGGCGGTTGCTCTTTCGTTTTCTCGAATCCATGTTTGAGCGTGTGGTATGGAATGTAGTATTGAACGTGGCTGAATGTGCATTCAACAGGGCTTTGAGGTCTTGAGCGAAGAGATAGTGTTGTGTGCCCAGTGTTAGCTCTTTCCTTTCCTAGAGAGCTATTCTCTCACACGGAAGGAGCGTCCGGAAATTTGATTTCTATTTGGCGATTGGGAATGAAATTTGATATCGACTATGAGTGAACGCGGTGATGTGAAAAAGGAAGGAACAATGCTGCTAGCGCAGCCATCACTGATTTTTAAACTTCTTCATGGAGCAGTTTTCACGCAGCCTTCTGGTCCACCAGCCAATCACGATCGCCGGGAACAAGGCTCTGGCAGCCCCTAAAATGTTTCCACTAAAATTTCGAGACGCATCAACAATATTTTCATCTTGGTACTTCAACTGGCCGTGGCATACTCACAGATCACGCACCATTCTTGGTTAACAATTAATTTGCATTAAATTTCGAATTCATTTAATTTTTAACCAATTCACACGACAGTCAAATAAACCAAGCTCTCCTGTCATCATCCAACCACAACAGGACGCCCCGGACGGCTCGGGACACCTCAGGACACTTCATTACACTTCAGGTTACATCATACTGTACCATATCCACACTCTCTAGACTCTCCTTAGCGGCCTGCACATAGATTTTCACTTCTCCAGAGGCTGTCATGGGTAGGTTTGCGGCGTCTAGGACTCTTCAAAACGCAATATATGGCTTCTCAAGGTCAAGAAGGACAACACACACCTTGCCTTTGAAAAGTATTAGTCCTTTACTCCCGTCGCTCACCGAACGAACCTTCTCGGCTCAGAAAGTGTTATATAAAAGCAAGTCCTCCAAGTTTGGTCGATCCCAAGTGTTCCCGCAACGAATGGACAATATAGAGACACCGCGGCCGCCCCGGCCCGATATTCAGGAACCATCCGAAGAGTCTGGCGGCGTGCCAGATCCAACTCCCGAGTACCTCCAGCAGACCGAGCGCGAGTCGAAGCGGCTCGAGAGCCCACAGCCGCTGCTCATCATCAGTGATCTCAACGGTACCCTGCTTCACCGCCCCGACAGCTACGGCAATCCGAGAACGGCGGTGCCGCGGCCGTATGCGCCGTTGTTTATCGACTACATGATCAAGAGCTTTTGGTTTGCCTTTTGGTCGTCGGCGCGGCCCCAGAACGTCCGCCACATGGTCAATGCCATTATCCACCCTGAAAACAAGGCCAAGCTCGTCGCTATGTGGGACCGCTCGCGCTTTGGCCTGACGCGTGACGACTACTGCGGACGGACGCAGTGCTACAAGCGGCTGTCGCTGATGTGGGAGGACCCAGACGTGGCGCGCACGCACCCGCACTACGAGACGGGCGGTCGCTGGTCACAGGCCAACACGGTGCTCATCGACGACACGGCCACCAAGGCGCGCTCGGAGCCGTTCAATCTCATTGAGATCCCCGAGTTTGCCGACAAGCAAGACAAATACGACTTCGTCCTGCCGCAAGTGCACGACTACATTAACGAGCTTGCCTTCCAGTCGGATGTCAGCGCATACATCAGGGCACATCCGTTCCAGCCACAGGAAGATCCGGAGATGGCATTCGAGGTGGCACAAGAGGATGAGACCACAAGCCAAGGACCAAAGGTTGTACGGAACTCAAAGCGGCGGAGACCTGACAAACCCAAAGCCGACCGGCGGCGAGGACAACACGAAGGGGTGTTTTCAGACAGATTCTAGCTGCGTTGTAATGAGCAGTTTGTTACCAGGCTAGGAATGAGTCTTCTATCGTTTAGGGACAGAGCCCGTCGGGGTGGGTGATGGGGAGCTGCTTATCAACAACATCGAGCATAGCGTGTAACACCATAGCATGCAACCTACAATGGGGAGAGACTTTTGCTTCATGCACCATTTATGCATGTGCAATTCACCACGGTTTATTTTGTATTCGTCTCCTGAAAACCATGATGTACGTCCAAGAAACATCGTACTGGCCCTGCCTAGCTACAATTTGTATAACACATAATTTTTCCGTCATATTTTGTGCCCGGACTAACCCAGCCCCAACCTTTCATTCAAGATCCGTTACAGCTTCAACTATCCGCAACACCTCCCTACACGGCACAGTGCGATTCGTCTATTTGAAGACCTTGCCATCGGCGTGGGGGTACTCCTTGCCGTTGACGATGACGGGCTTGTCCCACGACCACTGGGCCTCGACGTAGGCGCGGTCCTCGGCCTTGGTGGGGTCCAGCTTGGTGAAGGAGTAGCTCTCGTAGTCGGGAGCGACATCGAAGACGGGGAGGTAGTCCTCGCCACGGATGACAAACGCACCCTCAATGACAGAGTCGTTGTTCTGGCCGTAGACGGAGGCGCAGCCGAAGAGGTACTTGCGCGAGGCCTCCAGGCGGTTGTTGAAGCCGCCAATCAGGTTGTTGGACATGAAGGTCATGGTCAGCTCGTCGTTGTACTTGTACTCAACCTTCCAGATCGAGTATTCGTCGAACTTGACGTTCTCCCAGAACCACTTCAGGGCAACGGGAGTGTCGCTGTTAGAGTACTGGCGCTTCCACTCGTCCAGAGGGAAGGTGGCACGCGGCAGCAGGTCAATCGGGTGCTTGGGCTTGGGAGCAGCTGCGGGCTCCTCCTCCTCGGCGGCAGCGGCGGCCTTGGGGGCGGCGGCCTTCTTGGGGGCCTCCTTCTTGGGGGCAGCCTCCTTCTTGGGGGGGACGTTGATAAATGCCGGTTCGTCGTTGAACACGGCCTTGGGGGCAACGCTCGAGTAGATCGGCTGGTTGTAGACGGTGGTGAACCAACGGGTGAGGTTAGGGAACTCCTCGCGGAACGCCTTGCCGAAGACAAACTGCATACCGCGGGCAAATATGCTGGCGGCAAAGATGTCGGCCACGGTAATGCGCTCGCCAACCAGGAAGGTGTTGTGCAGCAGGTGCTCCTCAGCGACGCTGAGCGCTTTCAGGGAAGCCTTGGAGGCATCATCAACAGCCTTCTTGTTGTAGGGGGCAAGGCCCCGGAGAGGGCCGTACCAGTCACCGAATCTGGGGAGGACCTCACTGTTGAAGAAGGACATCCACTTCAGGATGTTGGCGTAGCTGGTGTGAATGTCAGTATGCGTCATGGCACGTCCATGGAACGTCCAAAACGAGAGACGTGGCGTCTGATACGTACTCCTGCTTGGTCTTGCCGAGAAGGGTGGTCTTCTCGTTCTGGGAAGCGACTGTAAGGCACCAGTTAGCGGACGGCCCAGAAAAACAGGTGTGCACTCGAGAGGAGAAGAAACAGGGATTGAAGAGGGGACGCAAAATCAGAAGGTAGATAATATCAACACTAGGATTCAGACAGGGATAACTGTATAATGATTGTCTAATTCATCATGGAAGCGTCGACCGGTACTACTCGAGATGTCCCAAGGCAGCAACGGCGAAAACTGGAAAGGCCAACGGACAAACGAAAAATGGACAGCAGAGCAGGGAAGAAATCAAGCGCAAGACACATACCGTAGACGTAGATGGCAATGCACTCTGACAGGGTGAAGCCATCAGCACCAACGAAGGTAGGGATCGTGCCCATCTTGTTGATATTCTTGTAGTCGGCCGGGGCAGTGGCGGGGAGGGTGTCGACCAGCTCGATATCGAGGTTGTTGGCCTTGGCCACAACCAGGATGCCCGTGCTGCGCGGGTTCTCCTGCACATTGCAAGACGGGGTCAGCCTGACGAGCGTCCGACGAACAGAGACGGCATGCAGAAGATGGATAAAATAAAAGCCACGAGAAAAAAAGGCGACAAAGAGCAATGAAAGACGAAAGATATCAAGACGAAGAATGGCTGTTGAAACGACGCGAAAGAGCAGAACACGCAGCGCGGGGCTCGAGCAAAAGCAGCTGGCCAACAAAGACTCAACGCAGGAGCAGACTCACAAGGAAGCTGTAGAGTTTTCCGAACGACATGGTGAATGTGAGGTAAGAGTGTGGTTCGATATAAAAGGGGTGGTGATGCTGGTGTTCGAAGGAGAGAAGAGAAGAAGAGAAGGGGAAGGAGGGGAAGGAGCAGAGAACGGAAGTTTTTTCGTCGCAAAAATAATGCCCAAGGAAGGAGCCCGGACGATTGGTGGGGTCCGGCCAAAAATCTCAAAAAATCTCATACCGCGAAAGCATTAGGCATTTAAAAAAAATCAAAGTTAAATGACGAAAAACGAGCGGGTGGTGGGACCTACCAACTGCCATTGGCCAGTGCGGTTGGTAGAGGAACGGCAAAATTGGCAGGAACAAGGCCGTCAAAGAGCTTCCCTAGCACCTTCCATCCCCTTTCGGACGCCGCTTTTGAGCTGTGCGCATCACGTGGCCAGCCCACGGCAAAATGCTATGTAGCGCAATTGAATTTTTGAAAGTTGGAACCACTGCAAAGCTACGATCACGGGCTCATCACGGCGACAAAGTACTGTCGAGCGCCAGACAACCACTCAACAACCCCCCAATCCGGGACCGTGTCACGATCCCCCCCTCCGTGCCCGGACTCGATCGATTCGTGGGGACGTCTGTTTCTACCATAGCTGCATGAACGCCTTCTGGCGACGACGACACAACTCGACGACACAACTCGAATTCTTCTCCCATCCACAACCGCCATGGCAAGCATAAGCGCAAGCTCGCTGTCCCGTGGGGTCGCCTCCTCCTGCCCACGGGCACGGATGCGGCTTGAGCAGCAATTCTCGCTGCTGCGGATTGGCCCGGCACACATCACCAACAAGCCCGCCGGCAGCCAAATACTGGCGCAGACCAGATATCGCTCTGAACAAATACACCGTCCAGAGCCGCCCGAGAGACAGCTGGTCCCTGCCTCGCTTGCCAATACTAGCGACCTGGAGATGGACGCGATTCTCGAAAAGTACACAAGCGGCGCTCTCTCCGAAAGTTCACAGAGCGGCAGCGACAGCGAAGGTATCGGTGGCGGCCCAGCCGCAGTCAACTTTCAGCAGCTCAGAGGCTATGCGCGCGCCGTTCCCCTATCTCCGTCCTACTTTACGCGCGCAGAGAACTTCACCGACCGCTTCCTGGCCCTGCAGGATTTGTTCAGGCGGTACAGCAAACTGCCCAAACTCCCCTTGCAAGAGATGGACCGTGTGGCATGGATGTCCAAGGACAAGTTTCAGGAGATCTTTCACGAGTCAGTCAAGAATTCAGTGTACCAAAGATACCTGAGCATGATGAAGACCCTGCACCGCATCAATCCCGACCTGAAGCCGGCTGCTGTGACCGAGTTTCTCCGCGAATTCATTGTCAAGACGAATTTTGACGAGAATCTGCCGAAGCCGCAGACGGTCGACAAGTTCGGCCGTGCCCTGGGTGTTGGTCGCCGTAAGGAGTCGGTTGCGCGTGCGTGGGTAGTGGAGGGTACGGGCGAGGTGCTTGTCAACGGCAAGAGCCTTAGCGGCGCGTTTGCGCGCGTTCACGACCGCGAGAGCGCTACGTGGGCACTGCGGTCGACGGAGCGGATGGACAAGTACAACGTGTGGGCGCTGGTGGATGGAGGTGGCACGACCGGCCAGGCTGAGGCGCTGACGCTGGCTGTGGCCAAGGCGCTCGTGACCCACGAGCCCGCGCTCAAGACAGCACTCCGAAAAGGTACGTTAGACGGCTCACGGCTCTCACTGAAGGCCCAAGCTACAACCGCGCAAATATCGTATTTTCTCTGCAGGATTTTGCTAACATGTCGTCTTTCTCTCGCTCCAGCCGGCTGCATTACGCGTGATAGAAGAACGGTGGAGCGTAAGAAGCCGGGCCACCTTAAGGCGAGAAAGATGCCTGCGTGGGTCAAGAGATAGTGTGGGCACGCGTTGGCGCGGACGGCACCAACTCCAGCATGCGAAAGCGGCTTCACACACACGTATTCAGGGGCCAAATCGACATTGGCAGCCAGGGATGGAGACTGTCTGTCTTGTTACGCTCTTGTGACACACCAAGCGTTGATCCACGTGGACGGCATTCTGCAGAGGTTGGCCCACGTGCTTTTTGTCTTAGCATCGCGGGACGTGTGCGCGTCGGTGTTTTGAGGTGTTCGTGAATGCGGCGCAAGGTTGTCTTATTTCATTTACATGAGGAGGAATGATAGCATATGTGTGAATAATTGTACGATCAGGTATAGGACCGCGCTCTGGAAGGGGAGGTCTGGAGGAGGTGGACGAGCGAGTGGTTGCAAACTCAAATCACAGCGTAAACGCAGAAACAAAACTAAAAGAAATAAACCATCAAAATATTCCCAACAATTATGCCATTGTCGGCCCCACGGTATTTTCGGTCGACGCTGGTATCGTCTAAAACAAAATTTAGTTCGTTACAAACTCGGACTGCCATCTTTGCACCATCCTAAGGCTACCAACAAAATGCATGATGCTGATACGAGACGTAGACAACAGCCGGAAACCAAGCTCTGATCAGTTCTCTTAGTGGCTCAACCGGCCTATCCGACAGGCCGTTCAGGCGTTTTTAAAATGCGCATAGCTTTTAAGGTTTGTCTTTCTACCACAACCAGGCCGGGGTATGTTTCGTGTGCTTCCAGAAAAGACCATTTCATGGCTGGACACAGGGCCACCCGTGTTCTACAGCCCGCATCTCGCCATAGAAGAGAACATAGCACGCAAGGGCAGGGCTATAGGGCAGAGAAGAGGCCGAAAACGTGGAGGGTTGCCAGTTCGGCAGAGTCTCCCGATCCCGTTATCTCAATGGGCCGTTTGGCCCACTACTTATTAGGCATATATCTCTCACGTTCCGGCCGCCTTCACCATCCCTGAACTCTGTCCTCGGGATAAACATAAGATCGTGCGGGGCAGACCGTGTCATGTATACTAGAGGCACTTGTTATTGGATATTTTGTCAACGTGCCGGCAACACGGTCATTGTAAGAGAGTACATAGAAAGCAGGCTTCTTGAAAGTATAGCCACCATTTGGTGCTTTTGTTGCTGTTGGTTTTAAAATCGTCATGTCTTACCCTTGTCAGAATTTGCACTTGGCATCTTTGATATAGTTTTGCAATATGAACTTCCTGGACCATGGAACGAACTGAAATCCAAAACGGCAATGTGTCTCTCGCCCAGCCTAGCCTCTGTTCTGATATAAGTATAGGTAAGTAAGGATGGCGCTGCTTTATGGCACATAATTTTCTGCGATCTCACGGATGAACTCAGGGAAGTATCAAGAGAACGTCAGGCCGATATTTCGCCTATCAAATATTTTTCGCGTATTTTATCATACTGTTACTCCCGGTCTGAAGTGAGACGGTGCCCAGAACTCTCATATAAGTTGTATACTCAAATAGATTGGCGTTTGGGCATATTAGGAGCTGTATATAATGATATCCAAGCGGAAATGAACACACAAAAGTGTAAAAAGGAGCCGTATCTCCCAGTTACGCAGCCCAGAATAGCAGATTTATGAGCCGGGCCGAGGCTATATAGAGATATATGCAGCGACAGGACTGCCGAACCAGGATTCATAGCAGACGAAAATAGATGGAAGCCAGAAAGAACACAGTACGAGACGTTTATGGGCTTTTGGTTGCAGTTTGTCGAGCAATTCCTGCAAATATCATTTTTCTGAGCTTTAATTGAAAAGAATACCGCACAGAGCGAGCAATACCTTTGAGTCTCTGCATATTAAAGGGTGCAGGGCACATGTGCACCATAATATGGCTTAAAGCCTGTAACTGACCAGGGTATGAGCACGGCAAAAGCCTCACACGAGGCTCTCCGTGCTTCCCCCTGCAATACACGAATGGTTTGGACACTCTATCCGCATACTTGTGGATGACCTGCCAGGGAACCAAACGTCACGTCAGTGAGCGGGCGCAGGACGTGGATGAAGCAGGCAGTAAAGTCTCGGCACCTTTTTCTTATTGGCAGGGGGAGCTCACGACACTGGCAAGTGTCAAAGCCAAAACAATGGTAACCAGACTGGTGTGGTGAAGACTGCTGGTTCGGCAAGGTGGGAACGGAAAGCCGCCTGTCGCAAGACACGAGCCAGCCTCTATCGTTCCCAGCCCAGAGACGGTAAAGGATGTAGATGAGGTGCGCATCACGTCGGGTTGCAGTATCTGTCTCTGTAAAATGGCACATCATATAATGTGCAGGTGATGGAAGGTCGACGTACGACTCGTGCGCACTGGGTAAAGGTAGCATTGAGAGCCTTCTGCGCAGATGTGCGGCGCATCGCTGTGCATCGCAGGTGTGCATCGCACATCGCACATCGTCCCAAGAACCTCGAGCCCGGATCCCTGTTTTCGACCCAGCGCTTGAATTAAGATGGGACTGATGAGACGGGCCACTTCGAGCCCGAGCGTTCTCCGCCCGTTTAACCAGCGCGATGAAATCGTAAGGTGTCGACGTTCTCGGGCGCTAACATGATCGAGAAAGGTAGACTTGAAGCCAGAGTCTGCTTCAATAGATATTAATCGACTTGAAAGAATAGTCCTCCGAGAAACTGCCGCAGTAGATGCACAACTTGCGAAAAAGATTCGTTTGCTTTTGGGAGCCTGATATTGCGGAGCCTTCCTTCATACGACAGGGTACTTACTGATCGAGAGGTTGGCTGGGAGGGTATATTCATGATGCTAAGAGGCCGTCCATGCCCTGTATAAAACGTATGCCCAGAGCGTTTCAAGTGCCAAAGCTTAACCAGGGCACGGACTCCGGCGGGAGGGTGCAAGAGCCTGCGACCGTTTTTCCTGCGAACAGCGAAAGAACAATATGCAAACAAGAGTGGGCAGGGGCAGAAGAGGCGAAACGGCAGAGGTGCAACATTGGAAAGGAGGTTCGGTAAGGAGATGCCGGGGGCATATGCCCGCTGGGATAGCCATGGATGCGTATTGAACGGTTCACCAGCCGGCCAGCCACGGCCTTTGGCAACGTAGTGAAGTCATTCTAGAAATATGCCCAAACTTAACGAATCGCTCAGTTTCATGATTTGTTGACAGATCCAAGAGTGCGCCACCCAGAGGACGCCCACGAATGAGTGCGATTCATCCAGACTGGTTTGCACTTACACAATTGGCCGTGAGACGGCGCGTTGTTGTTTCCGCAGTGCCTTGCACTTTCGTTTACAGATAGATTCCAGTCCTGACCGGAGGTGTTTTGAAGGATGAATGCTGGCTGTGACGAGACAAGTTCACGTGGTAGCGAGCTGTGTCCTACGTGAGCAAAATAAACAGTCACGACCCAGACAAGGCAACTGCAACAGAGGTACACATGGTTGTGCACCAAGATGCGCAAATGTGGAAGGAGTACTAGCCGGCGTCGCCTGCTCCTTCCACAACCGTTTTTTATAATCCATTCCAAAATCAACGACAGTCGCTCTTGCCAAAGAATGAATATGAATTTTCGTCTGGTTGCGTGAGACCCTTCCGACGGCCAAGGAAAGCGCGAATCATACACGCCGTCGGAAGATTGTAATTACGGAAAAAGAAGGTTTGCGGAAGATCTCAGTGCAACTCTGTCGTGCATGCTGTTATGTTGCATTTACCTTCCGCTCTTGCCTAAAACGAGCCACTGAGGCGATCAGCAATGACAGGCAGAGTGGGATGAGGCTGGGATCGGCCGGGGAATCGAAAGCAGAAGGAGCAATCAACGTCCTCAATATTACCTCCTGTCTTGTCTTTTAAGGCAACAATTCCCGCGGCATAAGACGACACAATACAGCGCTGAACAGCTTCCGCTGGAGCACCCCATTCGCCAGCTGATGTCACAAGTTTTGTATCGCAAACTAATGGTCCAAACGACGACAACAAAACCGGCAAGAATAGCGAGAGGATTTGCAAAGGACAGCATCCGAAGTCGCGGGATTGCACCACAGGGTCGGAGAAGACGGGAAACCGGAGAAAGAGACCCTTAAGGCACAACACGCGAGCTGAATGATCTGAACGAGTGGCAAAGAATGCGATACGCTGGGGCCTATGGCCGAGCGCGCCTCGCTTTTTGGCAATGGTGCGGGCCTTTTAGATAACTAGGAAAGTGGACACGGACAAAGGCTCAGACGAGAAAAAGATGGCGGTCGCAAAAAGGGGGGAAGGTTGAGGGGATTGGAACTCGGGATTACGACTAGGTCCATAACGGAGTGTTGCGTGAAGAATATGAACAAAGACGTAGCAAGATAAACACGTCGTAGCATCGCGTCCACCCGCCTCCCGGAGAATATACAAAACGCCCGATACGAGACAAGCGAGGGTATCTCAGCCCTGTTTCTATGTCGACGCCAATTCCACGATTTTTGTGGCTTTGCCGGGCGCGCTTAGACAACCTGAGGAGGAGCCCGCTGTGTGGACAACTAATCTAGTGGTCACACAGCAAGATTAGTGGTCCACACAGCAGACCCCCGTGGCAATAAACTGGGCCAGGAACAAAGGTTGCGAGAGCGAGGAACCAAGTCGAACCAAATCGGCCGACCCAAAAGGTGAGACCGGATCCCACCTTGCACCGACACGCACACCTTTTTTGTTCCATTTTTCAGACGCACAACAAGCGCAATCGCTCAAAGACACTAGGCCGGGATGGTCTCGAGATAGCGTGCCCCCCTTTCGCGGCTCCAGGGAGGAAAGACGGAGCAAGTGATAAAAAAGAGAAGATTCACGCGCAGTTGTGAGATGGGGAGACGTCGGCAAAATTCATTGTCTCGCAGCAGCTTGCAAGCAACACGCAGAAGCCCACAAAAACCCCCCATTAGCACTCAATTTAGTTTGTAGACTCTTTCGTACATGGACATGTATCTCCAGGAGATCCATGTGGTATGCAGATTGCTGCTAGATGGTAAGGCGCATATTCAACGGCCGATATTACCCAAGACCCTTGCATCTCCTCCACACAAAGATGTTGCTCAAACAGAACGGACGAGTCGGCAGATTTCCGGAGCATACACGGCGAGGGGCAGAAAAAAAGGGGCTAGAAAGGCGCGATCAAAACGTCGTTGACAGGGCTGTCAGGCCAACACCCGATGGATCCCCTTTCTCTTTTTAATTTGGATCTCTCTTCTTCGAAATGGTGGTCAGCAGCGGACTCACGTTTCGGGGCCCTGCATGTATGGCAGTTGGAAGAGGGCACATTTGGTTCCATGTGCCACATGGACTTGTGCGGTGTATCTTTTCGTCCTTTACAACGTGCGTCGTAGCACCGTTTTTTTTTTTTTCAACCGTTTGCCTGTCCTTGCTTCTTCATTGTATATCGAAGGTCCACCTGACGGACCAAAAACACATACTAACACCAAGCTGGGCAAGTGGCCAACGCCGAGAGGATGGCACCGAGCGCGTCTATGATGTACTGGAAACCGAAATGGGGAACTGGAAAAAGACGTAAAAATGAGAAAGGGACGGACGAGAATATCAGTTTTAGTGTTCCTTTTTCTTCATTGCTCGATCCCACACTTCTCAGGCCCCAACGTTGGGCCCCATAGTGACCAGGCCCTTTTGATCGACACTGCAAGATCTCACATTGAGAGCGGCTCCCGATTATTTCATAGGTCGTGTAAGCCTGGATCCTTCGCGACAAAATAAAATTGGAATGCGAAAAAAGTGAACCCCGTGAATAAAATCTCGTGGACCAGGCCACGCTTTCCTAATTCAGTGCCCCAACGAGTTGCCCTGTGATACATTGGACTTACACGCACGCAGCCAGGCTGGGCAACGCAGGGGCGCTGTACACAATGGGGCGAGTGCATGTCAGCAGAGCTGCAGCAATGCGTCCGTAAGATGCGGCCAGGGCACGGCCACCACCATTCGAGGTACCTCCATCCGGTCTTGCCTGCGGTGCTACCACCGACCTCATATCAAAATGCTCTTTCCCTCTGGGCCACCGGCAGTCCGGCTTGTGCTACACAGCGACGGTACACGTCCGGGCAATTAGGAAAGTGCAACGGGAGTGCCACTGGCGCACAAAATGTGTGACGTCGCCGAGCGTCTCGCTCCTTCCTCTCCACCTCCTCGGTGCGCTTGTATCCGTACTTCTTTTATTTATTTATTTATTTGCTCGACTCCTCTTGCCCATCCCGTGCGTCTTGGGCTGCATCGTTCCGTCTTGTCTCTGCGATTTGGCAAAACGCTCCAAAAATATCTCCCAGTGCGTCCCTTTCCTCTCCCTCCGCTTTTCGTTCCGTCTCAAAGCGCAGTGCCACGCTATCATCCCCAATAGCGTGGTACTGGGTACAAACCGTCTAAAAGTTGGTCGCGTAGTCAACGGCTAGTACATGTAGTGTTCGTGCTCGATAAAGCTCGCCTCGGCAAACCTTGAGGAAAATGCCACCCCCTTCACCTTTTGACTTCTTGGCCCCCAGCGAGCCTGTTGATTGGCTAGGCGTTCCACCGTCCCTGATCCACCTCTGGTTCGAGGTCCACGAGTGCGACCGTAGTCGTTCTTGGTATATGCACTAAAAACGCCGCTGGGTACCAAAGAAGAGACGAGCTGGAACTGCAAGACATGCAGAACAAAAAGAACGACTCAAGAAAGAACGGAAAAGAACGAATGCCAGGTTTGGCATGCCCAATATGAGCTTCTTTGTTCTGTTGCTTTCCCGTTGTGGCAAGAGCAGACAGGGGTCTACGATCGGTGGCCCATCAGCCCATCTTGTAAATTGAAGTCCACGTCTGAGAACTGCACAAAACTGGCCCCTTTCCGCCGCCCCTTTCTTCTTTGTCTCCAACGACATGGTTCAAGGGTCTAACACGAGGCAGTTCCTGTGCAGTTTTCACTGGACGGTCGCGCTCTGCTGCATTCTTCCGCACAGTTCACCCACGTCTGTTTCTTAGCTGCAAAGAATTTTGTGCTCTTGTGTTGATTCGCGTTTCTCTTATTTTCTTTTCCCTTCGTTTCTGTTCGCGCTCGTGCTCTGGATGTTGCCCTCCCTTTTTGCTATCTTGTCCCCGATTTCCTAGGCCTACGCACCACTGCCTATCCTCGGAGTCACAGCAACCTTCCTTCTCTTTGAAATATGATTTAATCTTGTCTGATGCCACGTGAACCAACGGGCTTATGAAGGTAGCGTCCGAAACTCTCCTCCTCAAACAATGATTAGCACCGCCTGGATCGAATAGAGCAAGATAGGATAAGCTCAACACCTTGGTTTGTGTAAAAGTCTGGTAAATATGGTATCACTGCTGAGCAGTCCTCGGCCCTCTACGAACTAGGTGCTTGCTCCGTAATACCCTATTCGTGCAGTGTGCGCCGAGAAAAGAATACGATCCTCGTGGCAGGGACGTCAGAAGGGGTACAACGCGGGCTCAAAGATGTCGCACTAAATCAAGTGGCAATGCCAGTGCGTATCTGGTCTAATCGAAGGTGAGAAAGAAGCCTTGACAGCATAACAGGAACAAAGGGAAAGTGACTAAAGGGGAAATAAAGAAAAGAAGCAATACCACCGAAAATGACCCTGTCCTAAGTCGTGCCCATCGTTCCTGTTCGCGGACGTAATGTGAGATGGGCAGCAACGGCTGGCGGCGCTCTCTCATCCTCTTCTTTTTGTCCCTTTACGTGCCTTGCTTCAATGCAGTGTTTCTTATTCCTGCTATTCTCATCCCACTAGTCTTGTCCCTTTGGTTTCTCCCCAAATCTTTTGGCAGTAGTGCTCTTGCTATTTCATACAAATCACACTTCTATTATCGTTTGCTACAAGCTCGCCACCCTCCCCATTTCAACCCTTCCCTTCCCATTCCCGGTTTTTGTCGTTGTATTCTCTGCCTTACAGTGCTCCTTTGCCTGCCTTTGCCTGCCCCCATTGGCTGGTCGGTACGGAAGCAACGGTTCCTTTGGTTCTCGTCTCGTCGACTGGAGTTCGTGGTTTTGTTTTACTTCTGTTGTTCGCATTGTCGCCCTTGCTCGGCGATTGCTTGTGCCTCCTCCGATCCTGTCTACTTTCGTTCCTTAGCACCGAACCCCTGTCCGTTTATCCCTTCTCAGTTTCCACTCGCTCGCCGGATCCGACCATCGTTCTTCTCCCAAGGAAGATCGCGACATACCCTGACAACACATAAAACATTTAGAAGCCGCGTTCCTGTCGTCATAACCAAGGCTCGCCCTGCACCCGCCTCTCTCCTTTCTCCTTCTCCTTCCCTTCCGTCTGTGCAAGGAAACGGCCGAACCCGTACCCCAGACGAAGGTGGGTGAGTGTCTACTTATTTATTTGCTTTTATTTCGTGAGTGCCGTCACCCGTCCTCCTCCCAAGCGAATCGGCCACGGCCCGACAAACCTTGTCTGCCGGATCACGTATATGCACAACACAACATGGGGGGACCAGGCCACCAGAGAAACAAATAAGCAAATAGTCGAACGGGCGGCGCGGTAGCCGAGTAAGCTGCCACGAGCCCGTTTACCTTTCCTCCGTCTTTCTTAACTCCCCCCGTCCCAGTCTCCCCCCCCCCCCCCCTTCCTCCACCTGCTTCTTTCTTCCAACCCTGTTGCCTGTCGTGTCATCCATCTTTCAGAATTGGCAAAAACAGAACATCAACACCTGTCCGACATAGACACCGCACCCATTATTGAGGTGCAAGTGGACGTGGTCATATAGCCCGCAGAACAAAGCACGCGCACGGGCGGAATATCTGAAGGGAAAATCACCTTTATACACAGCCGATTGCCAGCAAGTATGCTCAGACGACGGTCGATATAAGACGTGTGGAGGATAGAGTGTGCTTCGGACGGCAGTCAAAAAAAAAAAAGAAAAAGAAAAAAGTAAAGTAACGGGCAGTGAAAAAAACACCGGCAAAATTCCAAACTCGTATTGGACGCTCATATAGTTGAGCCCCGAACCGCCTACTGCCCTCACAAAAGTCTCGTGCAAGAACGATCAAAACACTCCGCTGTGCTCCTTCACTTTTCTTCCAACTCCCATACATTTCTTGAGTCGTTTGCGCCTTCCTAATTTCACAAGCTGTTCTGGAAGGAACGCTCCCACAACCTTCCTCAACATCTACCAATGTACAATCGTTCTTTCCTAACTGGGCCATTTACACATGAAAGGGGGAGAGTACATATGCAATTCCTGGCTACTGCCTTTGATCGTTCGTCACACGCCCCCGTTAGCCTCTCGCACTACCTTCCTAGGCTACCTTTAAAACATCCGTCCCTTTCCTTTCTCCCATCCGTGGGGATAGAAAAAAACGAAGCCTTCTACCTTGCAGTCTCTCGATCCTGGCGGTATTTCGTTTTCTCACTCGCCTGTTTCACCTCAACCTCTCTCACTCTTCCGCATCTGTGCCTGTCGTCGACACACCGAGGCCTCCCTCCGCTCCGAATCGCGACCACCAGGATTGCCACTTGCTAGATATCCATCGAACACACACTACGCTGACGGACTCCGGCGCTGGTCGACAGTGACGTACTTATCATTATCGACATCTCACACGGTCCTGGGTCCATTTTCGGCTCTGGTTGCCTCATCACCAGTCGCTGAAGCTGCGCCAGCTGGACCACTTCCTACTACATCCAGCAGCATCACTATCCACATTTCGAGACGCACCGAGCCCTTATACACGATATTGAATATTCACAAATCTGTTACTTACCGACGTTGACCTCGACAACTTCAACATTTTCTGACACCACAACTCCAGAACGTACTATTCCAGCGGCCAGGTGCACCGTCCAACAACCTCCCAAAGCCATCCCTCCCAACAAACGACGAGTCTTCGCGTCCCTATGTCGACCTGATCCACTCCCATTTCGAAGTCTCGGGGGAGTAAGCCAAGTAAACTCCCGTCAGTATCGGACGCACCCACACGGAGTTCACAAAACAAAGGCTAGAAAATAGTTTTCGTTCAGGCGAACGTCTGGAGAGCTGAACAAAAAAAGACGTTAGGGCCCCATTCACCAAAACCCAAAAAGAAACTAATGTAAGAAATAACTTTCTTTAGCTCACTTTGTGCAACCCTCTTTCATTCCTCACCCCTGGCCCAATTCAACTACCCCGACGCATGGCCGCGCCCGCGTTCACAGATCTTCAGCCCCTACTGTATGACTGACTGCTCAAAACCCCCCTATCCGCTTCTCGCCACTAATATGGTGGTATGCACGCCATTCTTCCGTTGCATGCTAGTGCTCAACTGCCTATCCTGCCAAGACGACGTCCTTCCCCCAGGCCTCCGTGATTTCTTCTTCCACTTCCCTCATGCTCGCCAGATCGGTCTTCCCAGCTGCAGTATCCCGTGCACCCACCCTTGTGTCTTCAACTCTTTGCCCAATCAAACCTCCAAGCCTCGTCGACTGTGTATGCACTACCTGCAAGAACTGCCCGGGGGTCTTTTCTTCTCCATCAGCCATTTAACCACCTCACACTTACCAATTCTCAGCCCTCTTTTTTAATGATCAAGCAACGAGCCACTCTCTGCGATTTTGTGCCTTGTTCAGCAGACCCGTTCCTTCACTCACGATCTCGCCCAAAATTTGATTTTTACGGAGCGTAGGTGTCAAAGTTGTTGACGCAGCTGCCTCCGTGCCGGAAGCCTTATCATTGAATGTCAGTGGTGTTCACTTTCAATCATATTTCCGACATCCAAATCCAACAACGTCTCATCAGTTGAAATTTCTGTGCCTCGCAAATATTCTACGCCATCTGCCATATACTCACTGCGATATCGCTTTCCACTTGCAGGTTTTGAATATTCCACCATACATGCCCTATAAAACTACCACGTCATTCTCGCCGCCTCCATCTTCAGCTCTTTTCGGATCGTCAGCATCTCTTCCTGGCCGTGCATCTCCATCACTGTCCCCCACAAGACGCTTAATCTGCTCAGAACACGACACGAAAATCCGTCGTTTCTCCTTCTCCGCCCCCTCCATTTTCCACGACTAGCCCGCCATACCAAAGGTAAGCTCGTCCTCTCTGTGTTTCCTGTTTCTCCTGCCGTCATCGCTCCCGTCCGTCCCCACCATCCTGTCTTTTCTCACACGGCCGTCGACCACCTTTGTACCAGAACAAATCTATCCCCAGCCTCCAACACCCCTACCACCATCGAGCCTGATCCACTCTTATGATATATTTGCTCCCTCTTCGTTGATACTGTCGCCTGCCACCCTATGAGACATCCTTACCTACTTCGTTACACTGTCGCCGTGTTTATTACATCCGTGTTCCCATCATGTTGGCTGGGTCCGTCCTCCTTTGATTTGATTTTGTCTTCCCCAGCCCGTAAACTTCCCTTTTGCGGACTGGCCACGTCTCTGACTACTTACGATATACCTTGGTCTGGACGGGATTCATTCCAATCTGTGTGTCCTATACGGTTTATTTTCCGCCGTTGCAGCTTGTCGTTTGCGGGCTGCGGCTTTTCTTCCTTTCTATTAACGTGGGGCAGAACACCGTCAGGGCTAATGTGGCGGAAGTTGTATTTGCGTCCACTCCCTTACTTGGCCCGGAATTTTCCTCTAACTTTCCCTACCTTCTATCCCATTTCAGAGTATAAGACGAGCAGTCTCGTTTTAGTAGAATGCGTTTCTTCCCAGTCACTTCCTTATCAATACCTCGCATGCCCTCCGCTTCCTCAATAGCATTCAGAGTCTAACCCGCGGTCATCTTTCGAAAACTAGGCTACATCTAGAGTGCACAAAATTACCAATCACTACCCAATTCGGCTTCCTACAGAAGACGGTCAGGTAGTTCTCTACAAACAGCGGTGGCTGCTTCAACACCTTCAACACCTAAATCACAAAGTTGAAACTTTTCTACTTGAGTGTTCCGGACATATTGCTCTTCTGATCGAGAATCTCGTCGTCAACCGTCGCTCTCTAGCCACGGTTTGAGGGGCCATGGACGACATTTACCGCCGGCGTAAACAACATGAGAATCCCCTGCGTCCACCATCAGACCCACGATATCAGCAGCAAGCCCAAGATGACTCGCAACAACGACAATATCACCAGTCCGGCTCGTCCAGCAGCGATCGTCAGAGAATGCCGTCAGGGAATCGAGTAATGAGCAGCAGCAGCGGAGCTGCAGGGTACAGTGGATACTACCAAGAGGCCCCAGAAAGCGCCTATGCCGCAGGTCATGGTGCCATGGCCTACTCCGAACAATCGACGGACTACGCCCAAGACGCAAGACAGGCGCACGGCTTTGCAAATACGTACAACCCATCCGGCCCTCAATTGTTGTATGGTGTCCAGCCAGCAGCTGGACAAGGCGCAGTCTTCGACACAACACAGGCGTATTCTTCCCGACAGCAAGGTGGAGGCATGCAAATAATAGCCCCCGACGTCACAACTCCTGCCTACTACACCAGCGATTCTGCAACCTCTGGCGCCGTTTCTCTTCATACACAAGCCGCACACGGTGGTTCTGCGGCTGCAGTCTACCAACACCAAGGCGCAGCCGATAGTCGAGGACATGTGGCGGCAGCATATGGAGCGGGCATGGTTCCACTCCCGAGCGCAACCAGTTCGCAGCCCACTTCCAGCACAGATCCGGGAGCCTCGTCGGGTTCCGCTGTAGCAGCACCTAGTTCGCAAGATTACGCCGAGACAAACGAGTCGTACACCGCATACCAACGAACATTAAAAGATGTTTTTAAAAATACAAAAAGCGGTTCTTTGGCACCAGCTTCTGAATCGCTCTTGAGCATCTCAGACTGGCTGCTGTCAAGGGTAGAATCATTGGGTGCGTTCTTTACTCTGCAGCTGCATGCGGTACAAGTACAGATGAATGTGTTATGAAACTAACAATGGCGGTACAGGCTTGGCCTCCGACGACGAAGATCTATACGAAGGTCGTGTCAAGCTTTGGAAAAACTTCAACAATGCGTGGCTTGGCCTTCTCGAAAAGCAAAAGGAGATGATGTGGTATGGGAAGAAGTTGCATCGTTCCCAAAGTCTTGTATCGTTTGAAGATCTCCAGAAAATGGCTCGGGAGCTGGTTCGCCTTTGTGACGGTATTGAACGCTTTGGCCTTGTCGACTACGACTACGGCGTGTGGGAAGAGCGCATTATGGCTAGTAAGTCGCCATTGTCAACACACACTTACCACATTCTCCCAAAATCCTATCTAACCACCCAGTCCTTACCGAATGTGTCGAACTATACAGAATGGCAGAAGAAGACGCTACCGGCGCCACGAGCGGACCGAGTTCACAACAAGGCTAGACTATCAAACTGCGAACGCAGTATCTCGATTTGCGACAACATTATAATTTCCAGCGCCGATTTCTAGTCGATAACCGACTTCCGCCCCTCCACCTCCATAATTCGGCGTTCACCGACACTCAAGTCTCGCTGAGTCTATAATCGTTCCTATTTCGGAAACGCATCATCACTCCTCATTTCTTTCTTCGTTTGAGTCTTGCTTTTCTGGTGTTTATTACAAGGGGTATGTTCTTGCTATGTGATATCGATTAGGAGGATTTATTGTTTTTATGATATTTTCATTTTGGAGATCTGAGGGCATACAGGTCGCAGCCGGCTGGCCGGCTACGTGTCTAAAAATACATAATAGAGAAGGTCCCCTCACGGGGTTTGGTGTTCATAGGGAATGGTATACGCAATTAAGGTACATGAGCGGCAGGCCAAGGGCGTGAGGACTTGAATAATGGTGTTTCGGATTCGGGCTGGGGCTGCTTTGAAAACTCTTTAGAACTCGGCTTATAGTCAATTCGCAGTATATAAACTGCCTAGGCATTTTACATATGTACAAGGCGTATTCAATGTAAATACATACCGTTAAAAAAGGGTGCCCAGATCGTTAACGAGACATTCCTTGGCAAACCAAGGTCGTGTCCTTTGCATAGTGATTACTCTGTAAAAGGGGACCTCGGCGCCCCTGCCAAAAGCCCACGAGCGTTGTAGAAGCTCATTTGCTTCCACCGTCTCTTTTCTTATTTCTATTTTGGTTCCATCTGGTATACGTCGTAATGAAGACAATAAGCGGGCACTCTTGAGTCGGCCGAAGGAATTGGTGGCCCTTGCCCCTGTCTTGGGGCTATTTATGTTCTGTCCCCGGTCCACTGTCGCAGTGATTTCTTTCTCGTTCTTTTCTTGGTCCTGTTTTTATTGGCTTTCGAGCTTTCGCTTAGGAAATAAGTTCATCGCGAGCGCGAGAGCAATCCTTTTGGCTTGCGATTTCCTGCCATGCCCATGCCCAAGCCCCGCTCGGCAGCCTGCAGGTCTATGTCCGACAATGTGTTGTGAAACAGGTGGACAAGAGTGGAAGGGAGGAAAAGGGGTTGTGGGAGATCAACGAAATGGCCTGTCATATATCATACCGGACCGCGGCAAACGCGCTCCCCTCTTTCTCCAGGCTGACCCAGCTAGCTGGTTCGCCCTCTCGGGACGGCGCGCGCTTTCTGAGTGGGTCCGCTCCTCGCTTCAGCCCTTCGCCCCCGTACCCTGCCAACGCGTTTGCTCCTTCCTTCGTTCAAGCTCGTTGCAGCCATGATCAAACTTACCCACTATGATTCATGTGTCGTTAATTTTACCTCGAATCCATTCCAAACAACCGCCATTTCTTTTTCTGACGTAAAAGAAGTATCAAAGTGGAAAGAAATAATCACCTCGTCGCGTTTTTGGATGCTCACGGTGAGAGTATCGCAGTTTGTGCACTTTTCGAGTATTCTTCAGAGCAGTGCTCCTCTTTTGAGCGGGTTTACTTTCTACGCTTTTCCGTCTCCTTCCTCCACAAGGAACCCCAGTCTTGGTACAATACCAGCCATCTTGTATGGAGCCCGCTGATTCACATATGTCGTACTGGGTACGACGTAGTAACGCACAATCGTACATTTAGAGCAGAAGGATCAATACTAAGAGGAAACGACGCACGGGCGTCAAGTAGGCAATCGACCGACTGGGTACAGAGGCTTCCATATTGACGCCACAGTCTAGTCTATCTATAGCCCATTCTTCAGCCAAATCCCCTGGATTGTCTCTACTTTGTCGTGTCAATATCATGCTTTCGAGATGGATGAGTTACGCAACACTTTCGCGTCAATATTGCCCTTCAAATTAGCCCTGAGCCTGCAGCGAGCTACAGATGAGTAGCTAATCCTGCCATCCTGTTCGGACGAAAAAGTGAAATTATCTCTTGGTAAACTCCATGGGGTTTGGCTCTATCTGAATTGCCTACGACGGACTTGAGAGCGACACCGACTGAACAGCCTCGAAAGGGAAAGCAACCAATAATAGCGACAAACCAATAAGGACTGTGGGCCGAACTTTAAGCTGCATCATACTTGATAGAGCTCATTAAATTATTCAATTGGGTAGAGGACGAGTGAGAGAATCTCGATGTCTCTGCGGTATGGTTTAGTGATGTGACAGATTTGAGGGGCAGAAGGGGTAAAGTAAACAAACATTTTCTTGGTGGTTAGTAGCGCAAAATTTCACCGCCACACAGGCACACAGGCTTTCATATGGCATTTTACTTTAAATCGGAACACAGAAAAATGACAAATTGTGGATGAAACAGCGAGTTTCTTTTTAGATTTTTTTTTTTCTCATTTTCCAATGCTTTAGTTTCTTAAGAAAATAAAATAATAATCACAACAATAATACAGAAAATTGAAATAAACAAAATACAAAATATTTCAACGATTAACAGCAGTTCAAAAATGAGTACATGAAAATGAACACACGGAAATGACTTCTTCTGGTGTCAAATCAACGTAGACGAGAAAAGCACCAACAAGATGCAATTAACCCTCAATGATAGACCATTTGACCTTGGTAGGTCCAAGAACTCTAGAGAACAACGTTCCATGACTGCGTATTGAAATACAATTTTATCCAGGGTCTTTGCTGGGCCATACAGCCGACAGAGTATGTGCCCGTTATAGTTTTTAGCACAAATCGACACTTCCTGCCTTGTGAAAATCGTTATTGAGGAAGTAATAAATTTAGAAATATGGTGTTTTTTTCATCATCAGCTCATTCATCAGTAGCATAAATAGACCCAGACATGACAAGAAACGAAATAAGAAATGCCAAACAGAATACAAAATTGTCTATTGCATTCGCATGCCCTCGTAAACACATCAAAAGAGGATGCATCTTGAATGAAATGCCGTTCCCTTTGTGCAGAGCCGCTGTTACTGACATACCCAGTATGCCTGTCGATTAATGCGAGAGACGCAAAACCGCCGAATCGAGGAGTGTGCAGAGCAACCAAACGAGATGGGATTAAAACTGGTCTGCAAAGGGTCAATAGGACAATACAACGGATTGAGGTCATGTGCAGGGCACAAGAAGTACTTACCAAGCGTCATGCTTATGCTGACGTCCGTGTTCTCGACCATTTTGGTGAACTCCTCGAAGCTGATCTTGCCGTCCTGGTCGAGATCGGCCTCCATGATCGTCTTGTCGACAATCTGCTGCAGCTGCTGGTCTTTGAGGTTGTTGCCGACCATCATCTTGAGCACCACGAACAGCTCACCGTTGCTGATATAACCATCGCGGTCAATGTCGTAGACCTTGAACGCAAATCGCAGCTTCTGCTCCTTGTTGCCCTTGGAAGAGAACGCGCTTAGGCCGGCAACAAACTCCTGGAAATCGACTGTGCCTCCACCGTCCTCGTCGAAGATGGCGATCATCCTGGCGGGGGAAAATGACGTTAGCCCACATTTTCTCCTTTGTTTCTTTCTTTTGCAAGAGCCGCATGGCGTGCCCATTCTACGGCTCCCATGCTCCCCATCCCTCGTGCGCTCTCCGGTCATATGCTCCGTCTCCTCTTCTCGTTCGTACCTTGTTGCTAGTGGATTCGAGGCGATCTGTGGCAGGCTCAGAAACTCGTCGCGCTCTATCGTTCCGGAGTTGTCCTGGAGGAGCTACGTCAGCACAAGAGTTCCCTGCCTAGGTCTCAAAGCACGACCAGTGTGTCACCGCGAGTGTAAAAGAGACGTGTGACCACCACGCACCTTGTCCAGCTTCATAAACCGCTTTCGTAGGCGCTCCACCTCATCGCGATCGACTGTAAGTTTCTCGTGTCAGCTATCGTGTCGGCTGTCCACAAGACAAGAAAGGGAGTCGGCGCTGTTGCCACCCACAGTTGGTGGTCTGGACAATTTGGTCCAGGACCGCACTTGTTGTGTTTCCCATGATGCGCCTGTGTTGTCGGGTGGTTTGCTGTGGTCAAGGTCGAAGTCGTCGAAATACAGTTGGTGCTCCTTTGTGTCGTATGAGTAGGCCGGTCGAGTCGTTGCCGTACCTGTGTCAGGCCGCTGTTTTGTTTCTCCTTTGTCGTCCGGTTGATCAGGGTCGTTCACGCGTACTGGCTGCCCAGCTTCGTTCCTGGTCTTTAGGTCGTCTTCCCGCTCTTTGACTTTAAAGTCTGGCAATGAGGTGGGTTCCAGGTGAAAGAGGTTCGCTTGTAAGTCGTGCCGTTTCGATAATCGCCAGCGTCGTACTCTTTGTGCGTGCACTGTGGTCAACGACGTCGTTCGTGGGGAGGTCTAGTTTGGGTTGGTAAGGCTGTAAGACAAAGAACATAAAGGGGGCGAGGGACCTCCAACCGCCTCAGACAAGTTGTAAACATTTAGTGGGGTAAGTTAGCTTTGAAGGCTGCACGTGCTTCTGTTGGGGCCTTGCTAATTGAATTTCATCACGTGACAAAACAGAAGGTACGAAATTGGTAATTACTTGACACCCAACATATTGGCCTTGTCATAGAACATATTCATCTACTTCTGTATTTATGAATCGAATAAAAGACAGCCATTTACATATCGTGAAATCACCTCAAGTTGCATACATAACAACCGTGACAGAATAGCTTGTACAACGGAGTGAGTGGTTGCTTCCCATCGATTCGTTTTTGAAGGCAAACACGTGACGCAATTGGTATGAAGTCAGTGAGAGGCCGTACTGTATTTTGCTGATAACCATATCACCTTTAGCACCCGCAAAAATTCTCCGTCCGCTTGTCTCTGCAGCGCCTGGAAGACGAACAGGGAGGGATGGGCGCTGGCGAGAGCGTTAGGCTAAACAGGGCAGGAGCCTTGCCCCTTTCAAAAGCTACTCCCTGTCACTTTGTTGCTATTTACTGTGCATTGGGGGGAATTCAGTTAATTTCCCACTGTCCAGTTAGTGGTCGCCCGCCTACCGCCCGGTCTCTTTCCCCCTTTTTTCCCCGCGGGCAGGCGAAAACACGCAACGAGGGAAAATTTTTCTCGTGTTTTGGCTCTGCGAAAGACAACACCTCCCACTACCACCAACCAGCCCAAAAAACCTCTTCCGCTGCAGCCTCCCACGACAGTCGACTTTTCGGAGCAGCAATCTTTGCGGCATCAAAACACGTCCAAAACTTCGGAAATCAATCGAAAAAAATCGACCACTTTGTGTCGCATGTTGCCCTCCAAATCCCCATCGAATTTTTAAGCGGATTTTCCGCGGGCTTGGTGCCCATTTCGCCGTCATTTTGTCGTTGAGGCCTTTGCTGGCCCTCATCCGCAGCCATGGCAACCCGGAAAGTCCGATACAAGAAACTCAGCATAAAAACGGCACTGCCTGTTTTGCGTGAGGATCAGGTCGACCCCAGCGAATATGAAGCCCTCACCACCGAGACACAAATCGCGACGGGTGTCGAGCAAGGCGAAGAAAATGTAAGTAAATGATTTCCGATGAAATCGCATCGCGTTTGATTCCCTTTCCGCCCCGTTTCTAATGCTTTTCGCATCGTCGCCCTGCACGCTCTGTGACATTATCACGTGCCTCGCACGTGACAACACACATGACTACGTCCGCGATGCATGCGGCAAGATGCGACAGCTACCACAATGGTGTCGTCGCCACGTCGCCGTCGCATCGTTTTTTCTTGCCCATTTTTTGCTTTTATTCGCCTTTAGCGGACCCGGCCACTGACCATGCTCGCCACGACAGGAATACCATTTGCAGGTCGCCCTGCAGGGCACGTCTTCGGCGGCCGTCAAGGAGATCCCCGTACCGCCGCCTATGGAGAGCGACATCAACTATGATGCGCTATATGCCCGAAAGTTCCAGCAACCGGTCAACTACATCCGATTTTCGCAAACGGTAGAAGAATGCATCGGCTGCCAGTATGACATGACGGAGGAGGACGACGAGTTTCTAAAGGGTTACAACAAGAAGAAGCCCGCCAGCCAACAGCTCTCCGAGGACGACTTTGAGCAGATCATGGAGGTCTTTGAGGACACGGCATCCGTCGCAACGCCGTTTGCGTCGGTGGACAAGACCATTGTGCCCTACGACCACATGGTCGGCGGCCTTCATGAGCTGCAGCTGCCCAAAGTTATGAACCACGCCAAGGACATTTATGAATTCTGGAAGTCACGGCGCATCGACGTGGGCGGGCCGCTGCACCCGTCTCTCAAGTTCGAGACACACCAAGAGACAGATGAGATGGATCCCTTTGTCTGTTTCCGCCGGCGTGAGGTGCGGCAAACACGCAAGACGCGCGCGCGCGATCTCCAGAGTGCCGACAAGCTCAAAAAGCTGCGGCGCGAACTCGAGGACGGCCGACAACTTGTCATCCTGTCGCACGAGCGTGAAGTCCTCAAACGCGACCTGTTGCTCACAGACCGCGCCGTATACGAGCAGAGGGCGAAGTTGAAGCTCATGAAGGTCCGGTTGGGGATCCGGACCGACGACGAGGATCTAGTCCACCAAAAGGTAAGCCCTCTACCGCCCATTGTCCCTTATAGTACCCCACGTGCGCATGTCGCTAACCCAGCTGCAGCCTCAAAAGAAGAAGGCGCCCGATTTGTCGGTTGCACAGCGCAATGCCGCCGCAGCGCAAGTACGCGCAGCCACGCGCCCAGACAACCGGCAGCCAGAAATGGACCTCGTCCTATTGGCTGATTCGCTTGTGGAGAGAGAGAACGAACTGCGCGCAGACGTCATCAAGAGGATCGAGAACCACCGCCGGTGGAACGAGAACCACGTTGACCTGACCAGCGAACCTCTTAAGCCGCTCAAGGACCGTAATGAGGGCGCTGGTTTCCGCCCTGCCACGACCCAGTATTTGATGACTCCACCGGCTTCCGAGACGTCTCAAGAGGACGAACCCGTGCCGATGGAGCTTGATGAGCCGGAGTCAGCTGCCGTATTCACGTTCAAGGGTGTGTCGACGCCGCCGTATGGCCAAGCACAACCCCCCGGACACCAGTTCCGGCGCCGCATTGGTCGTCTCAACCGGCTGTGGATCGACCGGAGGAGGATTATGGTCACTCCACCTCCGGAGACGCCCGGTCAGTTTGAGAGCCATTCTGTGGACATGGAGGTCGACTCAACCCCCGATCGTTGGAAGTACGACCATGACGACAGCGAGGATGAGCCGGACGTGTATGAGGTTGATCCGTACAGCATCCAGGCGCTCAAGTTCCGTGCGTCTCTCCCATTCTCTCTCCCGTACCCGTTGCGTCGGCCAGACGCCCAACCCAACGCAGGGCAAAGGACGAATGGCGTACCACCAGGGGCAAGGCAAACAATCCAGCAACGCCCGCACGCAGCACAACCCGGAGCAGCGTCTGCAGCCCAGGCCACTGCGTCCTCTTGATTTCTCATTCTCTCCCCATTTTAGGTCCGCTTGCCCGAGTCGATTTCGGTGCTGGCGGGCGTGTACATCTCATTCTCGACTCTCCTGTCGTTCTTCTGCGATCATCTTTTCTTTTTGGGCCGGCGCGCACTTTGTCTTTCTGCTTCTTTCTCTTCCTTTACTTTTGGGTTTCCTTCCTTTCGCAAAAGGAGGCTCTGCGCGGTGTTCAGGCGGTCGGGCCCAAATGGGAATATCTGTATACTTAGTTAGCGTTTTGTTTCATTTTCCCCCGCATATATGGGATAGGAGCTGGTGATGGCGACGATGACACGAATATAATAGAAAGCTGCCGGCCAAGTCTTTGGTGGGGGCATGTACAAAAAATATTAAAATAAGAAGACTTTTCGCACAGACTCATCTGAAAAAGCCCAACGTGACTGGCCAGTTGGGGAGGAGGCAAGTGACCAGTGACTGAAAGAGGTCTTACCTGGCAACGTCACGACGATGGTCGGGAGAGCCACGGTGCCATCGCTGCCTAAGGCGGCTTTCGAGAGAAGGTCGCGATATCGAGGAGACGTCCTTACTCTTCCGGGACTCAAGGTGTCATGCTGCGTTGTTTGTAAAGAATCGAGCCGGCAATGGCTGACAGTTACGGTATGATGAACGGAAGAAGGCGGGGGAGAAGAACGAGTATGATCGGAGACAGGACAGTGAAGACGAGAAGAACAGGTAGAAGAGGGGAGAAGTCGAGAAGTCGACAGAGTTTGAGAGAAAGAGGGCGCAGGTACAAGACACGGAGAGCAGAATAGGCAGGTGAGGAGCAGGAAGCTGACGTTGGAGGCGGAGAGAATGAGGCCCAAACAATCAAAATGACCGAATGACGAGTGGAAGAGGGAAACAAATTGAAAATAATAATGGTGGGAGGGCAAAAAAGGAAGCGCAAAATAAAAGGCAGAAATGCAAGAAGGCGGTCCATATGGACCCGCTGATGTCGCCAGAGCCGGGCCAGGGAAAGAGCTAAGACGGGCCAAAGTGGGGCTACTTCCACTGGGCATCTCTTTTGGTCTGTTGTGCCATTTTGCTCCAAAGACCCTTTTTGACGACAGTCCCTTTCCATGGCAAATATAGGCGGCGAGGAGCGGCAGAATCCGCACCTCCAGCAGATATATTCACTCAAGCCAGGTAACGACCGTTGTATTCGGCTGCTGAGCTTTGCCCCTCGATTCAGCCGGATAGCTGCATGTCTCGAATTTTATATGCTGTTAAGCGTGCCTTCGAACGTCCTCTCATCAACGTCACAGCCTCTCTCTGCCACAGACTCACGATTACGGCAATTCAAAGCAGCTGATTTTAACAACAAATTTGTTTACATTCGGCGGGAGAGCTTCAGCGGAATATTTGAGATTGAGAGAGAAGGTTCAGGAAACAACGGCCGCATCTCGCCGCGCCGACTGCAGGACAAACTGTCACGTCTCACAGGCTCTTGGACAAAAACTGGTGAACGCCACGACTCACACACCATGGCAGCCAGCCGTCTCGACCCTAAGCGACGGTACCGCATTGCCATTGGTTGCGAAGGGTCCGCCAACAAGCTCGGCATCGGCGTCATTGCGCACCCCGTCGACAGCGGCGGCAACCCGGTGCAGGGGCTCGAGGGCCAAGACGATGCGGCCATTGTCCTGTCCAATGTGCGCGACACCTTTGTGAGCCCGCCCGGCACGGGTTTCCTGCCTCGGGAGACTGCCGCCCACCACCGCAACATGTTTGTCAAGGTGGCCCGCCGGGCACTCGCCGACGCCGGCATCCGCCCAGACCAGATTGACTGCGTCTGCTACACCCGAGGCCCCGGCATGGGTGCACCACTCTCGGCGACGGCCGTGGGTGCGCGCACCTTGGCCCTGCTCTGGCGGAAGCCGCTGGTCGGGGTCAACCACTGCGTGGGCCACATTGAAATGGGCCGTGCCGTGACAGGCGCCACACATCCTGTGGTGCTGTACGTGTCCGGCGGCAACTCGCAAGTCATTGCGTACGCGGGGCGGCGGTACCGCATTTTTGGTGAGACGCTCGACGTGGCCGTGGGCAACTGTCTGGACCGGTTTGCGCGCACGCTGAGGCTGTCCAATGACCCGGCGCCGGGCTACAACATTGAGCAGCTGGCCAAGGGCCCGTTTCGCAACAAGAAGTGGCGGGAGACGGACGACGACGAGGGGAACACAGGGCAAAGGAACGACACGGCAAGCGAACCGGAGCGTGAACCGCTGCTGCTCGATCTCCCGTACGCCGTCAAGGGCATGGACTGCTCGTTCTCGGGCGTGCTGACGCGTGCCGACGAATGGGCCGCCCACATGCGCGCAGGCCGCTTGGCGCCGGACGGCAAGAACCTGATTACCCCGGAAGACCTGTGCTTCAGTTTGCAAGAAACGGTGTATGCGATGCTCGTCGAGATCACCGAGCGGGCCATGGCGCACGTCGGCAGCAACCAGGTGCTGATTGTCGGCGGCGTGGGCTGCAACGAGCGCCTGCAGGCGATGATGGGCCAGATGGCGGCCGAGCGCGGCGGCAGTGTATATGCGACGGACGAGCGGTTCTGCATCGACAACGGCATCATGATTGCGCACGCCGGTCTGCTTGCGCACGAGACGGGCTTTGAGACGCCGTTGGTGGACAGCTCGTGCACACAACGATTCCGGACGGACGAGGTGCTCGTAGCATGGCGGCGAGACTAGCATGGCGTTTGACGATATTCATGGAGTTCGAAAAGGAGTTGGTCTACTTCCACTGATGGTTTTATTCCCGTCGCGATGACGTATATGAATTCACGACTGCTTTCTGTGTACGTAATGGAATGCCATAGTATTGAAATCCGGTTTATCTTGTGAACCCAAATCCGCCTTCCATATACGATAAAGAGGTACACTGTACACCAACGACGATTATAAAAGCAGGTATATAACTAAATTGAGGAAATCAAGACCCGACAGAACAAAAACTGAAGGGGCGATACTCGCGTCGAACATACAACAGGCAGCACAGTACATAGCTTTACAAATGACGGGACGCCTCCTACATCATGTACACTCAGCGCTTGATGTCGTCACCTCCGGTCGGCTTGTAGATGATGATCGTAGTGAACTATGCGTGTTAGTATTGGTTGCATGTTCGTCTCACAATACGCTTAGTTTGCACTCGACGCCGTGCTCACCTTGTCCTTGTAACGCGTCGTCGCAGACACGGCCAGAATGTTATTCTTGATGCTGCTCGTGGCCAGATGGTTCAGGATCGTGTAGTTGGGCATGTTCAAGACGCTGTTGTCGTCCTTAATGAGCGTGGCAGCGTTGAGAATTGGCTTGCCCAGGAAACCAGGCAGACTCGGCGGCATAGGCAGAATTTCCGTCGCCGCTGCCGCAGTGTGGAAGTCGGGCGAATCGTCTGGCTGGTCGTAGTCGACCAGGAACTTGGGCAGCTCGTGCGAAAAGGCCGACGGCTCGGGCAGGTTCTTCCATTTGGGCGCGCGGTCTGTCAGCTCAACAGACGAATCGGCGCCGATCAGCTGGGCCGTCGACTTGGGCGCCTGTGCTTGGTGTGCATGTGCGGCCTGCTGCTGCTGTTGACGCTGCTTCTGATGCTCCTGGTGCTGCTTCGAGACGGCCGCGCCGGCCTGGCCCGCGCCGGTGGCACTGGAAGGTGCACCCCTCGACGAACCAGATGTAGAGGCAGAGACAGAAGCGGAGGCTGAAGCAGAGGACGAGGATGACGCCGGTGGGGGCACGCCCCGCTGGTCCTTGGGTGGTGTGCTCTGTGGTGCTACTTCGATGTAGTTGACGAGATTGTTGCCGAAATCCACCGTTGTTGGCAGGTCCCGCGATGTTTCAATCTGATTGTCGACCAGGAAGCGGATGTGGTGTGTGCCAGGAAGAACATTAATCGTCGTCGCAAACACACCAGGCCGCCCTTCGCTGTTACGTTACCTTTGTTAGTCCATGAGGCCCTTGGCAGACGCAATATACACATGCTGTCGACTTACACTGGATGCATGCGCTGCTTCTTGTTCCATTGGAAAATGGTGCCGGTGACGTAGACCTTCTCACCGCCCCGCAGCCACTCCAGACGCGTGGGCACCGTGGGCCGTGTCTTGTCCACGCGCAGCTCCTCCATGTCCTCTTCCTCGATGGTGGCCGAGCTGAGCGTAGACGACCGCTGGGTCAGGCCGTCGTTGTCGAGCGCTTCAATGTCGTCCACCGGGTCGCCGTCCTTGCGCGGCGCAATGATGGGCGAGCCGGGCGTGTGCACCTCCTCCTCGATGGGCAGCGGCAGGCGCGGTGGCCGCGTCAGGTACGATACGTCCGGCATGCTGTTGTGTGCCAAGATGGGCACGTCCATGCTGTCGGCGTAAGGGCTCAGAGGTGGCTCGTAGTCGCTGTGGCCTTCCGGTACTTGGACGCCACCGGATGCACTCGGTACAATAGCGTTGGCCGGTGGTGCTGCTGGGATCTTGGCTGTGCCGCTGCCGGCTGCCGGAACGGACACGGGCAGAGGCACGGCGACGGGCTTGGACGGCGGAGGTGGCGTGTTGCTGGACTTGGGGGTCTGGCGGGACGGCGAGGCGGACGCAGCGGCGGCTGCCTCTGCTGCGGTGCTGTAGGGCCGGGACGGGATAGAGCGTGAGGCCGACGATGCAGTAGAACCTTGGGCATGGGCCATAGACGGCTCGGGAGGTGCCGCGACGCGCTGGTTCTGGACTTGAACGGGATTCCGGGTTCCCTTCTGTTGCTGCTGCTGCTGCTGATATTGCTGTTGTTGAAGCTGCTGGTGGTACTGCACAGGACGACCGCTGCTGATATTGTTCCCGTCGTGTCCAGGCGTGCCAGGTGCCTTGGGGGACGAGGCGTTGTTTCCCATACTGATATAAAATGGACGGTCTACGGACGCACTTTTGTCGTAGTATGGTGGGTGTATCCGTCAGGAGGATAGGTAGCAAGGGTGTGTGCAACGCAGGTGTGCAATGCAGGTGTGCAACGCAGGTGTGCGTGGGTGCGCTATTGGCAAGACGTGCTAGAAGAGGAGTGGTCCCGTTGCTCGAGTAGAGAGGGGGGCGCACGTTTGCGGAGCCAGGCTATTCAGAGCTGCACAGCGCACAGTCTGGAATGCTGCAGGTGGGGAGGGATAAGAAAAGCGCAGACAGCACGTTGGTCCTAGCAAGACGGGGGGATGGAAACGAGCAAATCTGGAAGAATATGGACGAAAGGTGCGAAAAAAGGCCACTGCAGTTGGACGGTCTCAGAACGGCCCGGTGGCCCCAGCAGGTGGTGGACCTATCTGAGGCGAGACGGTGCGCCCCTGTGCGAGTAGCGCTCTGTATGCTTCTATGCTGGGCCTTGGTGATCCGAGTTTGTTCCAGTTGCGCGAGTTGTTCGGTTTGTCGTGTAGAGAAGGGCCGACGAATGGAATCGGCTGGCGGCGGCAACTGGGCAGCGGCGGGACCAGAATCGGGCCCCTTGAATTCAGACGATCGAAATGGACAAAATACGGAAGCGCGATGGCAGTGTCCTGTGGCCCGCTGGTTCGTGGCGGTGGATTGCTGCGTGCCGTCTTTTCGAGCTGTGCGAGGTCGGTCGTGTTTGGTGCATCCAGTTTCGTCGCAGGTGTCAGCACGGAGGAGGGAAAGACGGGGCAAGAGGACTCGATAAGAAAAGGCCAAAGGGCAAATGGGGGCAAGAGCGGTTGCCGGCGTTGTGCCCCACATTGGTCTGTCAACTGGCGACGGCAGGTGCGGCGGACGAGGCAGTGGCGACCAAGAACACGCACCTAAGAAGAAATGCCACGCAACTGAGCGAAGGTTCGGTTCGGTTCCCCAAAGCTGCGAATAACCATTGTACAAATATGCTCGAGTTGAGATGTTATTTGTATATTATCTTCATGATTGAGAGGTTTTTCCGACCAGCATTATGCTTTGACTGCGTGCCCTTTCACATTGTGAGGTGGCATTGCTTGGTTACACGTAATTTAGCAGTGTGTTTGGTGCTTCGTATGGAGCTTTTCCCCTTTTATAACGGTACCTATTGCACTGTGACGGTATCTTCTGAATATCAACACATGCATGATTCCTCACGGGTTCGCAGCGTGGTCAGGCTACGGTTGAAGTTCAGCCCTGTAGATTGTACACAGAGCGCTGTATTTCGGCAGGGAGAGCTCTTTCCGGGTTCTAAACAGGACCCACTTTTTCCGACAGTCGCACGCGACGGCGACCCAACGACGTAATGCCATCCATCGTCTGGCATCTGACAGTCCCAGCTTTAGCCTCACAACTTCAGACGACGTCAGCGGCTTGACAACATGCTCCCTGCACCCGATACAGCAACAGCCGCCGGCATGCCACACATAATACCACATACAGAAGCACACTGAGACTTTCACAACAATCCATTATTACCACGCCAGCTTGCGCATCCGCGGCTTGAACCTCCTCTACACCAGCCTTCATCCCTGCCTTCTGCCGCCTAGACCAACATGTCGGCCTCCAGGCTTCCAATTGCGCCGCCGCCGCAGCTGGCTAATGTTACTTCCTCTGCATTCTCCTACTACGGAACGACCAAAGGAGCGGGCCGACTGCTGCTCGGCCTCTCTGCCGGCGTGTTTTCAACCACATTACAAGCTGCCCGCTATGTCGGGAGCGCGTTGGTCTGGCTGTTCTCCGTTGTTGCCTTGGCGGCTGCTTGGCCTTTGGTGCAGCTCTTTTCTCTTCTGCGCTTCCTTCTGTCGCCCGTTACCTACACGTTATCATATGTAGCCGCGCCTCTGGTCGCGTTTGTTTCATTTCTGGGGCGTCTGCGACCGCTCTACACATATGTATGCAACCCCTACTCCCGACACGATCTGCTCTTTGCAGGCTCTTTGCAGAGAAGAACACTAGTACTAACCCCTTCCTACCACGCACCAGCTCGGCTCCGCGGCTTTCATAGGCATCGTCACAGGCCTAGTCCTCAATTTTGCCTCGCGCTACGTTTTTGTTATCCTCAGGCTGGATGAAAGCGCCGAACCAAAAGCAGACGGAGAGCTCGAGTCGGACGCGGACGCAGACGATGGCCTCGAGGCGGATGGCGGCAAGATCTCGCCCGTCGGCAAACAGTCCTGGCAAAAGCAGCGGCCGGCCAGACAGCTGAGCGACAAGGCACTGGCCTCACTGTTCTTACCAAAGAGCGCGGCCGTCATCACACCTCCTGCCGTCGTCAAGACGGAGGACAGCACAACTCCACGGGACGACGTGTGGCAGTGGCTGGAGGAGTACAACCCTAACCAGCCCATTGTTGCAGGAGAGGGAGATGGTGGAGGCAGCGATGCATCTGCATCGCTGCTACGAACACAGAGCCCAGGGCCCAGAGGAGTGTTGTCTCTCACTATCATGGAAGAATCGTCCTCGGAGTAAAGAACTCGGGCTCTGCGTTTGCAACGTCATGTCCAAACCTGTAGTTATTATTGTTCATTATTTAGTCCAGCTCAGCGTTGTCTTTGTTTATTGTACGACTTCTCTGTTATTGTTGGAGTAATGAGTCCAGCCGTTTGTTACTCGTTCCATGTAACGGGCTTGCCGCTTGTTCGTCCTTCTAAAACCCCGTGATTAATGATGAAAACGCCTATCCTTGTAGGATGAGCCATCGCAGTTCCCGCGTCCCAAATATGCAATATACAAAAACACTGCCATGTTTCTGGCCCACCTTTATCTACGGTATCCGTCCCGTTCACGGCCGTGCTCCCGCCAAATCGGCGACCGGCTGCGGCTGTGGCGTGGACCGCCGCCATTGTCGTATCGGTCAGCCCGGCCACCGTACCGAGCTGCATCATCGTCGTGCCGCCGACGATCCCATGCGGCTTCGTGACCCGGATCCCTCCCTCCGCCTCCGCCCACATAGGTCGGAATGTACGTGTCGCCATCCGCACCACGGGGGCCCCCACCGCCGCGGCCTCTCGGCGGGCCAAGGTGGTCTGCCCTATCCCTACCATGGTCCCTATCTCGGCCACGGTCCCGGTCTCGGTCCCGGTCACGGTCTCTATCCCTATCACCACGATCGCGGTCTCGGTCTCGGTCTCGGTCTCTATCGCGATCGCGATCGCGATAACCATCGCCGTGGTGTGCACTATCACGGCCATTCACCGACGAATCGTTGGCAGGCGGAGGCGGACGGGGCGGAAGACCATGCGGCTGCCGGTCACGCGCCCATGCCGGCCTACGGCCGTCGTCAGCACCACCGCGCGGACCGCGATCTTGTGGATGGCCACTGCCACCGCCACCGCCACCTTGCCGGCCGGGTCCACCACCATGTCGTCCGAAGCCGTCGCCCTCAAAACTGGCGCCGTTCGGACCAAACCCGGCATCTGCATGGCCACGACCAACCGTGCCACCCTTTGGCGCTGGCGGTAGAACTGCTTTCCTATCGTCAAACTTCCGGCGGTCAAGCTCATGCGACTCCTCGAATACAGGGATATCGCCCGGCTGTGCTGGAAGTGGAGCTGTGCGGAAATAGGGATGCTGCAGGGCATCCATAGCGTTGATACGAGCACGCCAATCCAGCTTCATCAGCTGCGAAAGAAGCGATACAGCGGCAGGACCGAACCTGAAGACATCGTTAGTCGGGGGACGTTGCTATGGAAAATGGAATGAGACGTGAAGCGGCGCCCGTGACGTACTTGCCAAACCGCGTGGATAGATTGCCCGGACGGACACGTGGCGTGAGACCCTCCGCGCCTGGCAGCTTACGCCAGTTGGGCATATTGTCTTCCGTGGGCGAACCACACAGATCCCAGATGAGTTCCAGTTGGTGGGGATCGGTGACACCGGCCAGAATCGGCTTCCCGTACAGCATCTCGCCGAACACGCACCCAACACCCCACACGTCAATTGCGGTTGTATACCGCTTGAGCTGCATGAGGAGTTCGGGTGGCCGGTACCATCGCGTGACGACAAGGCTGGTGTACTCGCGCTGGCCATCACCGCCGCCCCGTCCCGGCATCGGTACCTCGCCTTCGTAATGGCGTGCCAGGCCGAAATCGGCAATCTGGAGGACGCCGCGGTTGTTGATGAGAAGATTGGCTGCCTTCATATCGCGGTGCAAGATATGGTTCTCGTGAAGGTAGCGCAGGCCCTCGAGGAGCTGGAGGAGGTAGCATTTGATTTGTGGCTCGGTGAAGCGGACGGAGGGGTTGTCGAGAAGGCCCGATAAATCGTGATCCATGTACGGCATGACCATATACATAATAGGCCGTTTCCGTTTATCGGCTGTTTCCGTTAGCACTGATCTGGCAGATGGCAGATGCAGATGGCAATTGTCAATCCGTCGCCTTCGAAAGAGACATACTGGGTTTATGAGAGTGCTCGACGGCCATGTCCTCCAACTTAAGGACGTTCTTATGCGACAGCAACTTTAACAGCTTGATCTCTCGGAGAGCTGTTATCGGGAACTGGAATGCTGGTCAGCTACATTTAGGCAATGGACAAAGAAGAGGAAAAAAGAAATAACAAAGCACATTGCCAAACGTACTCCGTCTTTCTCATTATGCATAATGATCTTCTTCATTGCCACCATAGCACCTGTCTTTCGAGACCGTGCTTTGTGAACCTCACTTGTGCGTGTTAGTTTGTAACCACGGTTTGAGCTGGCAAGACAAATGAGGAGGCCCAAGAACTTCTTACCCAAATGTGCCCTCGCCTAGCTTCCCCAACAGCTCATAGTCGCGGATGTTGGAGCATCCTACGAAGCTCGATCGAGATCGCATGTGCTGTTGAGCAAACGCCCGTGGTGACGGGGCGTACGCCGGCGAATCCGCCATTTCGAACAACCGCCTTTCGAACAACCGCCTTTCGAACAACCGCCTGTCTCTGTTCGCTCTTCAGGAAAGTATGGAAGTGTTGTGGTCCCCGATAAAATGCTTGTTGAATCGGGTGCTCGTCTGGTTCGACAGCGTCTGATGATCGTTTGCGAATCCGACGGTCGTTGTGGAAGAAAGTTGTTGATGCGCGCGCGCAGGGGTATCAATAAAGCAAGCTTCGCAAAGACATACACAATTATAGATATGGGGTATTTCGTGTTAAGGCATGCGCATATCGTGATGAGCACCACAGCCGGAACGGGCGATGAACGGTTTGTTTGATGTCGCCTTTTCGATGCGTCCCCAGAAGCCTTTGTTAGCTGAGATGGCCCTGGTTGCGGCAGAAAGTGCCGAGAAACTGAATGCGGAAGGCGGTGGCCCTGCAGTACGGCGATTGTTACGGGACTTGCCATAAGGGGGAGAATGACCAATCACAGACAGCCGTACGCCAAAGTGGGCCGCCTCTTAAGGCCAATCACCGTTAGCTTATTTTCATGCCTTGTCGATTAGGCCACAACAGATGCTCTCCCGGCTGTACCAATCCACTCCACAGCCCAATCGCTCCGCTAAATTCTATGTATCACGAAAGGTCTCCGTGCTCATACGACACCACCACATTTTCGAGCACACGAACAAGGCCCGCGGTTAGCCATTGTCGCTCCCAACCCCGCGACACGACTTCCGATCGACGTACCGAAGAGCATTTCTCTTCACCGCTGACCATTTTTCTTGTGAATGCGCGCTGCCCGACGTCACTCGCCCTTCGTTCCCGAGAATTCCCAAAAGCTGACTCGCTTTTCTGCCGACCCCCAAAAGACCCTACGAGACATCCCCGGACCGCCGATTGCCCGGGTTCCAAAACCTCGCCATGAACTTTCATAACAAGCCGCCGGTCCCCCACGTGCCGTTCGTGTACCGGTTCACGGCCACAGCGCTGGGTGCTAGCATGTGGTTCTTCGTGAGTTGCCGTCCACTTTGCGGAGAATGTCGGACGACGGCAGTCAGAAGTCCCGATTGCTAACAAATGGTGAAATGCAGCTGATGTACAGAGCGAAGAAGGACGGCCCGGCACTGATGGGCTGGAAGCACCCATGGGAGCACTAAACAGTGCAGACGAGCGACGGATCACGAATAAAATACGCATTGCGGACGCGTTGCGGAGGGAAAAGAGCGCCGGCGAGGGACAGAGGCATTCTCTGCTTCCGATTGAAAGGCATCATTCTTATGTACATATGGTTACGCCGACTGGGACAAATTAACATACAAAAGACTCAAAATTCACCGACAGGTTGATACGGCAGTGTCTCAGCAGTTTCGCGTTGATGGTATCTCGAAATATCCCTCTTATGAAAGTAGAATCGACAGACTGCGAGCGATACTCGACAGCGGACCAGGATCACCCCCACGTACGTCTCACTTTTTCTCGGCGGCTTTGGAGAATAGGTAGTGCGACACGCCCCACGTGTCGCCTCCACGGTAGTTGAACAGCTCCGAGCAGGCCATGTAAAACACCTGCCACCGGTAGTACCAGGCCACGGCATCCTTGTCGCCGTATGTGGCCACGAGCCCGGGCATCATGGTCTTCCTGTTGTCAATCATGTTCTTCAGCCAGTCCTCGCAAGTCCGCGAGTAATGGCGCCCGTTGACCCACCACTGTTTCTCAAGCGTCAAGTCGTGCTGGAAGTAGTGCAGCAGGTCCGCCGACGGCATGGTGCCGCCCGTGAAAAAGTAGGTTGACATCCAGCCCTCCTCGTAGTCATACGGCGTCGTGGCATGATTAAAGAGGTGCACAAAGAGCTTGCCGCCCGGCCGCAGCGCGCGGCCGACCTTGGCCAAGAGCAGCTCGTAGTTCTTCATGTGCTCAAACAGCTCGATGGAGACCACGCGGTCAAAGCTCTCGGGTGCAAATTCGTAGTCGACGACGTTGCCGGTGATTACAGTCAGGTTGGTCAGGCCGCGTTTCTTGGCCTGCTCGTCAATGTAGATTTTCTGGGTGCGCGAGTTGGAAAACGCTGTGATCTTGGCCTTGGGCAGCTTCTCGGCAAAGAAGAGCGAGCACGAACCCCAGCCGCACCCAAGATCCAGGATGTGCATGTCGTCGTCGAGGTCGGCCTTTTCAATATAGCTGGTGAGCATGGCCACTTCGGCTTCGTCCAGGGTCGTGCGCTTGCGGCTCTTCCAGGGCACGAACCGGGACAGCAGTCGGCCTGCAGAGGAAAAGAGGCCGCTGTTACTACCTTCATTCTCCACCTCGGGGTACCAGCAGCTCGAGTACTTCATATACGGGCCGAGAGTAGCAGCCAGCACGCCGGTGCCGACCTCATAGTGCTGCTTGTTGGCCGTGTCCGTCTCAATGGCAATAGGTTGAAGACGCAGCCGAGCCACATAGCCCTGCTTACGCGCCGTGGCCGAGGCGAGGTCTGGCGTAGCCACTTCCTGGAGTCGCTTGGCTAGATTTCGACGAATTCCAAGTCGGATGACGGCATGCGGCAGAATACCGCTATCCAAAAGAGAGTCTTTGAGTGGCGAAACCAGTACTGTGTCAGGCAATAGTTGCGTTGTTCGGCAGAAACGAATTTGGAGGCGACTTACCGACGTCCATTGTATGCACAAACGCAGCTGATACTGGCAGTAAGACAAGGCTGAGGCGAGGCTGACAACGTCTACTGGATGCGATGCGGCGTCAACACTGATGGTAAGCGGTGGTGATAAAATAAAGACCGTGATGACAAAATTGAAGATGCAAATTCGGAGGAAAATGAGAAAAAGATCATGGAAAGGCTAAAAGCTCTAAAAGCTTGAAACCAACCGCTGGAGCACGGAAAGAAACATCAATGAGATGCCGGGTTCGGAGTGCACAGCTTCCATTGAGGGACCCTGCGCTGGAGGCACTGTTTCAGGACTCAGCGCATCCCGTGCGCATCCAATAAAAAGCAACAGAAACCAGGTAGACCAGACAATCATATAAATGGTCAATGGTAACTCTTGCTGTACAACATACTAATTAGGTACATTGACGTGATGAGCGTAAAACGTCCCCATGACTAACGGGGCACGCAATTAAAAACATTCCTTGGGAAACGTATGGAAATGGTGCTGTTATTCAAAACGAAACCAAAATAAATGTTACGAGAACACGAGAAATATACAATTCAATAGACAATACCTATGATAGCATCAGAAGAGCCATCGCGCACTCGCGTGTTTATGCACGCATGCTTTCTTGGATGAGCTTGTACCCCTTGCGCTTTTTGGGCAGCTTGGCCAATGCCAGCTTGGCCCGTCCTATGGAGCGAGCCGCCGCCGGCAACACCCACTTCTCGGCCGCCATCGCCAGTGCAAAGTACATGATGCCCAGGAACAGCAGGAGGACCTTGAAATTCCACGAGATGGTGGTCAGCTCCATCAAGTTCTTCAGCCAGTGGGCAGGGCCGAGAATCATGTGCACGGTAACGAGCACCGTGACTGCAATCGTGGCGACGAAGGGCCAGTTCTGCCAAATGGCCTGTCGGAACGGCGGACCTGCGTTCAGCACGACACCCGACAGGATGTACTCAAAGCACGACACAAGGAACAGCGCTGTGTTTTCCGAGTTCTTGATGTTGGACTTGTCCGGGTCGATGACTGGCGGGATAAACCACGGTTCATGCCGGACAACCAAAAACGTAACGGTTTGGATGGCAATGCAGATTGCCATCTGGCCGAGCAGCGGCGCCAGCACCTTGCGGGAAACAAGATCAGCCATTGGTCGTTTCTTGCCGAGCTCGGGAAAGGGTCCGGCCCAGCTCATAAAGACCGCAATCGGCAGAATGAGGGCCAGGTCGATAAACAGGAACTGGAAATCGCCGAGGTTCGATGCCGAGGCATACAAAAAGCTGACGGATGTGAACTGGATCGCTGAGTACAGGCTCATATACTTGAAGCAGCTGAAGCTCGTCACCAGCGACGCGCGGCCTTCGCGAATCACCTCGGGCACGCAGCGGATGTCAAAGATCTGTGATGTAAACGGCGCAGCAACTGACGCCTCGGCCTCCGACAGCGAGATGCCGACATCAGCAGCCTTGAGAGCAGCACAGTCGTTCGCTCCGTCACCACAGAAGCCGCAGCAGTAGTCGATGCTCTGCAGCTTCTCAACCAGCTCATGCTTCTCATCAGGCGACATGCGAGCAAAGACCTTGCCGCAGATGAGCATTCTGTGGAGGATCTCGGGCGGCGCGTAGTCGACAATCCAGCGGAAAACATCGCCGCTCACGGCTACGGAGTAGTTTCGCAGATTGGAAATATCGTACGGCAGGGATGCGTCGCCTTCTGGTGGTGCAGGGAGAGGCAAAAGCGTCTTCTCGTCGAGCTGGTAGATGCTGTTGTCGATGCTCTCCCACTGGAGCTTTGACGTTGGGTCTTGAGCATTGCCTCGGACAAACCGGGGCACAAAGCAATGCGCTGTCTTGTTGATAAGTTTGCATTCACGGGCAACGCTGATGGCCGTCAAGATGTTGTCTCCAGTCACCATGACAGCGCCAATGTTGGACTGGATGAGCTTCTCCAAGACGGCCGACGTCGTCGGCTTCAGCTTGTTCTCAAAGACGATGAAGCCCACAAAGTCCAGATCGGACTCGGCGTCGTGACGCTTCATCTTCTGCGCGCGAACCCAGCTGAGCTTCGGAATGTGCTTTGTGGCACAGCCGATCACGCGATAGCCCTTGTGCGTGTATGATGCTAACAAGTCATCGTAGTCGGCCGGCAGGCTCTCTGGCCGGCAGATTTCCCGCATGCACTCCGGCGCACCCTTGACGTAGACATCGCCACTGGGCTGGCCGTAGATACGCACAATGACACTGGCCCGGCGCAGCTGGGAGACAAACTCAAACGACCGCACGACACCGAGCTCAAAAGGATTCTCAGTCGCTGCTGTGGCTGCCAGTGAGGTTCTGCCATTGGACGCAGAGGGACGGGTGTCCAGGTCGTACACAACATCGGGCGGGGGACGAGCAACAGCCGGTGCAAGGCTACCTTGGTTCTCCTCGTCGTCCTGATCTCTTGAAGCGTTTTGGTTACCTTCGTCAAACGTCCAGTTTGTAAATTCAAACATTTTCAGATCTAGAGGGTCACCGACCAGTTCATCGTCCACTGATCGCAAGGAGTGGCACGTGGCCATGGTAAAGAGAGCAGCGCGGCGAGCATCGTCGTAGGTGGCAATTGCCGTCCGTTTCGCACTCTGCTGCGCAGGGCGGGCAGGCACCAGCAGAGACGGCTTCGAAATCACCTCGCCGAAACGATTGGCGGCATGGTCGACCACACGAACACCCAGAACGTCCAGGCCGTCCTCGGTTAGTGTCCCCGTCTTGTCGAAGCACATGATATCTAGCTTTCCGCCGACATTGACGCGCTGTGGGCTGATACAGAAAATCTTCTTGGCCCGGAGCCGACTGATGGCAAAGTTTGTACCAATGGTGAGAGTAGCCGGCAGGGCAGGTGGCACGACAATGGTGATCAAATCCAATGCACGAACAACAATGAGATGCCAGGCCAGGCCAAGACGGACGAAGTTAATAAACGACGCAATGAAACCGAGCAAGGCAACACAAGCCATCACTGAGATATAACGGAACGAATCTCGATAAAACTTGAAGCCAGAGGGTTTCGGGAACAGCATGGACCGCACCAGTGATCCCTTGGTCGTATTGAAGCCGGTGCGGAGAACCATGGCAAGGGCCACGGCCTCCTCCTCGTCGCGTGCATCCTGAGGTTTCCGGGAACGGACAATTTTTGTGCCGCAGAACAAAAAGTGCTTTGCAACTTCAGGTAAGATGGTCGGGGCGGCAAGATCCAGCAGTCGTATGCTCGTGTTGGTGGCCGGCGTCTTGGACACGGGGACAGATTCGCCCGTGAGCATGCTCTCGTTGACGATGCAGTCGCCGCTGAGCAGCAAGCTATCGCTAGGGAACTGCGTAAGGCTCGGGTCGCTGACTTCATAAACATCGCCGGGAACAAGGTCGCCTGAAGACACGGTCCGCCAAAATCCATTGCGCAAGACACGCACGTCACATTCGAAGCGTGAGATTTCCCGTAGTCGGCGCATGGTAGACCGAGTCTCTATGAGAGTTGTGGTGATGCTGCCAAACGACATGAGGAAGATGGCGATTGCGTAGTAATAGTACTCGTCCATGGACCAGAGGACCAAACTGGCAATCTGGAATACATAGAAGGGATGGAAAACCTCATCGACAAGAAGCTTGAAGACGGACTTCTGCTCGATATCGATCAAGTTTGACCCAAAGACCTGTGTCCGAAAGCCCTTTTCATCGCTATCGAGACCAGCACGGATCTCGCGAACGTCCTGCCATAGTGGGTCCTTCCAGCCGGCCGAGAGCACAAACTTGTCCCGTTGGGGGTGGTAATACAGGCGCACATAGCGATAGTTGAGCCCACGCAGGTCTTTCAACAATGGGTCGGGATCCTCGTCCTCGTAAACGTCGCTGGCCGTCTTGCGTGAAGCACCAAATATGGTTGATAGCGGCCGGTTGTAGTCTGTGTCATCGACGTCTAGAATGGCCATCTCGTTCCACTGGTTCTCAACCACGACCCAGGTGCACTCGCGAAGAGGGCACGCGCGGCCAACAACGCGGACGTGCCAGCGTGGAATCCACCGGAACAAAAGCCAGGCGAGGCCGAACGAGAGTACGCAGAGCAGTGCATAGATCGTCTTGCCAACACGGCTGGTGCGGAACCCTGCAATGACAATGTACAGGTCCTCGTTGGCAAGGTACGTCTTTTGACTCACGCGACCGCTACCATACTCACTAGCAGCAACCGAGGCTCCGCTGCTTCGGCGCCGCAGCAGGCCAGCACGGGTAGACGTCCGAGATAGCGTGGAAGAGCGGCGGTGAAGTACGAAGTCATCGGGATCGGCCGCACTTTCGAGATCAGCCGAGTCATCCTCCTCTTCCGTCGCAAACTCGGAACCAGCGCCGCCGTTCCACTCAAGGTCTTCTTCGTAATGGTGCGAGCTGTATGACCCAACCAGAAGCCGTTCGGCCTCGAGGCTGATAGACTGGGAGTCGTCGTCGCCGCGGCGGTGGCGGACCGGAGCCTGAGCCTGAGCTCGGTCCTGTTCTTCATCGTTATCCGTGTAGTATGCGAAGCTGGCAGTCGAATCGGCTCGTGATCGGCGATGCGAGAAGGCAGCAATGCTCGAGGGTAGGCTCTCGGCCATGGGACCGGAGTACAGCTACGGCCGGCTCAGTATGGGGGGCGCAAAAGGAAGCGCCGTCGGGCATAAGAATCGTCCACCACTCACCTCGTCATGCGCCATTTCCACATCTTCAAAGACGCTGGTCGAGCTCTGATTCGAGTTTAGACGGTAAAGCGACGGGCCCATGGCGCCCTGGTCCTGGCGGGCCGCCTCCGCCTCGGAAGGACTGAGGGGCTCGCCATCGCTGCCATTCATTGCGCCCGTATCCGCTGCCCGGGCAATTATCACGAGTGCCGAGTCGGAGAGTCGTAGGGGCCGAGGTGCACAAAGAAAAAACTGTACGAGTGCTAACTGTGACACATGACAGCAACAAGGGCACAACTGGCAGTGGCCTGGCAAAAAAAGAGTGTCGCACGGTGATGTCGTCCGCGGACTGACGGCAGCGAATGCGCGTGCTGTCGTGCGTATTGAGCGTGCAATGTGTACGTGCGTGGCTGTGGTTGCTCGTGAGTGTGTTATCTTACATTGGCAATATTTTAAGCTGTGCGGGCGGCGAGATTACGGCGCCAGTCACGCCTACTCTACATTCGTAAAAAAAAGTAAGATAATTACTACAGCACACATGATGACGTCCTACTGGACAATGGTAGATATGGTGGGGGAGCTATGGCGCTAAAAAGGAAGGCGCTTTGCGCTGGTGGCCGGTGACAGACAGGCAAGACCGCCTGTAAAAGCAGCAAGCGCGATAGTGGGCCTCTGGCTTCGATGTCCACAGTCGCGCCTTCTTGGACGGAGTACAGAAGTAATGCTTTATATTTTATCAGGAAGAGGAATAAGCTTAGTGTAGTCGTTGACGATCCTAAAGCCCTCACCAGCACAAGGCATCTTAATTTGCACGAGCTCAAAGCTTTAACATGCAAAGGTTGGGCCTTTCATTTTTGCAGGTTCTGGCCCAGCTAGATAATTCTCTGCAGAAGCATTACTCCAATTGTACTACAGAATGGCTGGCTGCGTACCGATGAGCGGTCTGGCCACGGCCGTAACTGAATCTGGTTGGTTCTTGCCTAATTAATGCCTGGCCACCACGTATGAGACGACAGGTGTTGGGGAAGGAACCACTGGGGCACGTCTGGCAGCCAGGAGCACCTCAGATGCTGCCTCGGCCGGTTCAAAGCAACCTTCTTTGTTACAGTTTTATGAGACAAAGGAACGGCAGGACAAGAGAACAAGGCTCAGTGTTGGACGGCAACAGAATACGCACAAGCTCCTAGCAGCCTGGGCAAGACCATCGCCCAAGCCTTCACCGAGCTCGCCTGGTTTTTCTAGAAGGACGCAGCGAAGGCGCAACATTGGAGAAGTGAGAAGAAAAGCGGGCCACCTTCCCGTGCAACCAATGACTGCGACCCAACGTGGCAAGTGGGAGACAAGAGTGGCGGCAACCAACGAAATGAAGGGCCCCCAAGGCGACAGAGAAGCCCAGCACGCCCAGAGACCTAGCCAGAAGCGAGCGGTCCCCCATTTCCCTCTTTCTCTCCCGGCTCCTTTCCCACCGCTCAGCAGAAAATTTCCCTGGCGTCCCCCAAAGGAATTCTCGACCCCGCCGCCAAAATTCCCATACTAAAATTTACTTCCCAACCCTCTTCGCTGTCTCCTTACTTCACCTCCTCTCCCTTTCACCACGTCTCTCTTTCTCTCCGTTCCCTCCTACGTCCATTTCTTCACCTCCCCGAATCGACGAATCGCGACCAAACGACCACCGACCTCCTGTTCGTCCCGAGGTGTTCCATTGTCGTCTTTGATACCTTTCATCCCCCACTATCACCATTCGTCCGCCAGCAGCCATGGCCGAGCCCATCCGCAACAAGCGGCCTGATGCCGCCGCACCGTGAGTGAACGGCTCCTTTTGGCAGGCCTGGCTACTTTTCCGAAACTGTGTCCGATTCGTTGGCTCGCGAGGCCGCATTCGACTGCAGTTTTGGAGAGTGGGCGAGAGTTTGTTTTGTTGGGACGCGTGTTAACGATTTTGATATAGGACGCCGCAAAACACGCCCGCCAACAATGCCCCCATCTCCTCGCACGCCCAGCAGCCCGGCGTTCCCAGCATCTCTGAGGGTGAGTTCCGTTTGTGCTTTTTGTGCTGTGATTGTCAAAGTCCTGGACCCGACAGGTCAAATGATGCGCGATGTGGCTGCTCCTGCCACCCCCAAAGGCAGGGGTCCCCGCGTTTTGTACTCCCGGGCCCTACCATTGCTAACGGCTTGCCAACCGCCAACAGAGCCGGTCGACCTTGCTGCTGCCGCGTCCCTTTTTGCCCAGAATCCCCGCCTTGTCAGCATGATCCAGGGCAAGCTCGGCAGCCTCGTGGGCCGCTCGTCTGGCTACATTGAGTCGCTGCCGCCGCAAGTCAAGCGCCGTGTCTCCGGCCTGAAGGGCATCCAGAAGGAGCACTCGAAGCTAGAGGCCGAGTTCCAGGAGGAGGTTCTCCAGCTCGAGAAGAAGTACTTCGCCAAGTTCACTCCCCTGTACGAGAAGCGCTCCAAGATCATCAACGGCGCCAACGAGCCTACCGCGGAGGAGATCGCCGCCGGCGAGGAGGAGGAGGAGGAGGAGGATGGGGATGAGGATGGCGAGGAGGCCCACAAGACCGAGACCAAGGCCGAAGAGGCCGAGGATACCTCTACCGAGCCTGTCTCTGGTATCCCGGAGTTCTGGCTGTCGGCCATGAAAAACCAGATCTCGCTCGCCGAGATGATCACCGACCGCGACGAGGGCGCGCTCAAGCACCTGACGGACATCCGCATGGAGTACCTCGACAAGCCGGGCTTCCGCCTGATTTTCGAGTTCGCCGAGAACGACTACTTCACCAACAAGACCATCTCGAAGACATATTTCTACCAGAGCGAGTCCGGCTACGGCGGCGACTTTATCTACGACCACGCCGAGGGCGACAAGATCAACTGGAAGGCCGAGAAGGACCTGACCGTCCGCATCGAGCAGAAGAAGCAGCGCAACAAGAGTAAGTTGCTGTTTTGTGGCCCGAGTTGATGTTCAAATGGTTCATGTCTTGGTGGGCCCCACATGACGTGACTGGGGAAACATCACATGCTAATGATGACCTCACAGACACCAAGCAGACCCGCATCGTCAAGAAGACCGTCCCGACCGAGTCGTTCTTCAACTTCTTCTCGCCGCCTGAGCCCCCGGCAGAGGATGACGAGGAGGCAGCCTACGACATCGAGGACCGCCTCGAGCTCGACTACCAGCTGGGCGAGGATATCAAAGAGAAGCTGATTCCCCGCGCCATTGACTGGTTCACGGGCGAGGCTCTGGCCTACGAGGAGATCGACGAGGATGACCTGAACGAGGACTTTGACGACGATGAGGATGATGAGGACGACCTGAGTGAGGACCACGACGAGGACGACGACTCTGACGAGGACGACGTAAGTACTGATGCTTAGCCCAGAACTTGCCTTCGCTGTAAAGTGGAAAGACACTGACGGTTTTCAACAGGATGATAGCTCGAAGCCGAAACCTGACGCGCAGGAGTGCAAGCAAAGCTAGACGGGCACCACGCCGTTGTCTAAGCCGATGTGTTATATTCCTAGTCGAGGCATCCTTGATCCTTGCGGCATTGGGAGTTCACGCGAATACTAGATGGGAAGATGGAGCTATTCAAAATTGATAGGAGCAACGTAAGCAAGGTAGAGAGGATGTTTCCGGACTGGCCAGAGTTATGCGCAGTATAGTGCAGCTTACCCGAACGAATCCCCCCTCTTTGTCCTGCCTTGCTCCTTGATATACAATTCTCCTCTTGCGTACTAGACAGTGCTATGTCGCCGTCCTACCAAACGTAGGAACCGCCCCCAAGTGACACGGTCGAAGACGTCTTGACGTTTTACACAGAAACAAGGAAAGACCTAAAAAACAAATACAAAACGAGAGAGAAACCACAAAAAAAAAAAAACGTACACGGGGAATGGATCAGGGGTGGAAAATAAGATGTGATCAGGATCATTTTTTTCTGCTCTTGTTGCACTTTGGCTTCTTTTAACTTGATATGCTTTTCTGTGTCGTTTCGCGTTCCTTGGGTTATTGGCCTTTCACCACCCTCCTTTGTTACTTTTTACCCCTTCATTACACCCCCTTAATAGTTTGCTGCATTTAATTCACTTCCATCTAGTAATCAATCGATGTTAATATCCTCTTTGTGCGCGTTCGTAGCTGCTACTGTATGGATTGGCATGCTTCGAACTTTGATGTTCAATATACAGCAGGCCCCGAAGCCGGCACATATGCACGCTCTTTATTCCTGTGTGCCTCATACCACTCTTCTTCGATATGACAATAGCGATACGTCGTATTGTTTTGCCGTTTACTAACGTGGAAATTCCGAAGGATTTGCGGAGAGCTCACGGATGCACGAAAAAAACGGCCGTGTAAGAGTCACAGTATTGCTGTGTTTGTTTGCCCACCTCCCGTTTGCGGAGCCTAACTTTAGGAAAGATGAAAGTAATGACGAAAAAGATACATAAAATAATAGAGAGACTGATTTTTGCAGTCATACAAACTTTGGCATTGGGCGGTGCCATGAGAAAGACCTTGAAGAAGACCTTGAAGACCTTGAAGAAGACCTTGAAGACCTTGTCGGAAGAATACACGAGCCTTGCGGTAGAATTAAACAAGCCAGCCATAAAGAAAACAGTACATAAGAACCAAATATTGCCCAGCCGGCGTCGTTGCTGGTCCCTCTTTGAGCACGCCAAAGAGTCATCATTTAGACTGGCGTGGGGGTAGCCGTCGTTGTGAATGGCTTGTAATTACTCTTGCGGGTGTAAGTGAGCGACGTGAGGTAGTTTATTAAGGCGTAGGCAAAAAAAGTCGACAGGTGAAAATTTTTCGCCGCTGGTTGCTCTGTCATGGTCCTGGTGAGAGGTCCAGAGCCTTCCGAAAGTCGGTGTTTGAACGCAACAAGGCGAGTATTAGTGGACACAACCTTCCGTGGTTTACTCCAGCTCTGTCGCTCTTGCTGAAAGAGGAACGGCCGCCAGTCCGCCCGGGTTTGTGAGTCAACGAGCAAGGGAAACAAAAGGAGGGGCGTTGAAAGCTGTTCCTGCCGTGTAAGACTTGCCAATTGGGCTAGTATTAATACCTCGCAAACGACGCCCCCGCTATCGCTCCAATTCGTAACGAAGGTGGCCAATCCCTCCATTTTTTTCTGGTTCGTGATTTACGCTGCCAACTGACTGACATCACGACATCCCCCACCTCACTCCTTAAAAAAACAACCCTCGAAATTCGAGCATCATATGCTATTGTTGTGTACAACCCTAGACAGAAATACGGCAGTGCTTTCGTGTAACTCGAGAGCTTCACCAAATCGGATCCGCAACTCGAACCCCTCCCCCACCTTCAATTGAACATCGCAATGGCAGCAAAACCGCAAAACATTGCCAGCCGGCCCGCGGCGCCGCTCTCTGACGCCAATACGCAATTCGTGTCGACCTCCCCGACTACTACCTTCACGTCTCCCCCGTCCAGCTTCAACGCCTATGGCAGCCGGACCGGTACCGGTAGCTTTAGCAGCACCGGCGCCGCTGGTGACAGCCGTGTGGGCGGGAACGCCAAGCCGCTCAAGCCCTTCAACTCGACCGACATCAAGATCCTGCTGCTCGAAAACGTCAACGAGAGTGGCCGTAGCATCCTGACAGGCCAGGGCTACCAGGTCGAGTACCTCAAGTCTTCGTTGCCCGAGGACGAGCTGATTGCCAAGATCCGCGACGTGCACGTCATTGGCATCCGCTCCAAAACGCGGCTGACGGAGAAGGTGCTGGCAGCAGCTAAGAGCCTGCTTGTGGTCGGCTGCTTCTGCATCGGCACCAACCAGGTCGACCTCGACTACGCGGCCAAGAATGGCATTGCCGTCTTCAACTCGCCCTTTGCCAACTCGCGCAGTGTCGCCGAGCTGATGATCGGTTGGATCATCTCGCTGGCGCGCCAGCTTGGCGACCGCTCCAGCGAGATGCACAGCGGCACCTGGAACAAGGTCAGTGCGCGCTGCTGGGAGATCCGCGGCAAGACGCTGGGCATTGTCGGCTATGGCCACATTGGCTCGCAACTGTCGGTGCTGGCCGAGGCCATGGGCATGTCGGTCATCTACTACGACATTGTCACCCTGATGGCCCTGGGCAAGGCACGCCAGGTCGCCTCGCTCAACGAGCTGCTGCGCGAGGCCGACTTTGTCACGCTGCACGTTCCTGCCACCCCCGAGACCCGCAACATGATTGGCGCTGCCCAGCTGGCCCAGATGAAGACGGGATCGTACCTGCTCAACGCCAGCCGCGGCACAGTCGTCGACATTGCGGCGCTGGTCGATGCGCTCCGGGCAGGCAAGCTGGCCGGTGCGGCGCTGGACGTGTACCCGCAGGAGCCCGGCGGAAACGGCGCTTTCTTCAACGGCTCGCTGAACCCCGGTTGGGGCGACGAGCTGCGCGGCCTCAAGAACGTGATCCTGACGCCGCACATTGGCGGCAGCACGGAAGAGGCCCAGCGCGCTATTGGTGTCGAGGTCGGCGACGCACTCGTCCGGTACATCAACCAGGGTATCACCCTTGGCAGCGTCAACCTGCCCGAGGTCAACATGCGCTCATTAACGCTCGAGGAGCCCAACCACGCGCGCGTCATCTACATCCATCGCAACGTTCCCGGTGTGCTGCGCCGTGTCAACGAGATACTAGGCGACCACAACGTCGACAAGCAGATTACTGATAGCAAGGGCGATGTAAGTAACCCCACATACACTGTAGAGCACACCCTTTCTGGAAACTGTGTCAAGTTCACTAACGTCGTTTAGATTGCCTACCTGATGGCCGATGTCAGCGATGTTAAGCCCAGTGACCTTAAGGAGATTACCGATAGCCTCGAGGGTCTCAGCTGTACGTATATGTCATGCACATTTTATTTTTATTTGATTTTTTTTTTCGCCACCGAGGAACATGCTAACTCACCGTCCAGCTTGCATCATGACCCGTGTGCTTTACTAAACTGACGACATTGTTGTCACCTTTGTGAGCTCTGTGTGGCTCCTCTCGCATATGATTTTCTATCGGCGTCGAAAATAAATAAAACATGAGCAAAGCGGCAAACAAAACCAATACCATACCGCTGCAAAGCGATATCACGTATAAAAAGGCGCAAACTTCCTGCGTCATGCTTTTCATTGATTTTTTTTATTTTTTTTATTCCTTCTTTTGCATTTCTTCCTTATCGGTCGACAGCTCACCTGTTCAACATGGACGAGCACAATTCGGGCGCTCCCCCGTCGCGGTCTGGCCTGGCACTGTTGATTTTTTTTTCCTGGGATATATCATGGGACGAGTTTCAACAATAAATAAAGAAGAGCATAATATAGATTGCATGGGCGGAATTGGGATATTTTATTACAAGGCCGTTTTTGACTGCCTAATATACCGCATGTCCTGTGCATGGCCCACGGGAGACACCCCAAGACGAGACAAAACAACGGTTTTCATCGCGTGCAAGGAAACATCTGACGTTGTGATTTTGCTGTTCTGCTTTGCTTCCCTATTTCGTGTCTCTTATTTCGTCAGTTCGTCCACTGCACTGGACCCAACACTTTCATCTCCTCATCTCTTAATGTCTGTGCTCCACAACTACATCCTCAAAGACCCTGTCGGAAAACAACCATGTCGACGCGTGAAGGCTTCCTCGCCTTGAATCGCCCCATAATTAAAGGAGATCCTAGCTGTTGTGCTCCACAGGCAGATCTTGGTCCGAAATTAATAAAAAAAGTGAAGGAAAGAGATGAAGAAAGCAGGCAAATTAGGACATAAGGCAAGACAAAAGAAGCTGTCAACCTGAAGGCAAGAAGAAAAGAACAATGCGGACTACTGAGCAGCGTCCTTCTGGAACGTATACACATACATTGTAAAATGACACAGTTAAATGCACCGCAAATCCGCTTAGAGGCGTCGCCACTCTCTCAGCCTCTCAGTAAAACACCACAAATCACAAAGGCAGCGGCCAATATGGGTCGGTGATGTTCAACCTGTCAGGCTGGACGCGTTTTGAACATCTACCCGGTAACATTGAACCTGCCACTGGTGACAAAGGTACGTCGTGCCGTTCTCCGCGACGTAGTTTTCGCATACTCCCTTGTCCTCCTCAGCGATGATGCAGAATTGCTCTCCGTGGAGACGAACCGCGCCATCTCAGAAAGACACGCGTTTGGGGTCCTTTTAACTGGCTTATCCGTGACACGCGTTTCATGTTTAGGTGGATGGAGCAAACGGTATCGAAAACGGCAACGGGAAAATTGACGAGAGGAAAAGGGGCTCAAGGACCCGCTAGCGTATGCTGTAAATGGCAGTTGATCGCTGCTGATGGATCACCTACACCGCCGTGAAAGCACATTGGCCGCCTGTATTTCGTCACGACAAGCCGCTGTGTCGCCGCTGATCAAGTTCATGGAGAGAATGCATCTAACGGGACGAGGTTCGCGCAGTACCAATGAGCCGATGTACGTTTCTTTTACGAAACGTCCTGGCGAATAAACATTCAACCCCTGAACCATACTCGAACTTTATACCGTCATACCCAAAAATCACTTTTGGAAAGGGGACGGAGATGCTCCAATGATGGGCAGCAAGGGTTTCCCTCCTGCATCAAAACTGCAAAATTACCCATTGGATTTCAGCCATATTTTATAGAAGCCAACCCGCTAGAGATGGCACCAAGATCGATCGCTCGGTGCTTGGTCAGGGACTCTTAGTGAACCTAGCGCTACCTGTTGAGGGGGGCCCGCCACTAAGAATATAGCGCAGCCGCAACTGGTTGGTAGGTTGGACTCTCCCTTTACCTGTGTGCCTGCCCGAGCTGCCCTCCCTCAGCTTCCCATAGGCGTGGTGTGCCGCACGTTTTGAGCTGGCCACACCTTCTCCAATCGCGCGTTTTCGCTGCGCCTGCCGTTTGTGTGCACGTGCATGCGTGCATGCGCGTTTGTCCATGTTTTGTCTTGTGTTTGTGACGTTCTTTCCTCGCCAGTCAACAGAAACCGAGCGTACACCGAATGGTGCAAAACTCCTCTGAGCGAATGAGGAAGGAGCTCCCTGTGGCCGATGTGTTCAAGGTGAGGCCTGCAGCCGCCCACCCCTGAAAAAATGGGACAATGCGGTCAGGAAACATGCCTCTTTTCGCGTCTTGTCTTAGCAAACAATTAGTGCGAAATGCCCTGTTTTCAGCCATCGCTTATTCTTCTAACAGAGCGCCCAGTGTCTTATTCTGTATCTTACAGGTGTTGTTAGTTCTCTGCGCCTTCCGTCTTGTTTTTCCCTCGTGTCTCCATTAACCCAGGAAAGTGCAACCGTCCCATCGTCTCGTACCAAGACATTTTCTGTATCGTGGAAATCCCGTCGTCTTCCTTTTCTGTTTCTCTTTTTTTTTTTGTTCCTTCTTCCTATCTTTGCGTCTGCGTCTTCTGTGTTTCTTTGTTCGACCCCTTTTCCACCGTCTCCTCTTTATTCTTTTTGGTCCTTAGTCTTAATGCGTTCCCGTCTAGGGGACCCCTACACATAAGTAGCGTCTTTTTTTTTTGCCAACTGTTCCCCTTTCCCGCGCCTCCACACTCCTTTTCTTCGACCTGGCCCTATCGAGACCTCTCCTAGCCATTATCTTTCCTCTCCATCTACGAGCAGCTCGCACCGCACTCGACTGCATCAGGTTACCTGTCGACGATACCGGGCACAACGCACTTTGATCTGCCGTCTCTTTCCTCCCTCCTTCCTCCTCCCATCAGACCCCCATTCTGTCTCGACTGGCGCTGTAGATTTCCATCACCGCCTTTCTTGGCTCTTGATCGACCTTTACCGCCGTTTGACCTGCTTGTGGGCCCCTTTTTTTCTCCCCAAGGCAGCCTTGACCTCGTCTTCCGATTTTCGACGTTTCGGCATCTCACTTGCTCGTGCCTTCCACGAAAGCAGAGCTCGTTCTCTACTTCTCTCGGCCGCCGGCCGCTTTCTTTCTTGTCCATCTTCCCACCCATTCAGCCATGGCGGAAACATACGACGTCGGCACGCGGGCGTGGCAGCCCGATGCCACCGAGGGCTGGGTAGCTTCCGAAGTCGTGAAGAAGGACATCCAGGGCTCCAAGGTCATACTGGACTTTAAGCTCGAAAATGGCGAGGTAGGTTTGCTCCGAGAAGAATGGTTTGAAGGAAAGAAGTCCAAAACGAAGTCCCTGAAGCTAACCTCAACTTCAACGGTACAGACAAAATCTGTCGAGGTCACCACAGAAGCTCTGGCCAGTGGCAGTGATCCGTCGCTGCCACCACTGATGAACCCGACCATCCTCGAAGCCAGCGACGATTTGACAAACTTGTCCCATTTGAACGAGCCTGCAGGTACGTCCTTGTCGTTATTTGTTATCCGTATTGGTGGCGGTGGTGATGTTGACTCTCGTGTTCTGTTGATCGCGGAGCTTCTGCATCTTCGTACAACCCTTTGGGAGGTGTTTCGAGGCGTCTGGACTAACATGGGTTCTCCCTCTCTCACAGTTCTTCAAGCTATCCGCCTTCGCTACGCCCAGAAGGAAATCTACACATACTCCGGCATTGTTTTAATAGCAACAAATCCCTTTGCCCGTGTCGACTCCCTCTACGTCCATGGCATGGTCCAGGTCTACGCCGGCAAGCAGCGTGCCACCCAGGCGCCCCATCTGTTCGCCATTGCCGAAGAGGCCTTTATCGACATGCTGCGCGACAACAAGAACCAGACTATTGTCGTCTCCGGTGAATCGGGTGCGGGCAAAACAGTCAGCGCAAAGTACATCATGCGGTACTTTGCGACGCGCGAGTCACCCTCGAACCCCGGGTCTCGGTCCAAGAAGGGCCCTGATGCCATGAGCAAGACCGAGGAGCAGATCTTGGCGACAAATCCCATCATGGAAGCCTTTGGCAACGCCAAGACCACCCGCAACGACAATTCGTCCCGTTTCGGCAAGTACATCGAGATTATGTTCGACGACAAGACCAACATCATCGGCGCCAAGATCCGCACCTACCTGCTTGAGCGCTCGCGTCTCGTTTTCCAACCCCTCAAAGAGCGCAACTACCACATTTTCTACCAGCTGGTTGCTGGTGTAACCGACGAGCAGCGCAAGGAGCTCGACATCCTCCCTGTCGACCAGTTCGAGTACCTCAACCAGGGTAACACCCCAATTATTGACGGCGTCGACGATAAGGCTGAGTTTCTGGCCACCAGGGACTCGCTCAAGACCATCGGTATTGAAGAGGCGGAGCAGGATGATATCTTCAAGCTGCTGGCCGGTCTGTTGCACTTGGGCAACATCAAGATTGGCGCCACACGGACCGATGCCGTCTTGTCTGCGGAGGAGCCTGCTCTCGTGAAGGCCTGTGACATTCTCGGCATCAACGCGTCCGAGTTTGCCCGCTGGATTGTCAAAAAGCAGCTCATCACCCGCGGCGACAAGATCATCTCCAACCTTTCCCCCGCCCAGGCCTTTGTCGTCCGTGATTCCGTTGCCAAGTACATCTACTCTAGCCTGTTTGACTGGCTGGTGGAGGTGATCAACAACAGCTTGGCCACCGAGCAGGTCCTTAGCCGTGTCCAGTCCTTCATTGGTGTGCTCGATATCTACGGTTTCGAGCACTTTGCCAAGAACTCCTTTGAGCAGTTCTGTATCAACTACGCCAACGAAAAACTGCAGCAAGAATTCAACCAGCACGTCTTCAAGCTCGAGCAGGAAGAGTACCTGCGGGAAAAGATTGACTGGACCTTTATTGATTTCTCCGACAATCAGCCATGTATTGACCTTATTGAAGGCAAAATGGGCATCTTGTCACTGCTCGACGAAGAGTCGCGTCTTCCCATGGGCACCGATGAGCAGTTCGTCCACAAGCTGCACCAGAACTACGCACAGGACAAAAAGAACAAGTTCTACAAGAAGCCGCGGTTCGGCAAGTCGTCTTTCACCGTGTGCCATTATGCCGTCGACGTCACCTACGAGTCTGAGGGCTTCATCGACAAAAACCGCGACACTGTTCCCGATGAACACCTTGCTGTGCTGCGTGCCTCTAGCAATAAGTTCCTCACTCGCGTTCTTGACGCTGCGTCTGCCGTCCGTGAAAAGGACCTGGCCTCGTCTGCGACTACGGCTGTCAAGCCGGCTGCAGGCCGTCGCATCGGCGTTGCCGTTAACCGGAAGCCGACACTGGGTGGCATCTTCCGCTCCTCGCTCATTGAGCTGATGAACACCATCAACAACACCGATGTGCACTACATCCGTTGTATCAAGCCCAATGAGGCCAAGGAGGCTTGGAAGTTCGAGGGTCCGATGGTCTTGAGCCAGCTTCGTGCTTGTGGTGTCCTCGAGACTGTGCGCATCAGCACAGCAGGTTACCCAACTCGGTGGACGTACGAAGAATTTGCTCTGCGGTACTACATGCTCGTCCACTCCTCCCAGTGGACCTCAGAGATCCGCCAAATGGCAGATGCCATTCTGACCAAGGCTCTTGGCACAAGTACGGGGAAGGGCGTTGACAAGTACCAGCTGGGTCTGACCAAAATCTTTTTCCGCGCCGGTATGCTCGCCTTCCTCGAGAACCTGCGAACTACCCGTCTCAACGACTGTGCAACCATGATCCAGAAGAATCTGCGCGCCAAGTACTACCGCCGCCGCTACCTTGCGGCTCGCGAGGCCATTATCAAGGTCCAGGCCGCCGCTCGCGCCTACAACGCTCGCCGCCGTGCCCAAGAGTTGCGCACGATCCAGGCAGCGACCACCATCCAGCGTGTGTGGCGCGGCCAAAAGCAGCGCAAGAACTTCCTGCGCATTCGCGCCGATGTCGTGCTGGCCCAGTCAGCTTTCAAGGGCTACTTGCGGCGCAAGCAGATTATGGAAACTCGCCTCGGCAATGCTGCCCTTGTCATCCAGAGAGTCTGGCGCTCACGCCGTGCCATGCGTGGCTGGCGGTCGTACCGCAACAAGGTTGTCCTGGTCCAGAGCCTGTGGCGTGGTCGCAAAGCTCGGCGCGAGTACAAGACCATTCGCGAGGAGGCTCGCGATCTGAAGCAGATCTCATACAAGCTGGAGAACAAGGTCGTGGAGCTGACACAGTCACTGGGCACTATGAAGGCTCAGAACAAGGAACTCAAGAGCCAGGTCGAGAGCTACCAGGGCCAGATCAAGTCATGGCAAACGCGCCACAAAGACCTGGAGCAGAAGACAAAAGAGCTACAGACGGAGGCCAACCAGGCCGGTATTGCTGCGGCCCGTCTCTCGCAGATGGAGGACGAGATGAAGAAGCTGCAGCTCAGCTTCGACGAGTCAACCACCAATGTCCGCCGCATGCAGAAGGAGGAACAGGACCTCAAGGACTCGCTGCGCGCCACCAGCACAGAACTCGAGACTGCCCGGCAAGAAGTCACCAAGTCCGAGGCCGAGAAAAACAGCTTGCGCCAGCAGCTCGCCGACATGCAGGAGGCTCTGGAGCAAGCCCGCCGCTCTGCTCCTATCATAAACGGCGACATGAACGGCGCCGCCCACGACGTCAACGGTGCCCAGCCGGTGGCCAACGGCCTGATCAACCTTGTTTCTTCCAAGAAGCCCTCGAAGCGCCGCAGCGCCGGTGCCGAGCCGCGCGAGTTGGACCGCTACAGCACGACGTACAACCCAAGACCCGTTTCGATGGCTGTCACCGGCCGCCAGAACGGTGCTGGTGTCGACAACGTGGAGCTCGAGCTCGAAGGCCTGCTGGCCGACGAGGAGGGTCTGAACGAGGAGGTCACTCTCGGCCTGATCCGCAACCTGAAGATCCCGTCGCCGAACACGACACCGCCGCCTTCGGACAAGGAGGTGCTTTTCCCTTCGTACCTGATCAACCTGGTCACGTCGGAGATGTGGAACAACGGCTTCGTCAAGGAGTCGGAGCGCTTCCTGGCCAATGTGATGCAGTCAATCCAGCAGGAAGTGATGGAGCACGATGGCGAGGACGCTATCAACCCTGGCGCCTTCTGGCTGTCCAACGTGCACGAGATGCTCTCGTTTGTGTTCCTGGCGGAAGACTGGTATGAGCAGCAGAAGACGGACAACTACGAGTACGACCGCCTTCTTGAAATCGTAAAACACGACCTGGAGAGTCTTGAGTTCAACATTTACCACACCTGGATGAAGGTGCTCAAGAAGAGACTGCAGAAGATGATCATCCCGGCCATCATTGAGTCGCAGTCCCTTCCCGGCTTCGTTACGAACGAGAACAACCGGTTCCTTGGCAAGCTGCTTCAGTCGAACTCGGCTCCTGCCTACAGCATGGACAACCTTCTCAGTCTGTTGAACAGCGTGTACCGCGCTATGAAGGCGTACTACCTGGAGGACAGCATCATCACGCAGACGGTGACGGAGCTGCTGCGCCTTGTCGGTGTGACCGCCTTCAACGACCTTCTGATGCGGCGCAACTTCCTCTCTTGGAAACGTGGTCTCCAGATCAACTACAACATTACCCGTATTGAGGAGTGGTGCAAGAGCCACGACATGCCCGAGGGCACGCTCCAGCTGGAGCACTTGATGGTATGTGACGAGCCGTGCCTGGTTTCGACTCATGAAACTCACGACTAACTTGTGTTCTTTTCTAGCAAGCAACAAAGCTCCTGCAGCTCAAGAAGGCAACCTTGAACGATATTGAGATTATCCAAGATATCTGCTGGATGTAAGTTGATCGTCCTACATGAATACGTGGAGTCACATTTAGATACTGACTGCCTTCTAGGCTCTCACCCAACCAGATTCAGAAGCTACTGAACCAGTACCTGGTCGCCGACTACGAGCAGCCCATTAATGGCGAGATCATGAAGGCTGTTGCTTCCAAGGTCAACGAGAAGGGCGATGTCCTATTGCTGCAGGCTGTCGATATGGACGACAGTGGCCCGTACGAGATTGCCGAGCCGCGTGTGATTATGGCTCTCGAGACATATACGCCGTCGTGGCTGCAGACTCCGAGACTCAAGCGCCTGGCTGAGATCGTCTCGGCGCAGGCAATTGCTCAAGAGAAGCAGGACATGGAGTACGAGGAGCAGCCGGAGCTCGCCGATGTGGACGAGATGCCCGAGGCCATTGAGGCCAGCGCCTAGAGAGCGACTCTGGGACTTCGGTCCAGGCTGCCCCAACCCGAGGACTCTCCGACCACAGTGCTTCTTGCACCATTTGATAGTAACCGCAGTATGAGCCGTGGTCGAAGCCGCAACAGGAAGACATTCAACAAAAAAACCGGCAAGGTCAACCGGATTCACAAGTCGCTGAATTTCAGGCGGATACAGCCGCGGACAGGGCTTCAGCTGAGCTCTACCTTTGAAGAAAACGAAAGTGAACCACACTTGCACATTTTGTACGATGATGACAGAGAAAAAACCGACTGGGAGGAAATTGCACAATCACATTGTATTAGCTAGATTTTTTTTCTCATTCGGAAGGGGCAAATCTCTTTTGGCTTTGTCGGCTAGCTGGAGGTGTTTTTTGCTTCTATTTATTCCACCCTCTTCTCTTTTCACATCCCCATCCCATTATCCCACTCTTGAGACATTCTCAAATTCTTGTGCTTTTTTGTTTTATACTTTTTTGGCATTGCAGATTCTGCTTTTTCTTGGAGGAACTGGTTACTGGCTTATCCCGCTCCACTCGATTCTGGCGTGTTTTTTTTTTCAGTACCCATGTCCTTTTCCGTTGACCCTTTTGTCCATTACTACATATTAAACACCATTCCATCTCCATTCTTCTTCTTGTGTGTTTGATCCTAGTCTTGGTTGGTCCGTCGTCGTCAGTCTGACGAAGAAAACGGGCTGAACAAGTCGATCGCAATAGACAGGCGGCAAATCCCCTTTTTGAGCGTTGGCGGTAGCAATAGAAAGACGCGACATGAATTTGACTTCAAATTACCTCTATCTTACTAAATCGTGCATATATTTCATTAGTAGAGTGAAAATGCATGAGTTCAATGTGACAATGGTTGAGGATTGTCGCGATGTTAAAGGTTGACTTTCGCGGCACGTGATTGGCCGGCTGTCGATTTTCACTTTTTAATGGGGTAAAAATCTGCCGTTCAGTCAACATGCGACGACATTTGCTACTTACCTTCTTACCACTGCATTTCCAATAACCTGAACGCAAAGAAGAACACTGGACGTTTAGTATTTCACTCTTTGTTTTGTCGAAATACCGGCGACTGGCCATCTATCATCAGATCTTATTTATTGTTGCTTGAGAAAGCTATCCGTCTCAATAACAACCTCATCACATTCGCGTATATATCATACTTTATCTCCCACGTCAAGCACACACAATGGCGGATGAGGCTCCCGCCGCTCCGCCGCGGCGCAACCCCAACATCATCATCACCGGCACGCCTGGGACCGGCAAGACCACGCACTGCGAGGCACTTGCCACACGCATAGCCGCGGCCGCCAGCACAGCCGGCGCCGCTCCAGCCTCGAACGGCTCCAGCGACGCCGTGCTGGCCGAGCTTCACCATATTGCCGTCAACGACGTCGTCCGCGACCGCAACTGCCATGACGGCTGGGACGCCGAGTACCAAAGCTGGCTTGTCGACGAGGACCGCCTGCTCGACGAGCTCGAGCCGGACATGACCAGCGAGCGCGGCGGCTGCATTGTCGACTGGCACGCCTGCGACCTGTTCCCGGTGAGCTGGGTCGACCTTGTCGTCGTCTTGACGGCCGACACCGAGTCACTATATGATCGGTTGGCATTGAGGTAACAACTTTGGTCTTCGCACTTTGTAGTTTTTTTTTTTCTTTTTTTTTTCTTTTCTTTTTCTATCGAGTTTTTCCCGTTACTAACAACCTGTCTAGAAAATACCCCGAGGCCAAGATGCAGGAAAACATTGATGCCGAGATCATGCAGGTGCTCCTCCAGGAAGCGCACGACGCCTTTGACGAGGGCATGGTCGTGGAGCTAGCGTCCAACACGCCGGACGACATGGAGGCCAATGTGGACCGGATCGTGGCGTGGGTGGCCCAGTGGCGCAAGGACCAGGGCATTGACAAAGCGGATGAGTAGGGGTGGGAGACAACCTCTTTTGCAACCGTCTTGCCTTGTTATTTTTATTTTTATTTTTTTTAATTTTTTTTCAATGTTTTTTCTTGTTTGCGTTCACAATAGTTGCACAAAAGTTTCTGGGTTTCTATGGCATGCAATGGTACGGCGTTTTCTTTTACTCACTGGCGGGACTGGAGGCACCTAGATAGAGATAAAGGATGATATGACTATACCAAACCGAAATCGTGAAGAGATAGTAGTGTGATGTAAAGTGAAAAGATGAGATGAGACGGGATGAGATGGGCTGATTGCGGACGGGTCGTACAACATACGGGCGATGTAAAATGTAAATACGTTGGTTTAGCTGACAAAAGCAGCTCGTTCCCAAGAGAATGTGTGTCCCCGCTAGCGGCCATTAAGGCAATGGCGGCGCATCGACAATTTTTCTTATCTGTCACCGCCATAACGCTCGCGTTGCAGCGTATCAGCGTCCACCCGCATCACGTTGCAGCTTCAGCCTTGGCACGTCCTGAATTCGAGAATTCAAAGCCTGCTTCCTGTTTGTCATCCATTGCACTACTCTAATCGTCTTTTCTTTTGCCTCGCTTCAAAAAAGCACCTCTCCCCTTTCTTCCTCTTCAATCTCATCCTGAATTCAACCTCCGCACCAGTCATGGCGTCTCCGATTGTCCTCAACTTTGTCACTGGCAATGCCAACAAACTTGCTGAGGTCAAGGCCATCCTGGAGCCGTCCATCACAGTGACCAGCCGCAAGGTCGATCTGGTTGAGATCCAGGCCGGCTCCATGGAGGAGATCACGCTGGACAAGTGCCGCCGCGCCGTGGAGCTGATCCAGGGCCCTGTGCTGGTCGAGGACACGAGCCTGTGCTTTGATGCCCTCAACGGCCTGCCTGGTGCTTACATGTGAGTAGTAAGGGCATCCTTCTCAGTCACTGGAATGCTCCGTCTAACAGCTCTAGCAAATGGTTCATGACGAGCCTCGGCCATGACGGCCTCAATAAGCTGCTGGCCGGCCAAGAGGACAAGTCGGCCAAGGCGGTATGCACGTTTGCCTACTGCAAGGGTCCCGGAGAGGAGCCGGTCCTGTTCCAGGGCGTGACGGAGGGAAAGATTGTGCCTGCCCGCGGACCGGCCAAGTTTGGTGAGTTTCCTTCGCCGCATTCATATTTCGCCGCGCTCAGACACTGACAGTCTCCAGGCTGGGATCCCATCTTCGAGTACGAGGGTGAGACGTATGCCGAGATGGACAAGGCCAAGAAGAACACTATTTCCCACCGCTACAAGGCGTTGCAGAAGCTCCGGGATTACTTCTCCAAGGAGGTAAGCGCGTGAGCGTGGAGGTAACAGAGCCGAAAACAACACACTCACAGGCTCATGACATGATACCAAGTAGAATTCAAACCAAATAGAGGCTCAATGCGATACCCAATGCCAAAGGGGGAAGAATAGCACTCATCAAAACCCCAAAATTAACTCCCTTTCCCCCCAAAAAAGAAATCAATGGAAATCAAACGCTTTTATGTCGCTCTTCCTGTAACAATAAACGATGCGCTTAGTGTGTTTTTGCTTGTGTAGGCAGGTGCGCTGCATATGTCTCAGACACCCATTTATGGGCACGATGATCGTCTCCATAAGATACCATGTACTCTTTGCGCTTTCGCTATGACGCTGAAGGGATAGGTACCGCTGGACTATTCGATGCAGAAGCATCGTAGTCATAGTCTTTTGCCATTGGTTGCAACCTACGCCCTGTTAGCCTTATGCACATCAGGTCCACTGACGTAAACAGACAGACAACGAACTTGAGAATCTCAAATGCACGGTACCGTGCCAGGTACCGCGTACCACGGCGGTATGGTCGTAGAAGCTGGTCATCCAGCCGCTGTTGGCGAGATACAAAACGGGTCATAGTCGAGCCGTTGCGGAAAATAGGGTCGAATACGAGCAGGTTCATCTCGCCTGTGGTGGTCTTCTCGATGCCGACAATCGTGAGCGAATGGCCCGGGTGCTGCCAGTAAATCGGCGGCAACGTCGTGCTGCGCACTTTTTGCCCTGGCAAGTAGAAGCCCTTGCTGAAGTAGTGCTCCACGTCGCGCAGCAGTGCGTCTCTCGACTTCTCTGGCGTCTTATGCTTGAAGGCGTTTATGCTGCAAGGAATACTAAGACTCTGGAACAAAGCTACGGCCTCGGGCGTGCCGATGTACTTGCGTGTCAGGCGGATGCCGCCCGTTTCAATGCGGCCTCGGGAGTTGATGCCCTTGTCCCACGCACTCTCAATCAGGTTTTGAAGGTCAAACACACTCGGCAGGTCTTTGGGGAACGCCTCATGGCCAGGAAACTTGGCTCCAACAATATACGAGGTCATTGTTTGGATGTTACGATACCCACAGAAGCCGCCTACACAGCGTCAGCTTGTCGTTGTTTCAAAATAGAGTCGTGAGGAACCAAGGGCATGCACACCTTCTTTGGGTAACCTAGACACGTGCACGACACAAGGGTCGCAGAGATAGGCATACTCAGTAGTTGGGTTCTGCTCAAGAAGACCCTGGAGGAAAGGAATCATGCCTGGTGAAATGTGTCAGAGAAATATATAGGGCACCCTTCTTGACCCTCCGATTGCTGGCTTACCTTCGTGGCGGACACCCCATTCGGTCTTGAGGTAGATTGCGAGCGCGTCCGGCATCCGTTCTTCATTCGCAAACTTGCCAAGCTCGGCCTTACCGAGGCGCTTTGGGACTTCTGACACGGCCTCCATCGCTTTGGCAGTGCTGTTCTTAGTGCTCGAAGAATGCCGATGCCGATAGGCAAGCGGTATGACAGCCTTGTCCTTTTCCTTGTCCCGGTCCCCGCGTCCCCGGTCAGATTGCTCAGAGTAAGCACGCTTCCGAGGATCGCCAGAGAACATGGCCAAGAAAGAACGCACAGTCTTCGAGGGCTTGCGAGACAGGAATGTTTGATGCGAGCCACCGCTCTGTCCCAGCGTGGAAAGACCCAGTTCGCCTGTGTGGATTCGGCCATGGCCACGGCCACGGCTATGTAGGTCATGGTTCCGCTGGTGCTCCCGCCGCTCACGGTGCCGCTCACGGCTGTCGTCGCGTGGCTGAGGGGTGGAAGCGACCTCCTCCCGGCTCTCTTTAGTATCCGAACGCCCCCCGGCATTAACGGACCGAGACGAGTCCGTGGACTTTCGCGAGGCCGTGCGTTGTGGTCTCCGCTGCGGGGGTGGAACTGATGACGCCCTCACCGACTGCGTGCCATGTGCGCCGCCGTCAATATTGAGCGCCCGTGCCTGCGTCCGGGATGGGTTCGCCACTTTGGGTGCCACAGCCAATGTCTTCACGCTCTCTTTGCCCTTGCTGATGGCATCGCCGTCCTCCACTGGCGTGTCTTGGTACTCCAGGACCGCATGTAGATCAACGTGGTAGGCCATCTCTGATACAATCACCGACTCGTGACACCCGTCCACGGGACAGTCTGCAAACTGGGGCTCTTCGTTACCATTTCTCTCATCATTGTCGCTCATGCTGTCACTGTCGTCTGGAAAGCCGTTGATGACGACAGAGGTTGCATTAACACCAACAGATGCAGGCCGTGACGCAGGAGATTCTCCCATCTTCTTTCTTGACCGTAGATGCACGGCCTTAGCCTGGCCGATGCCAGAGCTCGCAAGCCTACTATTCGAGCCGCTACCACAATATTGTGGGCAGTTGTCTTCTGGATGCTCGTGGCCCACGTGCTTCTGGAGTTCCACAAGTGTTAGCCAAGGATCAAATGGAGAACAGCTTCTGCACGTTCGTAGGTTGCAATAAAAAAGGAACGCAAATGTAAGAAAAAGACGGAGAGGGGGTAAAGCGATTTTGGAGACAGAATGCAACGAAACTCACCAGCAACAGACTGTACTCTGCTGAAAAGAAACCACAAAAGGGGCAGGATAAAATAGCGCCTACCACCTCAGCTTGTTCGTGGGCTGCAACAGCGGCTGTAGCCTTGGAGGGAACCCCATTTGAGCACCGAGGCCGATGCTTTCGCTTCGTTTGCGCTTCCTGCGTCATTGGCCTAGCCTGTCGCAATGGCAGTTGCAATCACCCGCCAAAAAGAAGCTGGAAGCTGGTGGAGAATGCACTGCCGTACTGTTGGATCTTAGTCGGTCCAGGCTAGTTCATGCCGTGTGGAGGCGGATCTTGCCGGTGCAGTTTGCAATACAGTTTTGTTGTTCACAGTTAGCGGAGCTGCACAGCGTAGCTTAGCTATTTCGAAAGCTGCATCTGACGTTTTTGTGCCTTTAGGAGAGTACGACGAAACGCGTACGGTATAGGCAGCAGATAGATCAAAGCAAAGAAGGTAAAGGCCAATATATCGAAATCAGAGAGAATAGAAACTAAAAGTTCGGGTAAAAATAAAAATATCCGTCGAATGCAGGAGACGAGAATCCTGAAGGTCAGGTCAAAGAGAAGTAGGCGAGATGTAGTCGGATTCGGTAGTGTATATGAACTTAGGAGGAGTGTCGTAGGATGAGATGGATACTATTATATGCATAGTAGGAAAAGGGGCAAAGAAAAAGGCGTTGGGTTAAAGGGTGTTTTGGCATGTCGCGTTGAAAGAAAGAAAAATGGTCGCACCCAATTGTACACATCGACTGGACTCTTCTGGGAGCGTGTCGTGGCATGCCTTCCGCGTTGTTGTTTGACTGTCGACCGCTCCTTCCCGCCTTTTGCATATGACGTGTTTTCTTTCCTGTTCTTGTTTTATCTTCTTTATTGCTCCGGTCGGGAAGTAGCGATTGGTAGTCCCGTATTACCAATTTATCGACGTACGATCCCTAATAATAATACCTCTTTCCCCTTTAAACAGAAAACAGCAATAAACGGACATGAATAGGAGGAACCTGTGCAACTGGGCCGTTCCTTCTTTGCTCAGCCCGTTGTACGCCTCATTTTAGCATAATTCTTTCGTTGATATGCTGTATTTCACGAACTCACCGACGAAAGTGTGCATTTTTTATTTTTTTGCCCCGGTTCAATGTTGCGCAATACTTCCTCCTCGTACATGTCTTTTTTCTCACCCCGTTTCATGTCGGACTGGGCGGGAATGCGAACGGATGCAATCGTTTGTCCAGGGCACATACGGCAAGCAGTAAAACCGAGCTCGGATTCATGTTGTCTGTCCCACTCGCACCTTCCGTACAACGCATTTCTTCGCCATTCGTAATAAAAACAAGGCAATTACGGACGGCGCTCTATCCGGCCATTCCACCCGTTCTTTCCGTGCCTTGACGTTTCCCCTTCCCACATCAACCGTCAGTCTGTTCCGTTGTGACTTCCCCGTTTGGCAAAGCCGGCAATGCCACTCTTGCAAGCATTTTCTTCATTACATTCGCCATATATCGCCATCGAGAACACGACAATCACGTCTGTTCTCGCCCCAAGAAGCGCACCGCCTGCCAGCCTCTTAGGAACGGTACCCCGGTTTTGCTGGTACGCCGTACGTCGTACGTCTGTTCCTTTCATATATGCGCTGCCAAACGGGCAGAGACTACGAAAACGCATTTGCCCGTTCGTGCCACCACTGGCTTTTATTTCCATCCCAGCCGCCCGTCCCCTTCGTAGCTTTTGTGCCTTGGGGCGCTTATGTACCACAAAGCGGTATTACGGCTCAGGTAAGAAGAGTGATGTTCAACACGGTTGCACAACTCTCGACAGGCCCATACCTTGTTCGCTTTTACCGGTCTTCTTTTTCCTTTGATACGGACTGTAGTCTCGTCTTTCCTGTCAAGTCCGAATGGTCCCCGCCCGCCAATAAATGGCAATGAAAACGACGAGATGCGGTCGAGAAACATTGGGAGTTCAGCCCTGTGAGCGTTTTGGACAGGAGGTTGCCAAAATGGGCATACGAGCTTTTTGAGACACACACGGTGTTATTATATATGAGCTCAAGTCTCAGGTTGTTGAACCTGAAGCCGGCCGGTTACCCTTTTCATGAAGCTTGGCTTTCCCTTCATTTTTTTATATCTTGCCGGGACATATAGTGGATGTAGCTGAAATTTTGACTACCACAAAAAAAGTTTATTTTCTTGTCTTGTCTGAGCTGCAGCACGTCTCGCACTTCAACTTCCTTTTTGGCCAAATCAAAGCAACCCAGTTTGTGTTACCAGAATACAGACGCCCACCCCCCAACACAACTCAACCAACCGGCTGTGCAAACCCAAAACAAGGTTGTCGGGGTCGTCATTGGTGTAAGTGGTATGGGCCTTTTCGGCATCGATCACTCGCTTCGCATGCTTGCCCCCCTTCGCTAAACGGCGCCCCGTTTTGGCGTTTTTTCTTTTTTCTTTGATGGATTCTCGTTTTTTACTTTACCTGCGTTGCAATTTTACTGGTCGACCGTCGTTGTCCTTCTAGACCTTGACGTTCTTCAGCGCATCAGCCGCCTTGCCGACTTCGGCTGCAACAGCACCGGCAGCCGCGGCGACCTTGGGCTTGGCGCCTTTCTCGGCGGCCTTGGCTTTCTTCTGCGAGGTAGAGTCCTTGGGGAGCTCCTTGGTGAAGGGAATGAAGTCGGGAGCACTATTTGTCGTTGTCAGCACGACCTTCTATTTCTCCCTCATGTTTTTGATTTTGAAGAGCGGCGCAAGTCACTTACCCAGGTAGGTACTTGCGCAAGGGCTCCGGAACGCGCACACCTTCTGGCGTCTGGAAGTTCTCGAGAATAGCGCCTGACTTTGTTAGCATATCACTATTCCTCGTATCACAAAAGCATATCCACCAATCCCCCACGCCTTGGGTGTGAAACCTCCGGAAACTTACACATGGTGCGGCTGGTAGCGGTCAGGGTAGAGTTCAGGCTGGTATACGGTCAGAACAACGTCATATTTTGTCACATTGCAGCGCATATGTTCAAGCATCCACCTACCAGTGGACGTATTTCTTCTTGACTAGAGACGAAGTTAGTACATATTCAAGTCATAATAAGGGTACTTTATAAAACAGCACACTTACCATCAGTCTGGGTCTTCGGGCCGTAGCGGATGTCCAGGGCGCGAGACTGGTCTGTTTTTACATATAAGCAAATATTCCTCGGGGTAATTAGGGTCCTGGAGTCATATCATACAGTCAGTGCAGTTAGAGCAGGAGACAAGCTCCTTGTACTCCGCCTGGAAGGGGAACCAAGCCCTGGAGCCGAATTAGCACAAGTCATACCACGAAGTAGGGGTTGACCAGCGACATACTCAAGATCGTATTTCTTGCTGGCAGCCTGGTTGAAGGCACCGCTGACAATGGCGACAACGCGGTAGGGGAGGCCCAGAGACTGGCAAAACTCCTCTGAGTTGGCAATCATAGCATCGAACTGCTCCCAGCTCTTTTCGGGGTCTAGCAAAAGTGTAAGTGGTGAGTGAATAGGCCGTGGGAGGCGGTGTCTCTCGGCGAGTAGACAGATACATACCGCACAGAACAAACTGCTCGACCTTCTCGAACTGGTGAACGCGGAACGTGCCCCACGCATCCTTGCCATGTGAGCCAGCCTCGCGACGGCTGAGGTGTGATGAATTAGCCTTCAAAGGCTTTCGGAGGAAGTACGGACAACGCATGGTTACTTACAAGCATGTGCTGAAGCCAGCGTACTTGATCGGCCTGTAGTAAATGGTTAGAGAAAGTCTTCCTATATGGAATTGCGTATGGAAGTGCCTTACATCTCATTTGCCTGGAGCCACTGGCCGGAGTGGTAGGCAGAAATCGGTTGCTCCGAAGCTGGACGCCTAGTCAGCTTGTCCTGTGTGATAAACCTCAGACCGGAAAGTTTAGAGAGTACTCACTCGCTACAAGTCGTTGAGTTAGCCACGCGCCCTGGTATCACAAATGTATATAAATAAATAAAAATTCTTACCAATCAGGTACTTCTCAGAGTCACCGTCGACAACCTTGTAGAGTTGCTCACTGTTGTAATGGTCAGCTTGCTACCTCTCGACTCGGCCAAAAGTCAAACGATGGTTTCCGAACGTACTCAAAGTCGTCAAGCTGGGCTGTTTGCGCCATGATCTCTTTTGACCTGAAATGTGTTAGAAGATGAGATCCAACACTATCATAGGAGGTTGAGGTCCAACATACATCATAAATGGCGACTGCAGGGCAGTGTAGCCATGCTTTAGTGTGAGGAACTCCAGACCATCTAAATCGTGTCAGTATACAAGGGTAATTTGACGGATGCCCAACAGTTGTAAAACTTACAGTTGATAATGGCTTGGTTCCTAGTTTCTTTTGGTAAGTCGATGAAAATTATTCTTCACAAAAAAAAAAAAAAAAAAAAAAAAAAAACAAGGGCAAGTATAATGTATATCTTACAGGAAGACCTATTTTGAAATCCAGTGTTAGCATGGCGACCAACAAACCACTGCCAAAAATGTCACAGAATCGGGATACCACTTACACCCCAGTTCTTGAGGAAGTAGCCGCGGTGACCAACCACCTTGACACCGGCTTCCGGGTTGTAGCCGTCAATGCGCAGAAGCAGCTCGTGGTGCGACAACAGCTTGCTGCGGTCCTCCTCGCCAACGGCAACTTCGCGGTCAGCGGGTACCCAGGTGGTGATGATGGGGTTGTTGTCCTCGTTGTTGTCGACGGGGACGGAGTCGTGGATGAGGTTGCCAATGGTGCCAAGGGCCTTGTTCATGGCCTTCTCCTTGACGGCGGCAGAGTCGAGCATGTCCTTCTTCTGCTTCTCGGTCGCAATCTTCTGCTGGAGGAGGTCGTCGGCGTTCTCCTTGGCCTTCTTCTTTGCGCCAATCTGCTTCTCTGGGGGTAGGGGAGGTTTCTGTTAGACATATGGTGATGAGGGAGGACAAAGGACAGGCTGGCGGTTCGTACGGATATCGTTGATCTTGGCATTGAGTCTAGAAAGAGAAAAGGTCGTCTGTCAGCAAGTTGTCCATGCAATGCGCCAAACCAAGAACCGTAGAAGTCACATACTGCGTAGCATCGTAGAGGGTTCGACGGTGGTCCTGCCACAGCTCAATAACCTTATCGACCACATCGGGGTCCGCGTAACGGCGCTGCAAGAAACGTTAGCCCAGTCGGACCGGTACAGGGCGCCAAAATGCACCACGAAGAGTTGCCTCTCGTGACGTGAAACGGCGGAGACCAAAGAGGAAGAAAAGACGCACGCGCTGGCTCTCCTTGACGGCAGCCGGATTGCCGCCGCGCTCAACAATAAGATCGAGAACGTCGAGCATGTTGGGCCGGGGTTGTTAGTCTCAAAGTTCGAAGTTCTGGAGCTTTGGTGAGTAGGGCGGTCGGGGGCCAAAAAAAAGGTCGTGATGCGATGCGGCGATGCGGCGATGCAGCGATGCTGTTGGCTTTTTGTAAGAGTCAGAGAACACAAGTGACGAAAGAGGGGCAGGAGCATAAAGAGTAGGATGAGAGGTCGTTACGTACAAATTTGGGACGGCAGGAGCAGCACCAAACGGAGCCTGATTGCAAAACAGTCGGGACGAAAGTTGAGGTTCGCGGAGGAGGTCGTTGTTCGTTTTGCCAAACAAAGCTGAACGATCAGGCCAATCTAGTTTTTTGGACGGGCTCGTTTTTTTGGCGCTGTCCAATTACTTTGGGCTACTGGCGCGGCGCCTTCGTCCAACTGAGGGCCAGGGCACTGGTTGTTGAAGCCGAAGGAGGGGCATGGTGCGCTAAGTTGGGTTTGTATGTGAGGTCTGTATGAGCCAAAAAGGGTAAGGTAAATGTTGCGACCAGAACTACAGGGCCTGGAACGCTAGCTTGGTGGGGTGCAAGCTGCGCTGGCCGCGGGCAGGCCAGCCGTGCCCGCCCCCCTGCACGGAGCACGGCGTTATTTGTTTATACAGCTCGAAAGCATGGGCCAGCCTTGGCGCGATAACGGGTGCCCCTCACGTTCGAGCGATAACGCAGCAAACACTGAAAAATCGAGTATGGATACAGGATGGCTGTACTTTACAGAATACCATTCAACAGCTTGCCAGCGTCTTTGTTCGTGAGAATTGCATCGTGATTTCAGTACCTGCTAATTGTAAATTGCGTATGCGTATGAATGTGCAGTGGTGATTATGCCAAGTGAGACACGGCTGTCTCAAACGGTCTGCGGGCAGCCACTTCGTTTAGACAGGCTGCACGACATACAATGAAAGAAAGACATAGACAAAAGAGTGCAAGTAATGGTATTGGATTGTCCTATCCGAGAATCTCGAGCAGAAAACGTAAAGATCTCTCCCTGGTCCCGCCATATACAGAAGAGGCGCGAATGCAAGGAAGCAAGACTAGATGCAAATGAAGCGCAAAATATGCAAGACGAAGCATAAGAAAAATAACAAAAGAATGCAAGTGTAAGGCAGACCCTCCTGTTGCCCATATGCAAAATAACATAACACCATGTATACTCCGTAGTCCATCCGCAAATTACCATCTACAAGGGGCACGCGAGAAAGGAAGGGTCGAAAGGACGGGATGCAAGGACGAAGAACCCCAAACTCTAAAACACGCAACCGCAACCAATATCGATCAGGGATCACATCACCACACACTTTCCACCGTCCTGCGGCTCGTTGGGGTTCTGTGCCTTTTCGATCTGGCCGATCAGAAGCTCAAAGGCCTTGGCCACGTTGGTGTCAAAGCGCGCGCTGGCCTCGATCTGGGCGCAGTCAAACTTCTCGGCCAGCTTCTTGCCATCCTCCACAGTGACCTGGCGCTGCTCGGGGCGCAGGTCGCTCTTGTTCCCGACAATGACCAGGGGCACCCAGCTGACGCCGAGATGGTCAAGGATTTTATCGCGGATGACGTGGATCATCTCGTACGACTGCTTGGAGGCGACCGAGTAGACGAGCACGTAGCCATGGATGCCGATAAAGTGCTTCGAGTTGAGGATGCTGTACTCGTCCTGGCCGGCGGTGTCGACAATCTCGGTGGCGTACTCCTGGCCCTTGTAGCGGATCTCCTTGCTGAACGTGTTCTCAATGGTCGGGTAGTAGCTCTCGATAAAGTGTCCCTCGACGTAGCGGACCGCCAAAGAAGATTTGCCTAGACATGTTAGTGGAGAAGAAGGCCGGAAGACATCTATGCAGAATGCAGAAAGCAAATGCAGAAGGCTGCAAAGCAAAGACATACCGACAGAGCGGCTGCCAACGATGGCGATTTTCCGCTGCTTGGACGGTGATGGCATTTCAAAAGGCTGAAACAGAGGCGCGTGGGGGTGGCCGCTGCAGGTGGGCGCGCAGGTTTTCTAGAAAGAAGGGATCGGAGGGGGAGTTGTCGTTTTGCGATATGCAAGGCACCGCTGGAACAGGCAAGGTGAGGAGGGGAGCCCGGTTTAGGAAGTTCACGGTTCTGCGACAACGAAATTCGTCAAGTGGACGCGAAGCGGCGGTGAACGACAAAACAACTCGTTGTTTGTTTGCGCGGCGTTGCAAAAAAGCTGGGTGAGCGAGAGTTGGAGAGTTGAGAAGAAGCTTAAAGACTAAAGAAAGATGGCAAACCGGCGCCCAAAGGAAGAAATCGGCGATTGGCCTGGTAAAAGGACGAATCAAGAAAACGTTACAAAGCCCGATGCGATCTGGTTCCCAGGCACCTGAAAAGAACTTCGGTGGGGGATTTTGGCGATTCCCAGATTGTCAGGTCCTGGAATTCGCGACGTGATGGGAGATGTATTGGAGATATGGCGGTGAATTTACAAGAGAGAGGAGGAAGGCGGCTGAGACGTTTCTTCGGAAAGGGGAAGCGGAAGAATATAGACAAAGTAGTCACAGGAGAAACGAGAAACGCAAGAGGCGAAAGATGGCAAGGTAGAAAAAGGATGGAGTAGGGGAAGGTGCGAACGGCGCCAGGCCCCCTACCTGCCCACCATGGTCTAGCCCAAGGCAGGAACCTCTTCACCAAAAGCGCCACACGGGTGCAGACGTTTGTTTGTGTTGATCACCTACGTTAGACGACCGCTCTCTTTGTTGGCATCTACGTGGCTCTAGGTTGATCTGACGCTACCAATTGCAACAAGTTCCCAACTATCATGAACTACTGGATTGCGATTCCCCTCTTTTGTCGTTTGCACCTGGCTAATTTGGACAGCTCATGATATGGGCTTACGGGAAGGCGCAAACGAGCCTTTGTTTCTCTGATTCGTCTCCATCGTCTGGAAGGCTGTAATGAGCCGTGCCCGTCTTTCCGTCTTTCCGTCTGTTTGCATGTTTGTTTGTCTTACACAAAGGTACTCGCCAGCGGTCAGCTGTTCAACAGCGCAAGGGTGGGAAAGTGCGGTACGGAAGCAACACGGCCTGGATGACCAAAAGCATCTGCGCCCAAGCACCAAAGTGTTCACGTGAAATGGGGCTGCCAACCACTAACACAAGCTTGGCGCTGAGCAAAAGTACAGTAATGACAACATACAGAGCAAACAAATATAAAAAATGTTTGTCAAACGAATCTCGACAGTCTCTTCTCAGTCTTGTAGCAGATCTACGTGTCGACTGTCTTGTCGATCCGCCGCTCGGTGGAATGACCTCGTTATACGGATGAGTGAGCTCTCAAGGCTTGTGTGAAGATTGGTGAGGTGCGAAACGCCAGAGAATGTTGATACTAGAAACCCAATGTCTACAAAATCGAAACCCCGTTTGCATGACTTCAATACGAGTACCTGAGTTGGGTCTGGGGCATGAATCATTTCATATTGTTGCAAACCAGCGCGAAGGCAAAAGAAAAATAAACAAGGGGGTATCCCATGTCTTTAGCAACGCATCTCCCTTTCTCAAAAACACCAAAAGAATTGAAGCTGGTGAGCTCCCTTATTGCCCATCATGCCACCAGCGCCCTCCACTCCACCGACCTCTATTTTCGCTCTTTTCCGCCGCAGCTGTTTGAAAGTCGTGATATTTGTACAAGAAAAGAAAATCCAGGACGTCAGAAAAGAACACAACAGCCACTCTCCCCTTAGTACGATCGGGCATCCAGCTCTTGGGTCAGCGCCCGGAGGCGGGCTGTGAACTGGCTAGCCTCTGCGCCGTGCTCCGAGTTTTCGGCCTTTCCGATCTGGTCATGCAGAGTGATGAATTGCCGGATCGACTCGAGAAGAGGGTTGAGGTTGCCGCTCGGAGAAAGCAGTTTGAAAGCCTGGTAGATGGGGTCATGCAGACAGAGGTAGCCGAGTAGAATAGAGAGATACGCAAATGCCACGTTAAGCTGTGACTTTTCTTCCGAGTCGGCCTACATTACGTTAGCATTCGCATTTAGTAGCAGGGGAAAAAAAACACCACAATAGCAGTCATTGCAGTGACAAAAATGAAGGCAGAAAGGCTCACCTCAGATGCAACCGCAGTGCCGTCAAGGAACGCTTTGCCCAGCCGGTCAAAAACGGCCAGGCCACCACCCTGCTCCAGGGTCTCGCCCGCAGCAGCATCGTTCTCCGAAAAGTTAATCATCACACCGAGCATGAGCAGCAGCTCGTTCAGTGCGTCAGAGGCAAACTCTTCGCCCGTCTTCGCCGAGCGAACAACACCAGCAAGGGCGCCGGAGCTCAGTTCCGCTAGCTGCCGCAGCAAGCCCTTGTCCACATAGTATCGTGCAGCATCTGGGTTGTTGTTGGCCGTGTTAAGCGCCAGCTTCAAAACCAGCAGCTCGAGGTCGTTAAGGCGTAGACTGCTCTGTTCATGGCGCTCCAGGGATTCGCCTAACGCGCTGGCGATGATTGGTAGGTAGTGCCGCGTCCACTCGGCACTGATGTCAGACTGCATAGCTGACACGGAGTGCATCTCCAAAAGGGACAGCGACAGGAACAGATCCGCTGAGTCGGCATCGCTCGATAGCCCAGACGCCAGAAGCGGGGACTCAGGTGTCGACCCGTCGTCGTCGTAAGCTGAGGGAAGAGCAGACGAAATAATACCAAACAGTTCCTTGGTGAGTGCCGCAGATAGAGCGCCGTCGTCCTCGTCGATGCCACTCACACCACCAGATTCGGACTGCAGTTGCTGCGCAAACATGTGCAGAGCCTTCAATGACACCGTCCGTGGCGACAGCTGCGATGGAGGGCCAGACGCAGGCTTCCAAATGGCCGACAGCTTCCTTAGTGTCTCCTTGAGCGTGCCCAGCTGCTGGCGCATATGGTTGGAGACATTGGCTTTCCGATCTTTCGAGAAGCTCACAATATCCGAGTCGGTCGCAAGGAGAGTCAGGAAGAGGTCTTTTATTTTTTGCTGCCGGAGCTCGCGCAAGAGGCGGTGAGATGCTGAGCCACTAGCCAGAAGCGTGACGACAATACCGGCAATGGCATATCCAGCAACGACGTCTGTTTCCTTCCCAACATTCCGGAACAGCTGCATCTCGGCACCGTGGTCCCTGAAATGGCGTAGGAAGGACTTTTCCTGGAGCTTGTGGACCATCTCGAGGAGCGCGGAACGTCTGGCCGACGATGGCTTGCCAGAGCTCGGCGCACCAACGCGATCCATGATGTCGACCAGCTCGTCGGCATACCGGCTATTGGCGCCCGCCTGGCGAAGCTCGTGAATGCTCTGGATGGCACCTTGTGATGCCCCACCCATATCCTCGTCAAAGTCAAACGCAGCCGGCTTCGCTTCGGGCTCAGGAAGCAGGCTCTCCAACAGCGACAGATCGCTGCCCTGAGGTCCACCCAGTTCCACCGGCTCCTCTGCCAAAATCGTTCTCTCCAGGTTGTATGTAAACTTGACCCCGGGCCGTCTTGTCGTGGTGCGCCGCGTGATCGTAGCCGGCGTCGATGGAGCGATCGAGACTTTGCTGGGCGACGCTGTCGCCAGGCTGTCCAAGTCCATGTGCCCTCCCGGGCCCTCGCTAACGGGCGTGCTGCGTACATTTCGGTATCTCGCCAAGATAGGGTCTTCGTCGCTACTTGCATTGCCGTCGCTCTCGTCTTTTGCAGCGGGGTCTTCGGCCGGTTTGGCTTCCTCATCCGAGGAAGACTCGTCTTCGATCTGAGAGGCAAGGGTATCGATCAGACGGCGACGTTTTCTTTGCGTGGACGGCGGCGGTTTATAAACCTCCCGCACAACCGATGCTGGCCGCTGAGGTGACTTTCGCGGCGTCGCGTGGCCGCTGTTCGAAGGTAGGTTGTCCACCGGACGGATGGGCATCGGGTGAGGCGATTTTGACCCCGATTTCCGAACGGCCGTCGTAGCCGATGCGGCAGCAAACGTTGACAGCGTCTTTCTTGGTGATGCCGATGGTGAACGGATACCCAGGGGGCTCTTCAACCCAGCCGGTTCCTTTGGTGGAGTCTTTGTAGCGCGTTGACGAGGCGAGCTGACCGGCCGTGACGAACTCGACTCTGTGACCTTTCCAATCGCTTTGCTTTGTTTAAAGAGCGGAGATGACGCACCGACCGAAGTAGGGCCTGGGCTGGGCGATCTCCGCTGGACCTTTTTGGCCTGTGTCGAGTATGAATTTCTGCTGACTGGAGGAGACGAAGCAGCAAAGCCAGCAGCCGGACGTTGTGCGCCGGCACTGGGACGCTGGGCACTAGCACTCGGATGTTGGGTGCTTGTACTTGGGCGTTGAGCACTTGCACTGGGGCGCGACATAGGCGTAGACTCGTTCGGAGATGGCTTCCGTTTCACACCGCGCACAGCGTCGAGCGTCTCCCGTGTCGTATTGCCTCTCTTAATACTAGGAAGATGGCGCGGCGTAGCAGTAGACGCCGGCATCGGTGATGGAGCGAGACCCGTGCTGGCTGTGCTTTTGTTGCTCGGTCGGGGAGTCGTCAATGGTGGGCGTGCGGAAGACAAGGGTCGCGGTTTCGTTACGGATTTCGGTGGTGGCGGCACATCGTCAACAAAGTCGTATTCGTAGATGTCCTTTGCCGGAGTTTGTGAACCGGACTGAGAGGACTCCGACGCGCCGGTGATGGGTGGTGTCGATGTTTGCGACCGGGATTTGAGACCCGGCTTGCCGTTGTACGTCGTTGAGGGCTTCTTTTTGGGGCGCTGGCCCAGATCATTGAATGTCGACATTATCTCAAAACAAGACGCGCGCAACCGCCCCTGGGCAAATCAATCGATGCAGAGCCGCTTCGCGAAGCCCAATCGTCTTGTCGGTGTCCGATGGCTGTCGATAATGTTCGAAGAAAGGAGAGGGGTGTTTTCTGTAAGGGTGGGTTCGAGGCGCGATTCGAATGGTGCGCAGGCGAAGCTAGCCAGTTGTCCAGTGTAGAATCGTGCCCCTCAGAACTAGGCGATCTCGCGTGATGAGTGCCTCGTAGATTATGTTGCCATGCGCGAGCGCTGTTTCGACAGGTCTGTAGTTGGCAAGGCGAAGGTTGGCGTCGCGATACGTGAATGTGGCCGTAGTGAATATAAATATTGGTGGGCGGTCAGGAGAAGAGTTGGCGCGTGAGCCGGGGCCTATCACAAATGGAAACAGAAGGCGCAACCGTATGTACCAAGCAGGATTGTCTCGGAGAAAGGATGCCGCGAGAAGGTGCGATGGGTGCCAGTGGTCGCACGACACAAATGATGGGGTAGGGAAGGAACGATTGTATCATTAAAGATTGTTTACAAAAGAAGCCAGGATCCTGCTTTCCGCGACAAGGACAAGTGAAAGCGGCACAGAAATTGCACAGAATTGGGCTTGATTCGAAGGTGGCTTGGCTACGAACTGCTGGCCAATGGGGCCGATGACTGTGATGACGCCTGTCGCAACGGGGATAGGCCGCAAGCGCCAAAGTAACAGCCACTAGAAGCCGTCCATTTGGGAGCGAGCCACTGGATTAGTCAGTATATTTACGGTGTAAGATATACTTAAACACTGTATTTATGCACTGTATTATTAACCATCTCTCCCCACTCCGCCGCTGTTGCAAAAGATAAGTGCGGACAGGGTTGTCGCCAGCATCCGCAAAGGATACCTGCCTTGAGGAAATCCAAGCCCGTATCGCTACATCATTTCGCGGTTACAGCTTTATCGGCATTCGTATTACTTGCGTCTATTAGTCGTGGCAGTAAACAGTAGCACTGGGCGAGGTTTAGCTTGTTGGGGAGTTCCTTGACTGGGAAGGTGCGGCGGGCAAAAAAAGGCAGAGATAAAACGACTGGCGCAGTAGACTAGGCGACCGTAAAGGTTTAGACTCCCGTCTATTGAAAAAGTTCACAACCTACAGAGAAAGCTTAAACACGGGTCATGCGACATTCTTCGAGATAAAGATAAACCACAGCTCACCGTACGTGCATTGCAGCTTTACAGATAAAGCTCTGTACCCTCCCTCGATCAATCACACCTGGCAGTACCCCGCAAAGAGTAGGAGTACAGACCAATATCGTGAATTGTGAATCGAGACCACTCACGAACGGAAGCCAGCTCTTTCACGTGCACATAACAACAACGTGAGCTTTCTTTTCGAACTGTTTAACTTCTGGAGCTCCCTCTGCCTCCCCAACAATGGCTTCTAAGACCACCGCTACGACGCAGTGCGTCGGCCCCAACTACCGGATCGGGAGCCAGAACCCCTCGGCCACTGTTTCAACACCAGTCAACTTTGAGACCGTGACGGTGCTCCCACAGACGCCGCAGCTAATTGCCCTGCTTTCGTGAGTGTCTGAGCATCTAGGTGGTACTGTGCGGTGAGTAGCCAGTGTCACCTATACTAACACAGCTGCATAGCATCATCCGCGACAAGAACACTGACCGCGGCGACTTTATCTTCTACTCAAACCGCATTATCCGGTTGCTGGTGGAGGAGGGCCTCAACCACCTGCCTACGGTCGAACGAGAGGTGACGACGCCCGTTGGCCGGCCTTACGCGGGCCTTCAGTTCCAGGGCAAGATTTGCGGTGTGTCCATCATGCGTGCTGGTGAGGCCATGGAGCAGGGTCTCCGCGACTGCTGCCGGTCGGTGCGCATTGGCAAGATCCTTATTCAGCGGGACGAAGAGACGGCTCAACCCAAGCTATTCTACGACAAGCTGCCTGAGGACATTGCCAACCGTTGGGTGCTGCTGCTGGACCCCATGTTTGCAACGGGCGGATCGGCCATCATGGCCGTGGAGGTGCTCAAATCGCGAGGTGTGCCTGAGGAGCGGATACTGTTCCTTAACCTGATTGCCAGCCCCCAAGGCGTGTCCAAATTTGCCAGCAAATTCCCCAAGCTGCGGGTGGTCACGGCGTTCATCGACGAGGGCCTCGACGAGAAGAAGTATGATGCGACCCTCTCGAAGCGTTTGCGTTTGGTTATTCTTATCGTTCACACGCTGACATATCTTCACACAGCTATATCATTCCTGGACTCGGCGACTTTGGCGATCGTTACTACACAATGTAATAGTACAAGTATCCGTTATCTGTACATGCAAACCCAAACTAGGGACAGGTGAAAAAGAAAACAAATATCTCCAGGCCTTTTCCTAATAACGCCAACCATCACCGCATCCGTTTTTGATCCTGCCTCCCTGCAACCAGTCCTTTGTATGAATCCACATGAATCCAGTTCGTGTATTCTTCCATGAAACCCCTTTGTTTTTGCATTTCAGAAAATCACAACATTGTAGCACAGCTGGTAGCAGTTTGTAAATCTAGACAGGGTGTCGTTTGGCATTGTACGCCTTCCCACCACCTTCAACTGATGCCAGTACGGGGTACATACGCGGCATATCAGTATTCATCGTCGTCCACAATGCCTTCGCCCGCGTATCGTCTGTCTCCGCCATCGTCGTCGTCGTCAATGTCTCGCGATGGTGGGCCTACGCGGCCAGGCGCATAGCGACCCGAATCGGCGAGGCCCAGTCGGCCACCACTGGTCTCATTCTCGACTTTCTCCTTGGCCACGGAATCTAAACGAGTTTGTGTCAGTCGGCGTATCGTTTGTTGACGCAAAGGCACACGCACAAGAAATAACGCGAAGAGATTTCCTTACCAGCTGCATCTACCCACTCGCCGTAAACATCAACGGCTGCGGAAAGGTCTGTCCAAAGTTAGCTGCCATTCTCCTCCTATTCCTTTGTTTATTTTGTTTCGAGACACGTTCGCGTATTGGCGCACGGGACGTACAGTTGATGGCGCATTGGAACTTCTGGCCACAGACCTTGCACTCCAAATAGCCAATGCCGAGTTTCTTATCAAGCTTCACGGTCACAGACTTCTCGTGGTTGCAGAAGAGGCAGGTAAAGGTCGTAGGCAGAGGGACAGCCTATCAATGTCAGCAACGAGGTTCGTGCCTAGCTGGACAGGGCCGCCGCCCGGACCGAGAGCATGCGCAAAGAGCTGCACAACCTACCTTCTTGGGTCCCTGAGGTTTGCTGGAGCTCTTCCGTTTACCCATGTCGAGTTAAGAACTCCGGCCGTCGGAGGGTAGAGAGGGAGAAGGGAGGGGACGCTTGAAGGTTGTTTTCGAGGTGGGAACGAACGACAGGGACGATTAACCGCAGATGGATGAGGCCCGTCGTGTCGCGTGTCGTGAAAGGGCGGTGACTCTGGATCGCTGTAGTCCCAACGGCTGCTTGTTCGATTTGCGCAAATGGCTGGATTACGGACGCTGTCGGGGCAAGAGTTATGTGTTTTAGGGGAGTAGTCAGCAAGCCAACAACTGCAACTACAACTACAACTACAACTAGCGCTTGTCGCCTGTCGCAGGTTTGCGCTGTGTGCGTGCCCCTCTGCCACTTCACCAGGCGGTGAACTACTTCGTAACCCCTCTGTCGCTCAGAGCCCAAGGCCATTGCAAGCAAGACATAACCCCAGTTGATTGTCATTCGCTCGCACGTTCTACATGCTCCTGCGAGAAGGAACGAGCTGCCTCCACTTTTCTTACCTGTCCAGCACAGGTTATGGGCCACCTGTCGTCGCTCACCTGTCCCGCGCCGTGTCCGTTTTAGGTTAACTGCTTGTGGACCCCGTGATTGATAGCAGCATTCCGACAGGTTTGAACACAACCAACGACCAAGGGATGTTGCTGATAACAGCCAAAAAATATGTCACATGCCCTTACCGGCTGGGTCCGGTCTTGGACATTGAGTGAGTCGAAGAGGCGTCACTTTTGTCTGACAGCAAGAAACAGAGAAAGCGGTGGCTTTGTTTGTGAGTAGCTTGACGCCGATGCGGACAGGTGCGGCAAATGAGAGGCCAGTGCACCTGCCTTCACACTCACCTAGAGTGCGTTACTGATGTGCGCAGCTTATGCTCCCAGTTCGCACTTTCCAAATCACTACATATAGATAATGATATCGTCCCATGTCTCCGTACTTGTAGTATGCTCCCACAGTCAACTATTGCTTATCGGTTCCTTCCCCACCTGCTCTATCCTCACATCGAACCTGGCCACCTCCCATCTAGCAAATTGTCCGGAGCTACCCCGGTCAGCCGGCCAGCTTGCGAGTCTTGGGAGCGCTTGATTTCTTCCGGATATTCCGTTATCTTGTTTGTACGGAGTATACTAATATTCATTGCCCTGTTGAACTCTTCCCATCACCCAGCTCTCTCTGTTTATGACAAGAATCGGAAGCAGCTTCCTGTGGTCATCGGTCACAACTTCCGTATTAGTTGTCACTTACTAAATTGGCCGTGGAACGCTCCTGCCCCTACGTCGCTTTCTCCCTATTTACCCCTCGTGCTTTCCCTCTCTGTTCCGCCTTCGTACTTGAATCCGTCTCCCTTTTTCACCCACGGTTCCTGCCGTTCTTCTCGGAGATTGAATCCCTTTCTTGCCCAATCGATACACGTAGTGCTACGTGAAGCAATCTCCCCCCCTTTTAAATCATTCGACAAACCATCTCGCCCACAATGGCCACCAACGGAAATGCAGCGACCAGCCCCGGCCTGGTCGGTACGGAACACATCGCTGGCATCCTGGAGAAGATGCAGCAGACTCAGGCCGAGCTTCTCGCAGCCGTCAAGTCGTCTATTGCAGTGCCAGCTCCGACCACGGCTTCTGCGCCGGCTTCTGCTCTGAGCCCTGCAGCATTGTCCGCTCCGGTCACAATCGCCAACCCAGTGTCGGAACCACCAGTCGAAGCCGACAATGCTTTGGCCAACAGCCCGATACTGTCGTCAAGCCCAAAGTCCACCTTCACCTCGAGGATCGTCTTGACGTGAGTACCGCAACCGCTCTGCCAATCCCATACGTGCTGTGTGTTGATATGGACCCCTAGGACGTACCCTAAACAGATCGGCGTGAACCCGTTTCTCATGAACTGGGGCGCCGAAGATCCTACAGAGCGTGGCCCCATCGTTGTCTCTCGCGCTCCATCGACGATCCGCCGGCGAAACGGTGAGCTTCCTTTGGTACATGCTGTTGATATTATTAGAGCTTATTTATTGCTAACGAAATTTCTTGATACAAATAGCCATTGGCGGTAAGACGCAATTGTAACAGGGCTTTCTCTGCCCATATGTATGTACTAACACAATTTTCTTCTAGCTCACGGCGGTTCATACTCGATCTACTACGCCCTCGCGGTTGCGAGCCAACAATTGAATGCCGAGCATCGGTTCGTAGACCATGTCCTGGTGGGAATTAAATTCAGTACCCTTTATCCAAACTAATCTTTGACAGTCCCGACTTTACCAACACCGAGCCGGCGGTCAACATCGGACCATTCCCTCAATGGCACGACAAGAAGAAGATTGTTGCCATGGATCCTTGGGGCCACATACCTCAAACTCTCTTCAAGGAGGTGATGGACAAAGACAATGGTGCGTTTACCAGGTGCGATAGGCGATATCGGTTTTGAGTTGAGAGCTAATGATTTTCAAGTTGACATTCGCCCTACAATTGCAATCACTAGGGCGCACATGAGAGTTCGTTTCTACCTTTCCAGGCCCAAGTGTGCTCGACTGTACTAACCCGTGCCTCCAGCTTCCAGAACTTGAGGAAAGTGTCCGTAAAGGCAGACTGTGCGTGTTGATATCACCTTCGAATATATCCCTGCACCCACCTCGCGATAATCTATTTGCTAACGACCATGCCGCCATATGTAGTGTTCCTGATGGGAAGGTGTGCCTCAATGACAAGGGCGAGTTGGCAGTGACAAAGTTCGCTGTTGAACCAGTAAGAAGCTCCTATTTAGCTCTCAACAGTTAACGATAGGTGTTGACAAATGCTATCCTAGGTCTGGTATTTACCAGGAGTTGCTGAGAGATTTGGCATTGGTGAGTTACGTATTCTATCGGCGTGACAGATGCGGACATAACCAGACTAACGCTATCAGATGAGGGCACTCTTCGCCGATCCCTTTTCGAACATACAGGCGGCAGCTATCCCGAGGTGAGCTCTGGCCAACGTGCATATAACCTGTTGCTATGGCTCTTGATTGTTAGCTAACTTCATGACAGCTCATCACTCGCGGCGACATCAAGATCTTCCTGCCTCCCATTGGCGGCCTTACTGTTTACTGTTTTGGCGATCCTGCGAAAATGTCAGATGCGAGCGTCCGGCTAGCACTGAGAATCCACGATGAGGTGACTGCCCGCAGTCATTCAATGAGCACTTGTCTGAGAAGTATGAGTTACTAACATGCGTACAGTGCAACGGAAGCGACGTCTTCGGCTCTGATATCTGCACATGCCGGCCGTATCTAATTTACGGTATTGAGGAGGCTGTCAAGGAGGCTCAGAACGGAGGCAGCGGTGTTGTGATCTACTTCAGAAAGGAGGGGCGTGCCCTTGGTGAAGTAACAAAAGTGAGTTGAGCCGACTCATCACATGTGGCTCCCTTTCTTTTCGCCGTTGCCCTATACTGACAATTTTTGTTTAGTACCGTATGACCGGCTCCATTCTCTTCGATATATATGGCGAGCCTTTTAATGATGGTTTATGCTAACGTTGAGTGCCAAAGTTGTGTACAACGCGAGAAAGCGAGGCGAAGACCGCGCGTCCGACTACTTCAAGCGGACTGAGAACATTGCCGGCGTCAAGGACATGCGCTTCCAGGCTCTGATGCCGGACATTCTGCATTGGCTTGGTATCACAAAGATCGACCGGATGTTGAGCATGAGCAAGTACGTATATTTTAAGGATATACAACTAGTGGTTCGTTTATTTGATACATCAAATGCAAGTTGTGCTAATCGGATCGTCTTACAGCATGAAATACGATGCCATCGTTGGCCAAGGGTATGAACATCACGCCCACAACCAGCAACCTTTCTTCTGTCCTAGTTTGATATCGGACTAACTCTTGTCGCCTCGTCTCTTAGGATTCCAATTCACGAACGTGTCGAGCTTCCCGAGGAATGGATTCCAGCGGACTCAAGAGTGGAAATCGACGCCAAGATCAATGCAGGTAAGATATTACTTACCAGACCACCATCCGTTTTAGGAAACATCGAACTTTTGACTAACCGTGTCTCTTCCTCGTCACTTGAAGGCTACTTTACAAACGGCCACCGCATGACAACAGAGGAGCTCGAGGCCGTACAAGGCAGAACCTGGGAAGAGTAAGTCAAATCCTGCATTTCGTTTACGTCGCACTCGTTGCCCCTTCCCTGTTACCTTCCTCCTCGCTGGACATACAATCACCCCCTGACGTCGTTCAACAAATCATGCAATGTCCGAGTGCTGACCAAGTCTTCCAACGTTCCCCATAGCATCGACCATTGAGCGACTCTTTCATGTCGCTTCCGACCCCCACCAACCTGCCTCAACACTCCAAAGCCGTGCCGCGTAAGAAAGCCTTGAAAACCTGTGAGCCACGATCTGCGGGTGTACGGTTAGAAATTCCCATTTTATTGGTTAAACTAGGCCTTTTGTTCTTCTACCTGCGTGTCTAATAAAACAAAGCATGTACAACCGATTTGTCTCTGTTGCACCATATGACCAATCACTTGAGGCCTTTGTTTTATCGCGCGTTTTTTATCACCCAGTCACAGACTAGAGAAATCCTCACAATCAGTTACTAGTCAGCCCACGCCCGCGCTCCCACGAAGCACGCAAGACGACCAGTTGGATCTCGCCATACGTCGTACGTGGGCAAGAATTGACGACCCCATTGAGCATGGCTGTGGGTTGCAAAGTGCGGGATGCTATCCTTTGCCAATCAACATGTCATTGTCCATCGAATGAGACGGCGTGCTGCAGCGGCCAGTATCTCTTCTGTTTACACATCTTGTTTTCTGATAAAAACCGGTATTGAATTTTAGTAAAGCGCCATTTTGAGTGTGTACGGAGTATTGCGCATTGGTCCCGCCCCTTGTACCCCCATCACAGAATTCTCGATCCCTCATGTCCACTCAGCCGTTGTGTTTTCCAGTCAACTGTCCTTTTTTCTTCTCCACGCCTGCGTAAGCGGTGCACATGCACTGCTCCCGCCAATCTCGTTTGCCATGTAAAGGTGCTTCCCCACAGTGCGGAGCGAGAAAGCCTTGAGGGAAGGGGATAGAGAGTGTGATGCAGCAGTGCTGCCTATTTTGCCCAGGGCATTGCCAGTTGTCTTGCTCGTGACCATTGATTTTTTTTCGGTGCTTTCCAACAGAGAGACGGAAAGTAAGAGGTGTGGGGGATACATACATTCCAATGTTTGTACAAGCTGTATGTACTGGGTACTTGGATTATCGCGATTTGTGTATAATGTACTGAATATTAGGTATAGATATATCTTTTTTTTAAAAAAAAAAAATTAAAATGTAAGAACAAAATAATACAAATACAACAAAAAAATGTAAAAACAAAAGAGTACAAATATAACAAAAACGAACACACAGACACCAGTATATCTTAAAACCAAAGCCAAGTTTAATTTACTATAAACACGGCATCTCTTCAGCCATTTATGTTTCAATCCGGTGACAGCGGCCGGCGGCATTGCAGCAGGCGTGTGCAATGGTGCCGGGCCATACTTTTCAACAGAAGTTAAAGGACAACGTAACGCGACAGGAAAGAGGATTTACGAAGGGAGTATAAGAAAGTCAAACACGAAAGGCACGGAAGACGACAGTGTGACTAGGTTCCCCTTAGGACAATGGACCGGGAGAAGTGCTGCAGAATGTGTCATTTCGTCGCAGGAGGACACAGAAAAGACCTCTTGTTGGGCTTCATTCGTCACTCTATAGAGATAGGATGCAAAAGGAAAGCAGCCTGTATATGCGGCCGTATTTCATCTTTACGTTTCGAATCAAATTGGCGTCGTCTGGTCTCGCCTTTTCATGAACTACAATGCCATGGACGGCACATAGACAATGGTGGGCTTGGGCAGAAAGATTAGACATATACGTAGGAAGGGTGCCATACATTACAGCCGGTGTGACGCAGCACACCGGCGACGATCAATTTACTATAATAGAATGCAGTGGCGTTGTAGTACGATGTACTTGTGCAGGTGCATTTATATGATTACAGAGCTGGGTACCGTGTACCATCGCTGCATGTACGGAAATGTAACCAGGGCATCTCGTTAGGATTTGTGTCGTGAAAGGCTACAGGCAATCTCTTTGTCATACCAGGCCAGAGACGCGGGTGGGGGCGTATGAGTTTCTGTTGTCATGACATTGTTGTAAGGAAAATGTACAACGGCAAGAATACAAGTCAACGAATTTCCGGTTATATTTTAGCGAGGCCCTGCTAGGACGGGATGCAGAGCAGAACGGTTCAAGGCCTTTGGCAGGATTCTGTCGTGCAAAATGGAACACGTGATGGCAATGAAAGGGAGGGATTAAGACTTGGAAGTCAATGACGAGGTAGACTTCCTGACCGGCTGCTTGCCGTACTGGCCGCTGCCGGGTAAGGGCGAAGCGGGAGGTGTACGACGTAATACTTCGTATGCAGAGACTCGAGAATAATGGACGGGCCAGAGTGTGCAAGCTGGAGCAACGGCTGAAGTTCCTTGGCAGCAAGAGGTTTATGACGAACGGAGCAGAACGTAATAAAACGGTAAAACACCAGCAAGATGATTTTCGAAGACACGGAATATGACACCTGTAGAAAGGTTGGTAGCGTATCATTAAGGTTCTTCTCTGAAATCACAGCACACTGCGCAGTACTTGCGAAACACGGAGATCGAACACGACAAGGGAATCGTAGTGGGAGGAAAGAGTGAGGCGGGCACATGCTCGGGCATGTCAAATCACTGATGAGGAGGTTGAGACCGGTCAATGGACGTCGGACGCCGCTGACATGAGACAAGAGCAAAAAAAAGGGGGAGGCGAGTTCGAGACACTTCTCGGACTTTGATCATCACACTTTTTCCTCTTGCTTTCTTGCCGCCTTGTTAGCGTTCCTTTTTGCTGACCCCCAGCGTCCTCCTCCTCAGAATGCCTGGAAATCCTTGTTAGCTCCCAGAATATCTTCCGAAAGACGGTCGCTGATACACAAACAAAAGAATCTAAGGAATAAGAATGCCCCTTATTTTGTCTTCCTTTGGGGCTCGTTAGTTTCTCGACTATTCGGTCTGGGGGACGAACAAGCCTAGTATTGGAAGAAAGTGCAATCACTCGCTGAGGAGAAACACTGTGTCTCTCCACTTGAACAACGCAGAGCCAACGTCGTAGTAAGATACAATACAACAAACAGACAAATCAGACACTCGAAAATGGAAAATGGCCCCGTCCACGTACATGTACATATGTATTTGTACCCAACTGGGTTTCGAATTCGGGCGTGTGACGTCCGGACACCAGTCTTCCATGGGGCAGGTCACTGCGAATGAGACGTAAGTACGAAGCAGAAGGTTTTTGGTTCAGTAAGGAGAGAGACGGTTGCACGCGAAATGTGTCGTACAAACGAGAAAATGGACGACTTACACTGAGTGTGGAGGGTCTCTAAAATAACCGACGCCCGACCGAGCCGGCCGCGCCGACCCTCTTCCCCGGATAGGTAGTCCAGTACGGCTGGTCCTTAGCCTTGCTCGAAATATGTCTGAAATGTAAAAAATTTTGGCCACTGGGCGCGAAAACTCTGCCAGGTCTCCGTCAATACGGAGTACAACGAACACAAAGTGCTGCACGCCGTGTAGTGTAGCAGCGAAGGAATGGCCATGGACGGGTCGCAAAGGACTTGCGCGTGCTGAACATGGCACGCAAGGGATGACAGTCTGTCCCTGAGAATCGCGCTGGGGCCTGGAAGACGTGATATTTTTATTGGGGTTGACAACACCAGCTTCACAAGGGGGCAATGGCGTCAGCCCCCTCCTAACGTGCTGCCACACCACTTCTACGATGTAGGGAGAATGAGGCGCAAAAGAGGGAAGTGGCACTCCGCCTTCCGCCTTCCCTTCCGCCTTCCGCCTTCCGTTTTCCGCGCCTTGCTTTGTACCTGCTCTGCTAGTCGCTGTTTCCCTACAAACAAACGACTCAAACGACTGTGTTCGCCGATTCGGAAGGAGTTGCAAGTCTCCTCTTCTCTTCTGTCCACCCCCTCTTTGTTTCTCCTCACTTCCCTCTCGTCCTCCTCGTGTCTTCTCTCTGAGCTGGCATCGCACGTCCTCTCCTCTTTCTCCCCTCCCTGGCCCTCTCTCGCCCATCGCATCGCGCATCGACAGAGTTCCAGACACGCATAGTTCAGTTGGACCCACACCACCTCTTGAGAGGTGGTTAGTGCGTGCCCAACCCAACGGTCGACACTCCGTCCGGGTCTCACAAAAAGGGGGCGGCCTGGCCAGGCCACCCGCTAAGTTAACCTTTGCAAACGGCACACACACACACAGAGTGACAAGGATTGGCAGGGAAAGCAGGCCAACTGTTGGCCTATGGTACAGAAGTGAGAGAAAAAAGACACACCACAAACTGCGGAGAACACACGGAATAGTATCGTTTTATCTCCCTGTGTGCTGTGCCTCTTTCTGGTTCTGCGCTCAGCGCACGCCCTGCTTCAGAAACCATTGGACGAGAACAGCTCTCGGAAACGGTACAGGAGGCCTGATAACAACGCAAAGACCGCAATCACCACAACAAAAGGGACCATGGGAGAAAAGCACGCAAAGATTACCTGCCTGGGAAGACGGCGGAGCTGCCCATATTCATTGTCCATCTCCAGTCCCTTTTCCTTTCCTCTCTCTCTTCCATTTTCATCAGGCTCGTGCCCACGTGCATCACGCATCTGCCCATGCTCCTTCAACACACTTCGGCATAGTCCGATGAAGGGGGAAACATCTGCCGGTAAATGTAATGACAACAGTGCGTCAGTTGTCTTTTTGTCACTGATTTATGTGTGCTGACGGTGGAGAGTGTTCTTCCGTGCTTCTGGGACCATCCAAGTAATTTTACCTCATGTTGACGCTTATTTTAACTAACAAAAACTGCCCAAAATATGACAACAAAGAGCGGAGAAAGAGAAGAAACGGCTCCATATCCATTTGCTGATCGTGAAAAGCGGTGACTGATGGAAAAGCATCGAGCTTCGTCGCCCAACCTCCACTCTTATTATGAATCTCCATATGTTGTACACCGCCCACCCGTCTCACTACAGTTTTGTCACGGGATCCTGTCCATCGACTGCGCGTGGGGTCATCGATGCTTTCCGTCGTCTGCTATCTCGATACAAAATGTCTCTCAAATCACCTAACAAAGGGATCTTCCAAGCCGGTACGCGACCTCAGAAGACAAGTGCACGGAATCTGAACTATACAAAAACAGCACAAATGATCTGAGGTCGGACGTGAAAAGTTGGTGATGATCATCAGCACTGTTGTGTTGGCGTCTTGGGGCCTGGCCCGGTTTGGCATGGTTTGGCGTATCTTCCCGTCTCGTCTGCTGTCATTCACCCCCTGTTGACTTGTCACTACTCCCCTGCTGGTCCCAGGTCCCGGCGATGCATGGGTGCGGGTTCCTGACTTTTCTGGGGCTTCCTTTCGTTAACTTTTCTTCTTTGGTCTCTCCTAGTTCGTCTTGTCCCCTTTCGTCGGCCGCTCACTATTTGACATTTCTCCTTTTGTCATTCAATATCGTTCTCTACTCAGGACTCCTGATTTCCTTCTTTCCCTGTTCTTTTGCTGGCCTTCTTTCGTTCTCCCGCGCTTCCACCGACCCTACAAACCCCCATTCAGCTGAAACCCCTGTCCACCTGAGCCCAACAAAATAAAATAACTAATTAAAAAAGCATCGTACTACAAAAAGAAATAAGAACAGAGGACAGGGGGTGAAATAAACCGGTGTCAAGTTTAGAATAATGCCCACCCATAACCGACTGGTATCTTTGGGGATGGGATGGGACGGCGGATGCGTCGTGGTGGTGGCGTGGTGGGAGTGTGCCAGACCCCCATGTGAGAGTGAGGCGCGACGTATGAGGGCGTGCAGACGTTCGTATTCCTCTGTCTTTTCATATTTTCTTCCCGCCTTATTCTCGCGTCTTTCCATTAAAGTTCAACACCCCCCCTTTTTTCTTTGTAGCTCTCAGGTCTTCTTTTCCCTCTTTTTTATTTTCATCTCTTTCTCTCCATTTACTTTTGTCGCCAAGCTTCGAAACTGATTCCTCCGCTCCATACTTTATTCTCGGATACATATTGCTGCGTCCGACGCGTACGTGTTGCAACTCTTATAGTACCCTCGATCGGCTTTCAAATAACCTGTTACATACAACATACTTCTTGTATATTTTTATTTAATTTATGTCGACGCTTCTATTGATCTTTTATCTTCATGTTTTACTCTCATCCTGCCCTCTTCATATAACCTGCTTCTCGCACGACATTTGACAACTGGCATCGCTGAACCATCTCCGATGACAACCAGTAATTGTCCGCACTTTCAAAGCTCACATTAAATTGAACGCCATCACTTCTTCACAGCACCTTCGACAAACATCAACACAGCGGCACAATATCCTAGATTGGATTTTGAGGAAGAAAGGGTCGTCTTCCATTAAATCTTCCATCTCAACTGACCGTTGCCTTTCAATATTCATCGACCCCTTTTGCATTCATTTGTCGGTTTTTTATTGCCCTCCAAATTGTCAACACCGCGGTCGATTCCCGCCAAACACCCGATCTGTGTGCACCGGTCTATCGACGGCACCAAACGCTAACGACGTCATTTCGCCTGGTTTTGTTGACATTGCACATGGTGTTTTCCTATAAAACTTGCACTTGCAGCCATAACAATGCAGCCACGAGCAGCGTCTCGATCTTCTGGCCAGAGACGCCCGCGCCTGCTCCGAGCCTCGGTCACTGAACCCTCTCTCTTCACATCCTCCACCGGCAGCCACGCCCTCGATATGGCACTGCCCAGCTCCTACCGCAGCAGTCACATCAGCAGCGGCCACACAAGCCCAAGCGGCGTTGAGAGCAGCAACAGCAGCAACAACGGCGTCCCCGGTTATAGTAGCTACCGCCGCGCCACCGACCTCCTCAATCATGTCGCGTACCTCTCGTCCTGTGCAACCTCGCCCGTTGCTTCGTTTTCGAACGGCGCTCTGTTTGACCGCATGAGTAACGGCGGTGGCGGCTCGCGGCGGACTTCACCGCACGGCAGCGAGCGCCGCTCGTCGGCTGCAGCCGTTGTTGGTAGCCGCAACGGCACGACAGCCGTCAGCAGCACCGGTCCCGGCGGCAGCGGCATGCGATCTGCTGGCGACTCTTCTGTCGATGCATGCCGCCGGCGGGCCAATACGGACGAGGTGTTTGGCTCGTCACCGGCCTCAACGCACACGAGCAGCTCTCTCGATGATCTGCAACACAGCCCTTGTAAGTCGTGACCCTTTTATTCTCGTTCTTGTGTCTCTGTTCCTTTTGATTTACTCTTTACTGACTCCCTAGGCTCGGCAAACTACTACAGCTTCCCCAGCTTCGACATATACGACGACAACCAAGACAAGGAAGACGATGACGTTGACAACTAGACGAGAGTCTAAACTGAACCTTTACAGCTCTACGAAAAGCGACAACAAATTGAATCTGAAACAAATCACGAAGAATAACGACCATACAGAGACCGCACCAATTTTTACACATCCTCACACCACACACTACACACTACACATACCCCAGACACATCACTCCGATCGTCAGCCACGGCCAAAGCTCGCGCCTTCATTTTATTTGAAGTTCACCGTCTCTTCCACATTTTTTATCGACACACGACTTTATTTTAACCACGCAATTCAAATCGGACATAGCTAGAGGAGACGACGAAGGTGACATGTAATTGACAATCCTTGAAATAGGATGTCGAATCGAGTTGCTCTATAGTCTAACCTTGCTATTGTCCTACTCTCTGCCTTCTTCGACCCCTGGAGAGACATCTTCATGGGCGTTATAAGCAGGATTTTATTGGAAACAAGAAAAGGAGAGTTTGCAAAAAACAAATGGCAAGCGCCAGGACCCAATAAGAAGAGAACGGACGAGAATCCAGCGAACGGAGAGACGTCGACGCGGCCTGGAAAAGCCAGCGTCCCATTTCACCGTTTGCATTGTCGACACCGTTTGCATTGTCGACATTTTTTTCTTTGGGACTCTATAAGCTGCCACAAATCGTTAGAGAAAAATAACGGGAAGAGACTGGAGAAAAAAAATTAAAAGAGAGCATGGGTGCTGGTTTGTTGCTCATGGGCGTTTTTATTTCACGAGAATGCACACCAAAAAGTACACGAGAACCATGAATCCATGACGTCCACGACATAGAAAAGAAAACGCAAAAAAGATAGCACGTTGATCGTTATACAATACCCAATCCATTTCCACTTCGTTCATTCGGCCGAACTGCGATCGTTTTGACATATCTATAGCTAGTACCATGCGTTTAGGACAAGACATGGCACAAGCATAGAGCAACACTGCTTGCCTTATATGTAGCCCAAATAATGGCTTACCAACTGAATCTAGCTTCTTTCTTACGACGCGTTCGTAACCGAACGTGTAGTATATTTATTCCGGGAGTACAAATAATCACTCGTTGACGTTGGCTGCCCATCTGGCAATGAAAGACAAGCAGTCAATCTGTTTTCGATCACAAGGCGGCACGTCGCCGCAATATTGGTTAGGCCTGGGACATAGAAGGCGAACAGGAGTTCAGGATCCTGATGGCAGCGTTGAATTATCGAAGATGCGGTTGCGTCCTACGGTGGATAAGTGATACTGACATAATATATCGGACATAACGATATCAGGAGACTTGCCTCATTAGTAGCATCTTTACTGATAAGCATTTATGCCGTCTTATCGTGTGGCCCTGACGGCCCAGTTTAAATTTGAGAAGCCCTAACTGCCTCTCAGCCAATGGAAATTCACCATTACCAAAAACAAGCCCCACCGCTTTTACTCAAAAATTTTGCCCACAGATTCTTTCGCGGGCGTTTTGGTTCTGTAGCCCCAGTCTCTGTGCGTTTTGGCTGGCTCTTTCCCTCTGTCACGCTTCTGTGTGTGGCAGACCCTCCCCTCTTTTCCCTAGGGCGCCTCTGAATTTTTTTCGGCCATTCCCATTATTTCGCTTTTCAATATTCCCCGGCCACGAACCCTCACACTCTTTTTCACCTCTTTCTCCCATCACCAACCCACCCGTCTTCCACGAACCCTTCCATCAAGTCACGACAACATAGTCTGCAAAGATGGCGGTCGGAAAGTACGAAACACGAACAAATCCCATTTGAACGTCTTTGCGACTTTACGTTTCTGCGTCTCTTCCAAATTTCTTTCGGCCTCAGAATCTCTCGCGTGCGATCTCGATTTGTCTCAAAAAAAGAAACATTGGCTCCGTGGACTCTTGACTTTGTTATCTTTGGCAATGCTTTTCCTCCTGTCCTCCTCGACGAGGGCTCTTCCGTTTTCTTACCGACTGCCGACAGTAACGGAGCGACACAATATGCTGGACTTGGCGCTGCAATATTGATGGGAATTCAAGTTTGAGATCCACGGAACCAATGCGACTTTTGCAAAGATAAATCAGAGAAACGCACAAAGACGATGATGGGACGAGAAGGACACGGGAGAGATGGAAACGAAAAGACGACGAGACGAAACGTTAAAACCGAACACCATTTGCTGACGGTTTGAACTCTTACAGGAACAAGAGATTGTCCAAGGGCAAGAAGGGCCTCAAGAAGAAGACCGTCGACCCCTTCACCCGCAAGGACTGGTACGCCGTGAAGGCCCCTACCACCTTCGCCACCCGGGAGTAAGCAATTCCTCAATCTTAGATCCGAATTTCGACAACGGTCAGGTCCGAAAAGTACGAGATTACAGGTTCTAACTCTCCCTCCTTTTACAGTGTCGGCAAGACGCTCGTCAACCGCACCTCCGGTCTGAAGAACGCCAACGATGCCCTGAAGGGCCGCATCATCGAGGTTTCCCTTGCTGATCTGCAGAAGGATGAGGAGCACTCGTTCCGCAAGGTCAAGCTCCGGGTTGACGAGGTCCAGGGCAAGAACTGCCTGACCAACTTCCACGGCCTGGACTTCACCTCGGACAAGCTGCGGTCGCTCGTCCGCAAGTGGCAGACTCTGATCGAGGCCAACATCACGGTCAAGACCACCGACGACTACCTGCTGCGCCTGTTCGCCATTGGCTTCACTAAGCGCCGCCCGAACCAGATCAAGAAGACTACCTACGCCGCCTCTTCGCAGATCCGCGCCATCCGGAGAAAGATGACCGAGATCATCCAGCGCGAGGCCAGCAGCTGCACCCTGCAGCAGCTGACCGCCAAGCTGATCCCCGAGGTCATTGGCCGCGAGATTGAGAAGTCTTCCCAGGGCATCTATCCCCTGCAGAATGTTTGTTCTCCCCTCGTATCTTTCCCTTTTATTTGTAGTTGTTTTCAATATTAACAACACTAGGTCCACATCCGCAAGGTCAAGATGCTGAAGCAGCCCAAGTTCGACCTGGGCTCTCTGCTGGCCCTGCACGGCGAGTCGGGCGGTGGCGAGGATGGCCAGAAGGTCGAGCGCGAGTTCAAGGAGGTTGTCCTGGAGGAGGTATAAATGTGCTCTCCCACACACTTTTTCTGTTGTGGGCAGGCCAGGCGTGCTTTATTTTTGGGACGATGGCGGCTTTGAATGAAGACGTTTAAGGGCAGAGGTTGTTTGACTTTATCGTTTGGTGTTTTTATTTTTTCTCTTGTGTTTCCTCTGCTTCTTCCACGTCTCTACAGAAAACGAGATTATGAAAAGCAGATACGAGGGATGGGCAAAAAAAGAGAGAGGGCGTTGGTATTATGCTACAATACTCTTCAAACCAAAAGCAGTCAGGGACCATCATACACACAATAAAAAAAAGTTTAATAACAAGTAGCCAACCGACAAACTTGGGCAGAGTTGAGTAGCGAATCAATTCCTGTTGTGACCTCGACACGACGGCGATGTGTTTGTGGCGACAAAATTGGGCCATTGGGCCAATCGCATTGCTGTAGACTGGACGCTCCAGTGTTTGTCGTCTGCCAATTAACTGAAGGGCCCACTAACGCCTTCCCGCCTTTCGCCTTTCACATGGCTGTATCTGGCAGTAGTACCTGCGCAATCTAGGCTGGTACGTCATTTCGCACGACTCTGTTGATTTTCTTTACGACACTTCTGCCACAACACGATTCTTGCACTTTTCTGCACATATTCTCTGATACCTCGGATCTGCACATGTCACAAAAGCCAACATGACCGAATCAGCACTCAAGATCCTCATCATTGGGCCTTCAAACGTCGGCAAAACGGCGCGTCAGTCTCCCTCTCCTTTCTGACGTCCTTTCGAGATTATCTTTGCTGGGGGTATGCCGCTGGCGACTGTTCCTGGATTGTACTGACCAGTAACGACTCTACAGTCCTCAAGCGATATTGCGACAACGACTTCGATCCCAACGATGCATCGGCCACCATCGGCATCGACATGCATGTAAAGCGGCTCTCCGTCCGTGGCAAGAATTGCCGTGTCATGCTCCTCGACACGGCGGGCCAGGAACGCTTTCGCACCCTGTCGACAAGCTACTACCGCGGCGCCCACGGCATCGTCTTTGTCTACGACATCACCAACCGCACAACGTTTGAGCAGATGGACAGCTGGTTCGCCGAGGCCGAAGCCAACACGGCCATGGCTGGTGCCGGGTCTTCAATAAAGTGCCAGTTCTGCCTGGTGGGCGCCAAGGTGGACCGCGCAGGCACAAGTCGCGCCGTGTCGATGGAAGAGGGCGCGGCGCTGGCAGCCAAATACAATGACAACGACGGCGCAGCACCTCTCTTCTTTGAGACTAGTGCACGGACGGGCGAGAACGTACGGGAACCGTTTGTCGCCCTGGTTGACCGGATCGTGGCCTCTGGTGCTGTGAGTGCGCCTCGACGAGCAGCCGAAACTGTGTCCCTAGGTGCAGGTAGTCGTGAGGGAGAAGGACAAGCTAGCTACCTCGCCAACTGCTCTTGCTGAGAGCGGCATATGTGGTGTGCTCAGTGTATCTTCTTGCCTGATTTGTTATTTCCTATTGCGATACCCTTTCCCCATCTTTAGCACCAAAGATCCTACGATAATGTTGCACATTTGTGTTTACGGCTATATTAGAAATATCATTCTAGACAGAACATGTTATTCATTTGCAATTAATGTCTATTTGCGGACAAATCTCAAAGGATTGTCTATATCTGGGACGATTTTCTAGGTATTCTTCCACCTCAAAGTGTGGACTGGTAAGTGTGGACCGGTATTGGCCATTTTCCACTTTACTCAATCGTCCCTTGGAGTGAGAAAGCGGACAACGGCTGTAATAGCATCAGTCAGCGAAGGTGCAAGATATGCTTTCAACGACAGCAAGGACATACCTTGTCGGAAGGCCTCGGGGTTTTCTGATATCACCCAATGGCCAGCCTCAATGTCGACCGCTTCAAACCGCGGGAAGAACTGTCCGATAATGGGCAGTGCCTCATCCGGCACGTAGTGACTCTTGGTGCCGCGCACAAAGAGCGCTGGTTTCTCAAAGCGCACTGCGTTGGTGTCTTTGTACGGGAAATCGCCCAGTACGTCCAGTGCCTTGCCAAGCGTGCCGAGCGGGATGCGGAACTGCAAAATGGTTTTGCCAGCCTCGGGGCTCGGATCGTCGTCGGGCACTTTCACGCGGTGCAGGTTACCCATCAGGAAATGGCGGATAGTGAGCGATGGCTCGTAGCTCTGCAAAATCTTGTCGGCCTCGGCCTGGCGTTTGACGCGGCAGAGATCGACATACTTCATACCGCGGACGTATGTGCCAAAGTTGCTGAGGAGGGCGGCATCGATGGGCGCATTGTCGACGGGGATGATGTCGCGGACCATGTCGGGCGACTTGAGAGCCAGCACCATGGCCGTTTTTGCACCCCTTGGACGGTTAGTTCCTGCAATGGGAAAATTATGTGCCACCAGCAGAGCAAAAGTAGAACAAACCAAACCAAATAAAACATACATTGAGTGCCCAATAATCGACGGGTCAGTCAGGCCGTGCTCCTTGATAAAGTTGGCCACGTCGTCGGCCATGACTTCATAGTCATGGCGCGCAACATGGGGGGAGTCGCCGTGGTTTCTCATGTCCTACAATGTCAGCGGCAAGCAGGACAAGAAAAAATAACAGAGGATCTTCGTACAAGAGCATATATTGACCGTCCTAGGTCCCTTGCCAAGACTCTGGTCTGTCGTTAGCAAACCGTTTCCCCCAGTGTACGCAGTCCCAATCCCGTATAGTTTGTCAGGCACTGAACTTACTTACTTATGCTCCGGTTGTTCTTCTTGGACCCAAACAGGCCGTGCAGGACCAGAATCGGACGCGTCTTGTCATCGGCCACCGGCTTCTCGGGCTTGTGCAGGTCAAACGCCAGCTTCACCGGGCCGTCGTCACTTCCGACAGATTTTGATGAGTACGGAGCATGTGCCGCCTGTAAGCTACCCAACACATGTCTCTGACCTGGTTTCCTTGATGTCCATTGCAAAGACGAAACCTGTATGGAGCGGTGTGCCAGTCGGCTGCCCCAGACCGGAGCTCGGGCGGCCATGATGTTGTTTACCTCGAGATGATTTGAGATCCAACACCAGTTGTCTTGAGGAAACAGAACTGTGTTGGTCAGTTTCGGTTTCTGAAAACCCTCAATTCAGTACGACATATCATAAATAAAAAAGATCTGTGCCATAACGCCTCGGTGCAAATAAGAAGCCGAAACTCGGGGCTCTGCGGATATAAACGGCGAATGCCAGCAATAACGGACGGCACTGCACTGACCGAAAAAATAGACGTGACTCCGCAGCACATAGTGGGCCCTTGGCTGTCTCCTGCCGAGTTCCAGTGGGTTCCCAGTATTGCGTCAGACACCCTAACGGAAGGAACCAAGGCTGCCATGTAAGCGCAACTCTGATTGGCCCGTTCTCTCACATTCCAGCACATAACCCCACTACAAGGCTATTAGGAGACGTCTCATTCTGCCTCTCGAGTCCGCCATCAATCCACGACCTCGTTTTGGCATCGCCTTCGCGTCAACCCATCGATGCAGACAGGCCCGAGGACACATCTGCTACACGACTGTCTAGTATTTTATTGAGATCGCGTGATCGTACATTGTACGACACCTTTCTCCCGCCGACCCCGGCTGACCCCGGCTGATTCGAAGTGCCTCATCCTCTTCTATCGTCGGATTACGAAAACAGAAAACCGTCACGCCGTTTATCATTCGCCCGCTATGTGGTCCCGGAGTCTGTACCTCTTGCTCGTACCGGCCACTGTGCTCCTCCTCTTTATCTCTCCGTCTGCAGCGGCACGCCACCATGCGGGCCGCATCTCTGAGCCGGCCCATGGCTCGTGGGTGCCACGATTTATGCGTCTTGCCTGGCTGCGCGACTCCATCGCCGACTACATCTTCAACCGGGATCGTTTGAGCACTGGTGACCCGCGGCACACGCAGTGGTATGCTGCTGCCAACTCGGCGCGGTACGCCCAGCAGACCGTGATCCGCTTCAATGTCGCTACGCCAGACGAGGAGGCTGCTCTGGCTGCCGCTGCCCAGCGTCTCTTCCTCGACATCTGGTCCTTCAACAACTTTACAGGCACCGTCGACATCCTGATTGATAAGGAGGATGTGTCATCGCTGTTGACGTTGCTGCCCACGAGCCTACACCGGTCCTTTTCACCGCTCGTGCCGGACCTGGCTGCGGCCGTCCGCGACACATACCCGAAACTGTCGGCCTTGGCCGGCGGTGATAGCGCCGCCTACTTCCCGCCCAAGTCACCCGGCTCGTTCCCGAACGATGAGACTTCCGTCACTGGTGGTGGTGGCACGGACAATATCTTCTTCCGCGACTACCAGCCATACCCTGTGATTGTTCAGTGGATGAAGCTATTGGACGTCATGTTTCCGTTTGTCAACACGGTCAGCGTCGGCGAGTCGGCCGAGGGTCGCGAGATCCTTGGTCTGCGTGTGGGCACGCAGGATAGTGGTTCTGAGCGCGAGCCGTTTGACAGCCACGACGTCGAGGAAGTTGAGAATGTGGACGCGGGTGACGAGGCTGAAGAGGTTGACGACAGTGAGGAGGACGACGGCTTCGTGATCCTGAAGAAGAAGAAGCACAGCAAGCACAAGAAGGGCCGGGAGGACAAGAAGAACAAGAACTACAAGAACCACAAGAGCCACAAGAGCAAGCCGTCGCCACCGGGCGCCGCCGAGCCGCCTAGGAAGAGAAAGACGATTCTGATTACGGGCGGCCTGCACGCCCGTGAGTGGATCTCGTCCAGCTCCGTCAGCTATATCGCCTGGGCCATTATCACCGGCTACGGCCACACCAACATGATCACCAAGCTCGTCGACAACTTTGACATTGTCCTCGTGCCCGTCGTCAACCCGGATGGCTACGAGTATACCTGGCAGACCGACCGTCTCTGGCGCAAGACCCGCCAGACCACCAACTTCCGCTACTGCCGCGGCCTCGACCTTGACCACGCCTTTGGCTACGAGTGGGACAGAAAGACCCGCGACGAGCCCTGCTCCGAGTCTTACGGCGGCGAGTCTGCATTTCAGGCCATTGAGGCCCAGACTTTGTCTGCCTGGGCTCGTCGCGAGGTCGACGACAACAACGTCGAGTTTAGCGGCTTCTTGGATCTACACTCGTACTCCCAGCAGATCATGTTCCCCTTTTCCTACTCGTGCGCCGCCGACCCGCCGAATCTCGAGAACCTCGAAGAGCTCGCAGCTGGGCTCGCCAAGGCCATCCGCCTGTCCACGGGCGAGACCTATAGTATCTCATCGGCCTGCGAGGGCGTTATGGGCTTTGCCAGTGACACTCCCGCCACGACCCGCATCGAGTCCGGTGGCGGCTCCGCCATTGACTGGTTCTACCACGAGCTGCACGCCAAGTACAGCTACCAGATCAAGCTGCGTGACACGGGCAGCTACGGCTTCCTGCTGCCGAGCTCCGAGATTGTGCCCACTGGTGAAGAGGTTTTCAGTGCTGTCAAATACTTTGGTGACTTTTTGCTCGGAAACAACGGTATCGAGAAGTCGTACGAGAATGACGCCGATGTCTTGCCCGAAACCGAGACAGAGGCCAAGCCGGTGATGGAGATGCCTAGCAGCGACACTGCCGCCGCTAACAAAATCAACAAGATCAACAAGATCCATATCACCGACGACGCGGACCTCGAGAATGAACAGTTTGCCATCCTCCTATCCGGCCGGAGGCGGAGGTGAATACGAGAATGAGTTCGAGAGACCTTACGCAGTCTAACGGTTTAGCATATATACGATGTTATCTTTTTTTCAAGTCTTTATTTGTACTTCTTTACGTTTCTCATCTGCGTTTTCTTTATTTTGTATCATCATGACCTGGCGTTTGCTTTCTTCTTGGATATTACTCCGTACATAGGACCTTTCAAAATGTGACTTTTGCTATGATCTTTCCCTTTCGTTTGCTGGTCTCTGTCCTGTTTATGGTCCAGAATGTAATTGTTGTGTTGCCGAGAACAGCCATCTACGCATCATATGCAGGCACTTTAGAGCATTTTGTCCCATTGCACACGTCCTCTCCAAGTCTGCTCTTCCGATCGGCATAAATTGCGACTTTGTGCCGAAGGAACCTGCAACTCGGACACATCTGATACAAGCACGCTTTACCAGCACGGCCCGACATACAAAGCAAAATACGTTTGCGTGCAGGTCTGAGACAAGAGGCGCGTGTGCTACCCCCGCAACTTTTCTTTTGCTTCTCATCTTTTCTTTTTCTCGCAATCACCCAGAGCTAACTCGTCTCATCATTTTCTGCCTATTTTTTTTCTCCGGACCCCTCTTGCGCGATGAGACGAGACGGCTAATAAAGCCGGGGGAGGACGAAAAAAGGAAACGGTAGAAAAGGTAAGAAGGCGAGCGCGACGAAAGGAACACAATGAGACGTTAGCGCGGCGCTCGACCCCCTTTTTTGGTTTCTTTCTGCCCGAGTGTGGATGATAGTCATTCTTACACAAGCCAAATCCTATTTCGTGCAGTTTTGTCACTTTTTGTGCTCACGATTTTGCGACAGGCACACTAGGATGTCAAAGCTTTTCTGCATCTCTGCGTCACTCGTGTTGCAGGAGCGGGTGGATTTTTGGGGTGCATTCTGCTGATGTGAAAGATAACGTCGTACGGCATACAATCTCCTGAGAGGTGTGTGTGTGAGAGTGTGATTGTGTGTATGCGTACCTGTCAGACTCAGGGGAAACGCTTAAAAAATTTTTTAAAGAAAAAAACACATACAGTGTCGGATACCGAGGGAACCAAGACCCGTGAGGTTTATCATCGTGTGAATACATTGGTGAGACACCGCTAAAGAACGTCGCTAAGTTGATTCCATCCATCAACTGCCCAGTCGCTAAATGCATCCTTAGCAAGTCGATTTCGGAGGGGCATAGCAGGCTCATCTGACCTCACTTTTCCCCTGTCATCGGTTGTGATCCCTCAATCAGTGTTATCGCCATTGTTGACGGAATACAGCAAACTTCTGGGGTGCTTCCGGCGAACGTGTTCTCCACGTAAAGTCCTCCTGGGCGATCCGTCTTGGTGCCCCTAAGAGCCCTCATTTTGCACGATGTGACGCTTTATCTCACGTTAGACGGTCGAGCGCAACACTGACAGCCCTTGTCAGGTTACGAAGAATCTGCATTCGCCACCAAAATCCTCAAGCAAGCGCCATGCACAATGGAGCCAATCGATACGCCGTACGGAGTCGGAGAGTGTTGTACAGAATCAAAATGACCGTTGTTTCCGTCTCTCGGAAGCATTGACCTGAAAACTGCGGATAGGGACCTTTGGAAATGACTTGGTGTTTTCATTTCAACGTTGTCAGCACCGAGAGACGACTGCAATTGCTGTCGACAAGGCCGCCCACCGTATACTTGGGGTACAGAGCTTGCTTATCAAGACTGATCTTCGCGTACGTGAGCACAAGAGGCGGGACCAAGGCCGGGGTAGAGTAACATCAATTGTGCTGTTGACAGGGAGGGCACTCGGGCACAACCCAGGTACCGTTCTCTGTCAGTTTTCGTTTCCGTTTCTTCTGCCTTTCCCTCTTTTTTTCTTTTCGCTTTCGTCTTGTTATTTTTGGGGGTCTCGGCTCTGGGTGTCACAATGAGTTGCGTAAGTTACTAGGGTCAATTGGATGACCCCAGTATGACAAGGCCACCGTGAGCCTCTTCAAAAACACGAACTACCGGTGAAGCTAATAGAAGTAATTCTTATTGGCTAGGAGGCAAGTTCTCAAATGCTCTTGATGTCGTAGATTTGCGCTTTGAGCCCCCGGTTCTGCTCACGAAAAGCATCGCTTAACAGCCGGTCGCGTCGAAGCCCTAATAGCGTCTTGATTGGTAATAGTAATGGCCTGACGGGCAGTGACGTTCGGTGATAAAAGGTCATAGCTATTTTGTTGAATGCTGGCATTCAGCGTGAACGACTTGGCCAACAAAGTGTGACCTGACAGGGCCATTAAGAGCGGACTGTGTGTATGCAGGTTACCGCAAATGCCACTGTGCGAACCCTGTCCTCTGGCATTGGCGGGTGGCCCAGGCTCAAATTCAGTCTCATTAGGAATACCACAGCCATTGGCACGTACATCAAGTTGCTTGGGTCGGCACTGATATGCAAGGTCCAGGTTGGGAGAGCAGCCGACCGCTTTTTTAATGCTTGCCGACGTACATGAGATGGAACACAAAATATGCACAGGGCTGTCAACAGGCGCCTCGAGCACATCCTGGTAGTTGGTGGTTATGTGGCGTTCTATGCCACAGCCGTTCCCGAAAAACCAGCGTTGCGAGTGTATACACTGACGGCTTTTCGGTGTAAGCTGTGCTCGAAAAGAGAGTGAGAGGAGAAACAGGGATGGCCATCTAGGTCCCTTTTAGATGTTGAAGTCCTTGAACGTGTCTGTTGGTTCCTATCTGTAGGTAGCACCTGCAAAGTCAGCAAGGATGTGTTGTATTTCCGTCTTGACGACAGAGCCTCAAGGATCAGCCGCGCAGGATTTTTGCTTTTCTTTTTCTTTTTGTCAAAATCTTTCTTTGAAAGTTTGGAAATAGGGCCCTAGCTTTGTTAGAGTTCACTGGCAGTATGACAATGACCTCAGCGTGCGGTCATGACCTGACCCACCCCTCACGGCAGACGCTCTCCTTGGCACTGCTGTGCAGCCCTGTGTCCCTGACGCTTCCCCGGTTTTCATGGCATTCATACCTCCACCATTCGACCAAGGCGGCATTAGCTTGCAAGAGCGGCTCACCCGCTGTGTCAATGGGGAGCTAAAAGCCGTGACAGTGTTTGCAGAATATGCAACTCTAGGCGGCACCGAGTATGGGAAATCCTCCAAAGCAATTAACTCGCCCATTTTTGGAGGTGCCCTGTGCCTTATCGTCTCAAAACGGCATAAGCACGGACGAGAACCGTAGAACGAGGAACAGGTGAATGCAATGCGAGAGGAGAAAGATACGAAAAGGGCAGTGTTCGCCCAGTTCAAGCAGGGCTTGAGCGTAGTGGTGCCGCGTCATGTCGCATTTTCAGTGTGCGCAGAACAGTCCGCGTGGTGGGGCGACGAACCAATGGCAGGGAATTTGCATCGATGTAGAAAAGTGGTGAGGAGCAATCCTAGGTCAAGGTGAAAAGAACTTCAACTTCTCTATGTCCGCAGAGTCAGTGACATGTAACTTGCGGGCACGCTGATGAAGTTGTGTCCTGTCCTACGTGCCGTGGATAGTTCTGATGAACTCGTCTGCTGCACCCGACCAGCTTATCTTGCCTGACTTTCCAATGTTTCGGGCCGGAGATTTCTGGAGGTGTATTTGTTGACGTTTGAGTGTGATGTTTTGTGGCATTTGCAGGTGTTTTTGTTTCTTCCTTCCCAACTGGAGTCAGTCCTTTCTTGTTTAGATGCTTCATCGACCAAGCGATCTCCCATACATGCGTCGTACAAGGCGGGGCGCACAGTCCTCGAACGTCGTGTTCAAGAGGCGCTTTGGACACGAATGGATACTTTGCCGGCCGGCCACGGTCGATTGTCGTCGGTCCTGTGACTGTCTTCTCAAACGGCAGGGAGCAAGGTAGATATGGAGCTATGTCGAACAGAGCGACCCTATATGCCAGTCCGAAAGCTGTAATACTCGCCGGTTTGGCTCTCGGTTGTCGATATGGCATGGGGCATTTCCAATCTGTCACGCAGGCAACCGGAGTCGCGTTTGTCTCCGAATGGAAAAGCTGCTTGTTGACTACTTGGCGCCGATCCTGGGATACTACTGAGGTAGGTTTCCATGATGACCGTCCAGGTAACATACGAAAGAAGAACTGACCACCAGACTGCCAAAAGTCGGGTTGCTTGGTTCGTGAGGGTCGTTGGACACGAGCATTGGAGATTGCTATTGCCCGAGGGCATTTAATATGGTGTGAAAAACAGAGGCGGAAAGTAAAATTAAGTCGTCATGCTTCCGGGCACTAGGCATGGGAGTCGAGTGTCGATCTGCCTGTCGTTCGCGTACAATGCTAGAAACAACGTTTCGGCAATGAAAAGAGACCAAGATGCGGTGAATCGCAATACAGGGTACGACATATTACAGACGGAAACATTTTGTCTGAACATATTGCTCATGCGTTTTCCTACAAATAGCTTGTGACCTGTCTGGCGTTTGCTCTTTCCTCATTGTTCAGCGATGGTTCTCTTTTGGTAGGGCCGATGTGACCGTAATGCGAACCACCAGGGCAAGAAAGACCAACAAGTGTGCACGAACCCTCTGCCGCCAAACCAACCAGTGCTTTCCATTTCTGGACCATTTTGTCTGCGGGGGAAGGCACTGTGATACTGATCCTCTCTCGCATGTCCACCGTTCATCGCGTACCAGGCTGGGAGCATAGGTGCAAATACGAAGTAAACGCTCCAGGGACCCCAGGCACCATTGGCTGCTTCCCGCTCCCAGCATTGCAACTGCCATTGCCGCCCGTGCTGCCCACACCATCGGGTTTGCTATGGTTCAATGTCGTTCCTCCCGTTTTCTGAATCTCCATCACAGCCGCTCCTTCCCTCGAAGTCCCAAATTTTTGTGCCGCTCTCCGTCACGGAAGCAACGACGGAACAGGTCTTTGGAGTAATTACACGGCCATACTTAAAGCTGGCACGGGAGTTTGGCTACACCATTACGACACGGAACGGCAGAAGCAGGAGCGACAGGGGCGGTCGGCACTCAACAGGGGTAAACCAGTCGCAAAGATGTTGTGGTCCGTCTCCAGCACAGATCGCTCCTTCCGTACCCAGGCTGTCCCGGCCACCAGGAAAGCAAAGCGCCCCTTTCTTGCCACCAGTCAATCGTGTATCAAGCCACAATGGCACTGCGAAGCGGAAAACAGAGAAACACTGCATCAGTATCAATGGAGGCAGTCATATCTTCACACAAGCTCGCCAATGACACCGAACGGCGTCCACGTCTCCACCGCGGTGCATGTCTGTGCCCTGCTGCAACTTCACCGTGAACAATTACTGCAATCCAGGTTCGTTGCCAGAGTCCATGTGATGGGTGCTGCTTTTCCCCTTGCTATTCGCCCTCTGTCAGTTTGGCCATTGGTTTTCCTCTCAGCCCTTCACGTCGTACCTCTGAAATTTTGCTTCCCCAGACTCCATATTTCATGTCCAAACCGAGTGGGGCGACCAGTCCCAGCACGGAGAGATGTTGCCACTCATTGCGGCGGTGTGCCAGAAATGGCAACTTGAGAACTCCTTTTCAGGACATAGTACCATTCGACCAAATTCACGAAATGTCGAGTCTGGGGCCGGCGGTCGGGCCAGCCACTGTTTGGCTCTCGCTTCCTTGTGCCTCTCTCCCGCCACGGGTGGCTTGGGACATTGGCTCATGCGCTCTTCAGGAGAGTTGGTATCACAGGCCAATACACCGAAAGGAGCATCTCTGGGCACAATAGTCCTTACTTCGCCGCCGTATTCTGCAGTGCTTCTGCTCGCCAACGAGGTAAGGCATTGCATTACAAGGAGCAATGCAAACTCGGACGAAAACAGCCTGTCATCTCCTTCGTATACAAAAACGTTGAGGGGCTCTTCTCAACACAACATGCGAGCAATATGAGACATCGGAACGGGGTTCCACTCCACCTCCAGGATGAGTTCAATGCTCGGCTGACGGTCGCCACTTCCTGAGGAGGATGATGTGTCGACGCATTTAGCCTATGAAGAAAACTTGCAAGGATCTGCCAATGGCTGCTTGTCCCCAAGCAGTCATATTTCTCCTAAACGGCCCGTCTCACCCAACTGTCAGGAAGAAACGTTTTGGTCCTGAACGTTATGTGGAGGAATCCGCATTCACCACCGACTTAAACTGACAGTGCTGCAATGCCTGACTATCTTCAACACAAAAAACCAAAAACCCCCCCAAAAAAACCACCGACCTCCCAGACATACTAGCCGTGCCACTTTGGAACGGCCTGTGGTGAATGTTCTATTCTGATCGCCGTGGTGTTCCGCCTCCTCCTGCCGCCAACAGCACAATGGCGTCGCTTGCTCATTTTGCATTGCCAACATAAAAGGCACAATCTCTTCCGTGCCTCACCAGCCCACGAGACACAAAAATGAAATGATTCGCCAGTAACCTGCAAATCGTACCGGCTTCCCATAATCGCGTCGTCGTTGCTAGTCGGCATTGTTGGTCAAGTATGCCCAACACCAATAGCCTCGAGCTACATTTATTTGTCCCCAGGTTTCAGCATCCTGTTGGTCTTGGAGACCCCGACTCGATGACACCGAGCCTACACCTTCTTCAACGTCCTAATCCAGGACCCCTGGACTAGCATGCAACTGCGGCTATGCCTTGAAGTCTCGCGTTCTTGGCCTGTTTGTTTAGCACTGTTTGAAAGGCGAGGTGCGCTACGCCCTTCATTACCATGAGTAAATCTGGGCAGAGCCTGAGCGTTTGCTTTTGGAGAGGATAAGAGACTTGGGGTATTTGCTTGGCCGTTTCAATGCTTCTCACATGGCTTGACAAGGGTTTCATGTGGTGTAGAATTCATTGTGGACCTCCCGCCGATCCCTAACCCCTGTCTGAAGACGACACCCTCTTGTTGAGGAGCAGAATGATACCCACCTCCGCTGCACAAAAAAAAAGAAAACAAAAGAGGCAAAAAACCAGATGAGACAGACAATGGCGGAGAAAAAGTAGTGTCTAAGAACGAAGCAGCGAAGGATGTTCTCCGTTTCTGGACTCCACCGACCGGCATACGACGTCAGCTATACTTGTACCTTTGGTCTTTCAACAGGCGCGGAATAAGGTATGTGTACCTCGTCAACCTCGAAACCTCGACAGGAAGCAACAAGCTACACGCGAGCACACGTCGCCAGCACGCTTTGGCAAATACCGTGCGAAATAGATACAGAAAACCCGGCCAATATTGCTTCTTTATCTGTCTCTTTGCCCTATCAGGCCAGCCATGACGGTCCCCGCATACGGTTTTTGCTTGGCTTCAACTTGCCTAGTAAGTTGTATTTCTGTCCCGTTCTTCTAAGTCTCTTTGATCGCGATGTCCACAGTAGGGTCTCCCGTCTGGGTCGGCGCGGAACATATCAAGGCATGGGGCAAAAGAGAACTTCGCGAAGGCCTCGGCGACCCTCTGGCCCGTCCGTTGCCTTTGTCCTCGAAGTAGCTGCTTGATCGATTATGTGCGTCTTCAGTTGAGTATTTGCCGCCTTCGTCAAAAACACCTCCCGCACCCTGCAGGCCATGTCATAATAGCCGTCTTAAGCACTCGAGGAACTCGACAAGGGACGAAGATATTTGCTCTACTACGAGATGTGCGTCACTATGGACTTCCCACATTGGGATGCGCAGGTCTCTTCACCGCGGTCCCCACCCACAACTGGTTTTGACACAGAGTACGCCTTTAGATTCCTGTCGGATTCCTCTCACCTTTTTCTATCGCCCACAGCCACTTTTTGCGAACATAGTGTCCTCTCACTTCCATCTGGGCCCGTTAATATCAATTTTCGCTTGCTTTTTGCATTTTGCATTTTACCGTCGCCCGCGTCGCACGCTTGCCCTAGTTTGCGTATGGTTTTGGAAAAATAACACTTGCTTGATATACTGTCGATGTTGCTTCTCTGTTTTCTGTCTCTATGCTTCTTTTATTTACCTCTTTCTTCTTCTCGTGTTGCTGTTTGACCTTGCTTTCGCCTGTTCCATCTCAATTTTCCCGTCGAGATAAACGATGCGAAATGCTGCCTATCTATCAACTCTTCCTTCACTACCGGCCCGTCGAAGAATAGCCTTCGTCTCCAAATTCGTCTCACGTTCAAACACTGCCAACAACATCAGACGCGTTGGAACCTATTTTGCCAAGCTGATGAACACTCGGATCTTTCTCCATCTCTGGCATCGTTTGTAAATTTGACGTTCACCACAGACGACACTACTTCGCCCGCCGCCTCTGCCTACGTCGTCTCATCACCGTGCGCCAGCATCCCCGTCTCTCTGTACTACTCCATAAGTGGCAACGGCCTGTCCATCACGCCGCTCACGTTCTTACACACTTTGTCCCCGAGTCGATATTCTATTCTCACTGTCTCACCCTTGCCATACGCTTCGGCATCTGTCTGTCGCTTGGGCTTAAGCGCATAGACCCTGATCTGGCTCGGCTTCGACAAGGCAGGAGAAGCTACAGCATAGTAGGTACGTGAACATCCAGCCACACCTATGCACAAGTCTCCAGATACCATGAAACCCCCCGGTCCTCACAGACATCGGCCCTCCTTCCCAGCCCAGCCCAGATGTGCACGAATCATTTGCATGATGAACCCATCTCCTAGTTCGTGCAGAATACCTGCGGAGTATTGTTTTTTGTTGCTTCTCTGTACGGCGCAGGGGTATCCAGTCCAGAGGCGAACAGCCCCCTCCCTCCTTTCTCCACCCCAACTCCGTTCTCTTGCTGAAGTCAGAGGTTCCTTCTATCCTTTAACAACCCTCCCATCTTGTTGGACCCTTGTCTCTTTCTCTTTGCTTTTTTTTCCTTTTCAGATTTACGCACAACGTGCTTCGTACGCTCAAGCACCTTCTTCTCACTCTTCCGTTGTTCTGTCTGTTGGACAGTACTGTGCCTCGTTACTCACTCTCGTTTTTTTTCCCTTTGTCAGTGTTACGCCGGGCGCATCGTTGCCAATCTGCGAGAGTGAAGGAGAAACAGCGTGCACGCTTCGAAGCTGTCGATCACAACCAAGACGCTCTGTTCTCGCCATTCCTCGTGATCCCAGCGCTACGCCCCGACCGCCGCCGCTCTTTTCATTCTCTGGTCGTTTCAAAGTACTTGAAGACGTCGGTGCCCTCACCGCAGAGTTAATTTTTGTTCCCTTCCTTTTGCAGTCTCATCCTCTGCTGCGATGATCAGCACCTGAACCAAGGTCTGACACCTCGGCTCCCCTGCACCCAACACCAAACATCACCCACCGCATTTTATATCTAAGTGTTCAGCGTGTTTGCATATTACATATTGAACATACACGGCACCAACCGTCCCCTGGGTGGAAGTTACTGTTCCCAGAGATACGTATTTCCGCAGATTCCGACTCATTAGGAATATCCGCATCACTGCACTGATCCCACTCCTGCAAAGGATACCTTTACCACACTATACGCCTTGACGATAAGGGGCTCGTTTCGTTACTTTTTGGTAGATCCGACCCACGGCAGCACACTCCTCTATAATACAACAGGAGCATCCTCTTCACCCACGGCTCCCATTCGAGATCGCCCAGGCCAAGTCGATTACTTTCTTCTTCCTCTTTTGCTTTTTCTCTCTTATTCTTCTCACTTATTCTTTTTTTACTTATTCCTTCTTTTTATTCCTTTTTCTTGTTTCCTTCTCTTATTTCTTTTCTTGCCCACGTTTTACACTCACTTAACAGACTTCTTTACTGGGCTTCACTCATCACCGCCCATCATGGATGCCGCCGACCTGAGCGACGACACGCTCAACAGCTTTGCCATTGTGGAGCGTGTGGGCTCTGTTCTTTCTCTCCTCGGATGCCTTGTCGTCATCGGCACATTCAGTGCTTCAAAGTCATTCCACAAGCCTATCAACCGCCTTGTATTCTATGCCTCGTTTGGCAACATGATGACCAACGTGGCAACATTAATGGCTCGATCATATCTAAGTGATGTTTTATCACCTGGATGCCAGTTTCAAGCCTTCCTGATTCAAATGTAAGTGCTGGAAAAGACAGAAAAAGTGAACAGAAATCAAAAAGAGATCAAACGAGGCGGAAAGAGATGAAAGAAGGGACTAACACAATAAAGGTTCATGCCGGCGGATGCGTTCTGGACTTTGGCCATGGCCGTCAACGTCTACCTAACCTTTTACTACAAGTTTGACGCTCAAAAGCTGCGGCGCATGGAAATCCCATACCTCATCTGTTGCTACGGCATTCCATTTATCGTGGCCCTCACCTTTGTTTTCGTCACCAACGACAGACAGGGCCGCATGTACGGCAACGCCACGCTTTGGTGCTGGATCAGCTCCGAGTGGGATATCTGGCGCATTGCCATGTTTTACGGCCCCGTCTGGGTTGTCATTCTCATCACCATTTTCATCTACATCCGCGCCGGGCGTGAAATCTACAAGAAACACAAGCAGCTGCGCAACTTTCACTACAGCAGCCACCACGAGCCCGAGCCACTCCCCCCGATGGACGACCTGTACAGCTCCAGCAAGACCACCGAAGTGTATGTCACAACCGAGATTGTCAATACCCAACATGACCCTGTTATCGATCTGGCGCCTCTCGGCCGCCGCAGCTCAGGTGCTGCCAACATGAACAAGGCTGCCACCCCTGCACCGCCCCAGCCCTCCGCCCCTGCCAACAATGGACGCCCTCCTGTCGGAAACGCTGCCTACTCCGTGACGATATCGTCAAACAAACGCCCGGTTAGCGTTGCCAACGTCAACAACAGCGAATCCTACGGCGAAGGCGACATCGGTCTTCCCGTCCAGGACGAGAGCGGAGACCGCAGTGGTGTCCCCAGAGCGATTCCCATGGAGCCCAACACGTACACTTTGAAGCAGATGATGTCGGCAGACCGCACCACCACCTCTGCATCTGCCGTCGGACCGACCGTTGTGGGTGTCTCAGCCGGCCCGCGCAACCCACCCAACCAGCGTCTCCGCCGCCGTGCCGCCTATGAAGCCAACACGGCCGCCTGGTCATATACCAAGTGCGCCATTCTGTTCTTTACGGCGATGCTGGTGACTTGGATCCCGTCCAGTGCCAACCGTGTGTTCTCCGTTGTCCATGTCAACAAAGTGTCCGTCCCGCTGGAGTACATGAGCTCCTTCGTGCTTCCGCTGCAGGGTTTCTGGAACGCCATCATCTACCTTGTCACATCGTGGAAGGCGGTCCAGACACTGTGGAGCGATACTTTGGACTTTACGCTGCCGTGGCAGTCCAGAAGCAAGCGCCGCGAACAGCAGGCCCGCCACAACCGCCAGAGCCAGCACGCCGGCTCCTATCAGCGCCAGAGCAGCCTCGGCGGCCCGTCGTCCGACAGCAACGGACAGGGCGACAACGGGCGCTCCAGACCTATTTTGATGAATACGACCAAGGGACTTCCGGGCAAGAATGGCGCCTTCCACCACCACATTGACTCGCCGGCTGGCAGCAGCAGCAATAACAGCGACGAAATGCTGGACCAGATGGTGGGCGGCCGCCATGCTGGATCCAAAGCAGAAAAGAACTACGAGACCGAAAGTGTTACCGAGTTGGCAATCCACCGGCCGTGAAAACCGCCACGTCCAAGAGGATCTATCTTCAGTCGGTCTTGAGGATGGGCCAACGTCCGTTTGTATTATGATTGTTTTTCTATGGGCCCTTTGCTTTCGTCTCCTTTTTTTATTTCTTTTTCCTCACATTGTACTATCACTTCCAAAACGGTACAATGGGAATGCACGGCGCGGGGCTTCTTCTATTTTTTCCATCTTTACCTGGGCGTGTATTGACCACCTTTTGGTTTCTACCTGTTGGTTTCTTTTTGATTTGACTTCATGTTCATTACGCTCTTTTTGTTTACTTTTTGGTGCAACTAAAGGACCACCGCTATTCCGTCTAGGCGACAGGACTAGTGTGCGGCCCTTAGTGCGATGGGATGGACATTTTACTAGCATATCGCGCCAGACTACTTTTACTGGACTTTTATTATGTCTTTCTTTTTACTTTTATATTTGGGTCGCGCGGCTTCAAGCCGCAACTGTCAGTCTTTCCTTACTCTTTTTCCTGTACATACTATACCCCTATTCCAATGTCGCCTCCCAAATCGAACAGAGTTTTTCAAGCTCCTCCTGCTATTTCTCTTTGCCTCCACACAATGTATGTACATCGTATAGAGTTTTTCTCCATACACGATGTACAAGTAAAGACGTAATACTCCGTATTTTGCTGTCCATACTAAATTCAAGTCCCGGCCGATCTTGTAGTTCTTTTCGGCCCCAATCGCTTTTTCGAGTACTCTGCCCCGGACAGCGTTGCATCGAACTCGACTTGGCCGCCCAACGGCCAACCGGGCCTTCATGTCCTCCTGTCGTTCGTGCTCTTCCAGGCTCCTCCGACGTAGGCTTCCAGGGGCACGTCAGTCCCCTTGTGCAGGGCCCTCTCTTTTGTCAGTCCTTTTTGTTACATCGGTCCTCCTACCCCGAACCGCCGAAAACAATGCCGTTTTCTTGATTCTTGATTTCCTTTTTTTTTAATCTTCGTAAGGCGTGACAGTTGTTGCAAAATTAACAAGAACAGTAATATTCTCCTATTCCGTACCAAAATATCCCAACATTCTCACGACACAATCGCAAGACCTGTCGATCGACTCCTCTCTCACAAGAGTTTTGCCCACACGAGGATAGTGCACAACCACTCCCGTACACACACAGCTATTCCTTTGTATATTTCTCATGACCCACTGAGAGACGTACTGCCAAAAGAGGAGGCAACGTGCGCTCAGTGTGCACAATTAAAACACCCCCTGAAAGCAAGAGCGATATCGTACAAAAAAACCGCAGAACATCATTCGGCGTGCACGAGTCGCTCACTGTCTCGGCCAGGAAACCGTCCGACATATTTCTGCGAACTTTGAGAGGCGTTTTTTATACTTTTGCCTAATTATCGCGAACCGCAAGCGCCTTGGCGGCCTTACAGCTCAATAGTCCTTCAACGTCTTTGATTGTTCTCCACTCACCCCGGATTCCATCTCCAAAAAGAAACTATCGTATTTAATACGCAAAAACCATTCTGTTCGGGCTTAGGCCCTCGCCTTGGGGGCCCATTTCCCGGTTGGCTGGGCCGACGGAACGTCCAAGTAGGGGTGGCCGCCTGAAGAAGAAAGCACAGAATGAGGTATTACAATGAAAACCACGGCTTTGGAATTAAACGAAAAGGTGATCTAACGCGAAAACAAGCGCCTTCCCCGCGTGCGCATATGCCAGTTTGGGAAAAGAAAATCAGAGACAAGCCTTTCTTCTCGCACATCGTAGTCCGTCGTCAGTTTTGTGGAGCCGCGTCAGTCGACGAGAAGGCACTGTTTTGTTTTTCCAGTACGTTGTAATTACGACTTGTGCCCTCTAGAACACGCACACCTATTGAGCGTTCAACCGTATGATATGGAATTGCTTCAAAATGATCGATGGAAATGGAAATGCTTAGAAATAATATGCAGATGCAAGGTGCTGAAAGGAGACAAACATACGATATCATCAGGTCAAGCAATCCAATGCTGTCCGTCCTTTCTTCCGGCTAGAAACGGCTTGGTAGGATAGTCGTAGGTGTCTTTCAGATTACGATGTACAGTTCGTAGGAGTAGGTACGATGTATGTGGGATTGAACGCATCTCTCTTCCCACTTCAAGTCTAAGTCATGTCCAGTAAAGCCCTACTTACTCCTAAGTCGCCGACAGTATGTGTGGGGTAGTAATTACTCCATTATGTCGTAGTCCTTCTGCACAAATGGAGTCGTCGCCGGGCGTCGCATTGCCCCTGACTATCACATACTTTGCCCCAATATTTTACCCTTACAAATGTGCTGAGCCTCTTATGGCTGGCTTTAAGTGAGTACTCTGACGTGTCTGACACTGACGAAAACACACCAGCACAGTTGCATCTCCTGCGGAGCAGCGATGGGTATCACATAGGCTCGACTGGATTTTTATCCAGGTGCATTCCATGTTCCATGTATGGCGTACAATACCTGGCGAAAGTAATTTTTTGCGACGTGTCTATTTCGTCTCAGGCAGTAAATATGTCGTACGGAGGAACTGTTTGCTTATATTTTCATTTTGATTTATAGATCTAGTTGCCTGTCTCCATGCTCCTTAGAGGCCCTGCCTCTATTCCAGATGGCCTTTTGTGTTCGGCCACGGGCTCGTAGATTGTGGTATTACATTATTACTCCAGACATAAAGAAGATGAAAATGGAAACATGAAGGAAAGAAAGAAACATAGCTCCGTGCCCTAAAGAGAACAAAGCAGAAACGCCAGTACGAACGTTAAAAAGAAGAATAGCACAAGGCAGAAAATGGGGGAAGTAATTAACCCGACGCGCCATCTCTATGTCACCTCTCACAGCTGACTCGCTACATACCTTTCCTTCTGAACAGCATCCACAATGTGATACTCCCACACCGTTTCCAACCGGAGGCATTCTTCACGACAGGCCTCGTCCTCCCACCACCACTTGTTCGCCGTGACATACGGCCCCCAGATTTCTTGCCACAGCTTCTGGCCCACGAGACTTTGTAAGCGACCTTTGTTGTTCGGTGGTGCGTCTGGCGCGGATAGTTCCGATGGCTGTTCTGGCAGGTCTTCTGAAACTATCGGTGACTCTTGTGATGTCTGCTCTTGTGGCTGTGGTGGCAGTTGTGCTGGTTCTTGCGTCTCCTCCTGGGTTTTCCTCCTTTCTTCTTCCTTGAATACAGCCGAAAACGGGCAGACAACTTTAGAACCGGCACCGAGCTGAAAATGTGCGTCTCGCAACCATGTTGGAAACAGTCGCGTGGGACTCGTGCAGCGGAACTGCCGCTCCAAATTCAACAACAAGTGCTCATCGAGCCAGGCTTGTAGTCGTGGGCCAGTGACGCTGCGTGCAGGAGCCGGGTCGATGAGGAGCAGGTGCAAGGTACCCTGCGGCGTGAGCGCCCGGTGCATATTGCGTAGAACGAGCGGGATGTCGCTAGCGGACACCAGGGCTGGCAGTGGTTGGACATAGATGTCGGAGAAGGCCTGGGGCGAGGCGGACAGTGCCGTGCACGAGAAGGAGGGAGACAACTTGGGCACGACGTTGGGAAACAGGTTGTTGGAGAGCGGACTCGGCGACATGTGGTGGACAGGAGTGCCGGCGTTGAGAGCGGCAATGTATGATGCCGTAGCTATTACGGGTTTTCAGTATGACGTACAGTATTAGCTGACTCGAAACAGATGCTGCTAAGTGAAGCTCACCTTGGGTCTCAAAGAAGGCGAGGATACGACGTTCAATGTTCGTCGCCGGAATACCCGCATCCGGTGCGGGATTGATGCTATACAAGGCCGATAGCAGCCAGCGTTTCCGGTCCATCTCAAGCGCCTTGTAAAGGGCTGCATCTTGCCATGTGCCCCATTGTTCGGTCAGCCGTTTCCAGAATGTCTCCGAGTCAGCCGCGGCCATTTTCTGGATATCTTTTTGTATACCGGATAGACTCAGTGACAGCGATGTCAACCTGTCGTTTTCCCGTGCTGTGACGCTGGACGGGCTTGTTTCTTCTGTGGCAACCATGGGCGAGGAGCGGATAGTATTGGACGGGGATTTCGGTGACCGTGGCGTTTTGATGCCAACTTTGAGGGGTGTCGGAAGGCTGATGCTAGGAAGACTCTTATTTTCCCATGATGATCTAGCGTTCCAGGATGTTGCTGAACTTCGAACGGAGAGCGGCCGAATGTCAGGCATGTCGGGTGTACCAAAGGACTCAATTGGCTTGCCCAATGTGTGACGGGCCTGCAACTTTAGGTCGGGAGGATTCACCCGCTTCTTCTTTCGGCGAGACGAGGCTAAGCTCGACGGTGTAAGCGGTGATTTCGATCTGTATGTATGGATTAGTATAGTTGATATCGAACTTTTACCAGGGCCATTATATAAGTTTTGTATCTTACGGTTTCTGTGGCGATGCCATCGGTGTAAGCGGTGGAGCATGAGGTAGCAGAGCCTCGTGTCTATCGTTGTCTAAACCTCGGGAGCTTGGTGTGCTCACTTCCTGACTGCCGTCACTGCGTAGTCGTAGAACTGTTTGTACAATATCACTCCCTGTGGTTTTTATTGACGTTGTTTTCTTGCCGTTCTGAGTTCTGAGTTCAAGCTCCATTTCCTCATCAACTGATAGCATTGTAGCGAGTGAGTTAGGAATGGTCCATTTGGACAAGATTGAATCAACTAGAAGCGATTAGTATAGGTAGTCGCTTAATAATAGTCTTCTTCTTCTCCTGTCGATGTCGTTGGCCTCTTACCGTCAAGCGATGACCTGTTCTGTGAGCTGCTCTGCTGACCGCTGGCAATGCTTCCGGTACCGTCGCCACTGCTGTCTCTATACTGCACCGAAGCAGACCGGCCCAGACATGATGCAAGGCTCGGTGGTGCCAGTACGGAGTCTCGATCGCCACCCGTATCACTGAGTCCGGAAAGTCGTGAGCTCGTAGATACCGACGGCGCGTCTTGCTTTAGCTTCTTCTTCTTGAAGCGGATGGACTCTAGAAAGCTCTGCGGCTTCCTGTTGCGAAGTGACGAGGTCTCTGTTTCCGCCGATGCTGTTGAGCGGCCGCCGCTGCTACATGTGTCTTTTTGCTCCTTCTCCTTCTCCTTTCGCGCCTTTCTCTGGCCGACCAGCTCCCGGTTGGGGTTGGCCCATACCACATCAAACATGGTCGTTATGTCACCCCTGTTGTATTTGTCGTCTGCTGTCTGTGGGGTAAACAAAAGGAAAGACGCCGTCGAAGGTATTTTGCCGGTACCGATGTAGGAGGTGGTTGGATGGTGGATGAGCGGCGTTGGTGATCGATGACTTCAAAGAGAGAGGGTGTGATATTAGTGGGTGAGGTGAGAATCTCCAGCCTTCCTTGTCAATAAGCGAAGGAGAAGTAGGATACAAGGAATTGAGGCCGAGGCAGAGAAAATGGTTGATAGGGAGATGCGTAAACCAAGCGAAAGAAATGGAGAGGAAATAGGAAAAGTGACTGAAATCTGATTAGAACATCCGAATAGCAACGTGCGTAATGCGTGTAACCGCGTGCTTTCTAGGCTTCGTTTTGGTCCGTCAAGAAGCAGTCCAACGGCGTACCAAGACCGCCTATGTCGAGTCAAAACGCACCGTTTTTTCTTGGGCTAATACAGAGAGACAGAGAGACCGAGAGCCTGTCCGTGGCTGCATATGTCTCCGACCATTTGAGAAAGCAGCAACCCGAAACCTCAGTTCGAAAAGAAGAGGAACAGGAGAATGGAAACTGCAGAAAGACGCTGACTGCAGGTGCGCCTCTTGATGGCAACATAAAACAAACTAATGTAGAGAAAATGCGAGGATCGCAATGGTCAGGACGTCAGGAGTTGTCTTCCATCGGGCAGTGAAAGAAGTCAAGGCAGAAAGACAAGACGACGAAGGAAAACGTCCCGCCAGCAGGATACCAATCTGGGCATTGGGCCAGCGTGTCGACAAGCAGGTGTCTACGACACGTTTTTACTCCTATGCTCCAGGGAAGAGAGCGTATGGAGTTGACAGCGGTCGCGAGATGACGGGGAAGGGGAACGAAAGGGCAGACGAGCCCGATGTACGACCATGACTTAACTGCTCTTGGGGGATTGTGCAAGGAAAGAGGACTTGCAAGAAGGGGAAAACAAGCGACGCGAAAGATCAGACTAAAGCAAACCACAAAACTTTTTTTTAAAAAAAATCTGTTCCAAAAGCAACAAGAATGAAAGGGTTCAGGTTGTGAGGTCAAAAAGGTGAGAAGAAGGTGAGGTGGGTCTGAGTCGGAAGTGAGAAACAATGCCGACGAATTCCACAGTCACGACGATTGCAACCAACAAGTTCACAAAACACCGGAAGGAACGGTTTCCACGAGGATAAAATGAGCCAGGAGCTACCGCATGGCTCACTCGCACCTTCCTACGTGTCGTCTGAACACAAAGGCCATACACTTCGTGGCAAGAGCCATCGACGCGTGCTCCTGCCCGTCCGAGAAGCAACAGAAAATGAGAAGGAGCCTTCCTTCGCGTCGCTAAACCGACCATCCAAATTCAAAATCTTCAAAACTTCCGTGTCTCAACTCTCACACCTTACCGCGAGCCGACACAAGCACCCACGATAGCGAGCAGCCCTCTGCTCGACATTTTCCTCCTCCCTGTCGTACACACGCCATCCGAACGCAGTGCTACAACGAGGCAAATTCGTACAATAAGAGCTGAAAGCCAAAGTTCATACTAGTCTCCAGCAGCGACACATGGACTAGCAATGCATGCTTTTCTTGCACGAAATGAAGGTTGTGGCTCGCTGGCCGACACTGGCCAGCCTCCCCGAGTTGTTTACTAACCCCTTTCTACATCAAGACAGCCTAGCTTTCTTTGGCCTGACCACGGCCCTCGACAGGCACATCTAACTACTTCAGTTCGTGCAAACCGTGCCAAAATAGTCCCTTCAGTTCTCTAGATGCAGCTTTAGCGATTTATCTCTATCAGTCGACACTGCGCCACAGCCCCTCGTCAAACCATATGGGTCCCCCCGAGCGACGGTGCCACAGGTGCAGCCGGATCGCACGCAGTATCAAAAACATTTTGAACATAACTCAGGGTACAATATCGCACACAATACAGCTGCAATATCGTATATATTTCCACTTGTCTCGGGGACGCCATGTACAGGCGTGAAAGGAGTAATCTTTGTTTACAGCCGCGCCTTGACAAATCAAACGTAAGCTGCTATCGATTCCATCATCTGTTTTCTGCGACAGTCATTCCGGGATCCTTGAGGTTGTGTTTATTGCTTGTTTCTTATTTACACAGAATGCTCTTTCTATCCGAGATATGACAAAGTATCAGGACTCAAGACGGCGTACCATACGGGTGTCAACTTTACCAAGCAACGCCGCTCAACGATTTCGAGAGAAAAGCTAACTCCTTTAACCCACTATGCCCCTGGCATATTCTGCTCCCAGAAGACAGATTTCGGAAGGACGCTACCCACATCGTCTACGTGAGCGACAATCTCCTCCGACTAACACCCACGGCACAGCGGATAGGTCAAAGACAAACCAATATCGCCTAGGCCATGGGCCGGCATGTTGGTTCTCGCCTCTTCTTGCCCCGAGCATCCAATTAACTGTCCTTTTCGTCAGGTGCAGAATCTGCCCGGTCCTGCAGCATCCTGTACACCGTGACACGGAGTAGCTAGACATGGCAGGACAGGCCCAGGGCCGGGTGGTTTGGCTGGCACATTGATCGTGTAAGTGCGGCATACATTCATCCCGGGCAGTTTCTCCTCTACGCCTCCTGCCGCCCTTTCACCATACTGCCGTCCTCCGTTTTGTGCAGTGCGACCTCTGACCAGTTTCACCACAGAACACAGAAGGCAATTGGTCCAAGACAGATGGGTTACACTGAAAATCAACAAGAACAATCCCGGACCTTCGTTGGAGGTCCTTTTTAGGCTGCATTGTCCTGGACTTGTCGAACGTGCTAGGATCAGTCGGTCGTTTGATCTTGCGTCCCTCGAGTGCCTTCCATCTACTGCCGACACCACTATCCTTGACCTTGTCGTTGATTCACCGCCACCATGCCCACCACCAGCGAGGGCGCCATCGAGGAATCTTTCTGACCGATGGCAAGCGAGATGTGCCACAAAGACAAGCTGTCATGAATTTGGACGCGTAATATTAGAAATAGAAATGGTCCCCCAGGCGACGACCAAGCAATGCCTAAGCAGAACACACGGGACGCATGACCCCTGAGTTTTGCTTGCACTCCCCGAAAGCCGCCCGGTTGTACTCTACTGACCGGGGACGGCTTGATGAAGGGTGATAGATCAGGAAAGGGCATCTTGGCCAGGAGATTGATGAGGAGACATATCTGTAGTAGAAAACAGGAACTTCCAATGTTTTCGCGAGAGACAGGAGTCGAGGAGATAATCGAATAGGTGAGCGGTCCATGGAATTATATGCACCTGCTGCCCGTACAAACAGTCCCGGTTTGGAAAAGGATCATCAAATATACCGCTGGATTTTGTCAGTATCACCTCGCTTCTTACCATACAGTATGTGTAGTTTTGCAGAGATTCCCCGAGACAGTGCCGCAGTTGAGCATGTATTTTGTTTTCGGCCTGTTCTGCTGCTTCTGGCTATTTTCTTTTTTTTTCCCTTTTTTTTTGGTCTTTTTTATTTCGTCTGATCTATCAGTTGCTCATTCTCTATCAGATCTTTCTGTCTTTTCGTCGTGTTTGTTTTCAACATCACAAGTTTAGCAGCGTGCCTTCCTAAACCGGATACCCGCCCACCTTCCTCCCCAATCTTCACCTCTCGCTCACTCCCTGCTCTTCCGTCTCCTTCCCCGACCGCACACATTCGTTACCAACATACGCCCCCAGTCCTATCCTACACTCTTTTTTGTTTTCACATCCTCCACTCTCTGTACGTCTTAATGCACCTGCTGCTCGGCACCAGACATATACCTTTTTGTCCTACCTGTGTCACCTGGCCCTGTTGACGAGTCCGCGTGCTGAGCCAACCTTCTCTCCTCCCCAGAACCTCGACTCGACGTCCACTTCCTCTCTCTCGGCCATCGTTTCCGCTATTCACTTTCAAGGCTCTCTTTCTTTCTCATTTTTCTCTTGCAACTCAGCCTTGGTCATTTGTGTGTGCCTCCGATTGACCGCCTTCGTGTTGCTTCCGACGCCACCTGTACTGCTTCAATCTGGAGTGACTGCAGACATTCCTTCCGTTGCCCTAGCTCGAGTTTTTACGCGCCCTGCTTTCTTCCTTTTCCCAGTTAATTTCCGTTCGTTTTGATCTAATCTTGCCCTTTCTCCTCCTTTTCTTCCTGGCCTCAGTTCTGCCACTTGTCACGAATTCTTGCTCTTTTACTTCTTGTTAACCAGGATGGGCTGCTGCTTGTCATTGTTGCCATTCTGAACAACTTCTCACCTTCTGCTGCGTCCTGACGACGAACCAGAGTCCCACAGAAACTACACAGAACTGCCAATATGGTATTCAGCAGGTCCTCGCGAAGGAACCCTGTCGCTCGGTTGGCAAGCAGTGCCAAAGGCTGCCTTTCCAACGTAAATGAAGCTATCAACCGGTCAACGTTTGGCCGCATTTTCCGCCTGCGCGGCTCAGGACATGTACGTTTATCTGAAACTTATTGGCGGCCCTTTCTTATCCATGAGGCCATGGCCTGCTAACTCGAATCTGAATCTCAGCCCGAAGAGATCCGCCATGCAAATTTCGCGACAGAAATCCGCGCTGGCCTTACGACCTTTGCGACAATGGCATACATTGTTGCCGTGAACGTGAGATTCCTCTACTACTACTTCGAAAATACCCTCCAAACCACATATCTCACCATGACTTACAAAAGGCCTCGATTCTTGTTGCAACAAACGGTACATGTGTCTGTGAAGACCCGAACAAGGACGGAACCTGCGCAGACCCGGAGTTCCAAGTCTGCCTCAATGGTACGGTGCTAAACAGGGTCTTCTCAATATTTTTCAGTATACTAACTGTTGCTATCGTTAGAACTGCACAGGGACTTTGTGACGGCAACTGCCATCGTCTCTGGGCTCGCTTCGATGACCTTTGGCTTTCTCACCAACATGCCAGTCGCTTTGGCGTAAGTGTTCCATGCAATTCCTACCTAACGTCGTGCAAAGCTTCGTGAAGGAGGTTAACATCTTCACAGCCCCGGAATGGGCCTCAACGCATACTTTACGTACCAAGTCGTGGGGGTAGGAGGGACCGGCCCCGTTCCGTACCGAATTGCTCTGACGGCGGTTTTCGTTGAAGGATTCATCTTCCTCTTTCTGGCACTAACCGGCATGCGCCAATGGCTCATCCGCATCATCCCGGGGACCCTGAAGACGGCAAGTGGTGTTGGCATAGGCATGTTCCTTGCCCTGAGCGGCATGTCATACACGTCTGGCATCGGAATTATCACGGCCGGTGGCGTAGCGACACCCCTCACGATCGGAGGCTGTCCTGTAGAAGATCTCGATATCGACGGGACCTGCATGGCAAACGGGATGCGGAGCCCAAAGGTGAGATATGCCTGCATCTTGAGACATAGCTGCACCTTTACGGATTAATTTACTAATATCTTGCAATCACAGATGTGGCTTGGCATCGTTAGTGGACTCATCACTGCCCTTCTCATGGCATTCCGTGTCAAGGCCGCCATCATCGTCGGTATCGCCATCACAACTATTATATCTTGGCCGTACGTGCCCTTCATCTATCTTCGTTTTGCGTACATAAGCTAACATGGTTCTTTATGATTAGCCGCAACACATCTGTAACCTACTTCCCCTACACAGACGAAGGCGAGGCGCGATGGGACTTCTTCAAGCAGATTGTGGCGTTCACTCCCATCAAGCACGTCCTTGCGGCCCAGCAGTGGGATCTGAGCGGTGCCAACGGTGCGCACTTTGCCATGGCCCTTTTCACTTTCCTCTACGTTGACATTGTCGACTGTACTGCAACGCTCTACTCCATGGCGCGCTTCAGTGGTAAGACCGGTTCCGATGGCGACTTTCCACGCTCCACAATTGCCTACTGCACAGATGCGGCATTCATCTCAATCGGCTCCATTTTCGGATGCTCCCCGTCGACTGCCTTTATTGAGAGCGGTGCCGGTATTACTGAAGGTGGCCGCACGGGTCTAACCGCCATTGTGACTGGCCTCTGTTTCATCATATCCGTCTTCTTTGGCCCCATTTTCGCCTCCATTCCGCCCTGGGCGACTGGGACAACACTGATATTGGTAAGCGTTTGTCCCTTCGTTGGCCATTTGTTCAAGCAGCTACTAACAACTCTGCAGGTAGGTTGTCTCATGATCCGACAGGTGACGTTTATCAACTGGAGCTACATTGGTGACGCCATCCCATCATTCATCACCATTGTGTTTATGCCCTTTAGCTACAGCGTAGCATACGGTCTTATGGCGTAAGTATAAAGTTTTTTTTTGTCCCCTCTCCTTTCGATCCCCGTCGAGTCACCGTACTGGCAACCTAACGATTGCACAGTGGCCTCTTCGTCTACGTCACCCTGAACAGCCTCATATGGGTTGTGATGCGGGCAACTGGTGGGACCGTCGAGCCGCGCGAGTACGATCTCAAGGAATATTGGACGTGGAAGCCGGCAGGCATGAAACCAGCCGTGTTCCGTCTATTTACGCGAGACCGGTATTGGGGTGACAAAGAAAGTCTGCACGAAGACGACGATGCATTCATCTTCCCCGACGACAGCAACGCGCAACCACTGCACGACCTGCAGACCACGTCGGCGACTTCGCCGGCCGAAAAGAGCCCTAGTTCAATTCATTCCACAATTGAGCCGCCACCTAAAGCCATCGTTGCAAGTCACCCGCACGCGTGAGGACTGACGACTCACGACAACGGTCCCCCCAGGACCCCACATAAATTCAGCAGCAAAACAGGTCTATTCATGTCAGAATGGGTCTGACAGGTGCCATCGCCAGGACAAGCAGATAGGGAGGATGAGTATTGTAAGGAGATAAATGTCAACGGCATTAGACTAACGAAAGAGACGACGGAGTGAGAGGATGGTAGGTAAGGGGGTCACTGGCAAGATCTGCTAGTATATGAAGCAACATGACCCTGATGGTGATGTATCTTTGTGCAGATACAAACAACATAGCGCACTGGATTAATGAAATGCCGAAGCCATCCCACGCAAAGAAGCCGTTGCTGCCAGGGGCAAACACTGGGTTTTACAGCGGGTTAGCGGTGCCTTCCGCCACCATTGTGACGTGCAAAGTTGGGACCCACATATCGTAGCTCTTTCCCCGCAGGTTGCAACTTTGGTGATTTTGGTGGGTCTGCTCAAGGCGTAAGTTACCGTCGGCAGGCAGCAGTGCTGCTCTGAAGCTTTCGCCTTCTGGAACGTCCTTTTGCTTTTTCCGCTTTTTATGCATGTCACCGACCAACAACCAACACCCTGGACAACGACGAACCACTCACAACCAACGAGACATCCGCATCACCTGCATTGCGTCAAACCCGTGTAATACGCCCGTGCCTAGAAACCTTCCTTACTTGTCTTCCATTGTGATTTGTCACCGTCGCCGCAGACCCCAAACGAGACATATAGACAGCCAGCCTTGCATCTAGCACACGACCAGCACGAATACGATACAGAGTGAACTCAACGAACAATCTTGATTACAAAGCGTGCGAGGAGGACTCGCAGCGCTTCACAATGAGCGGCGGGTGGAACACAAGTGAGTCCTGGGGCCGATGACCAAGGACGGATGACGACAGGGCGATGTTGCTTTGAGCGGGGGGTTGGAGGCGGCGGCGCATCCCTAAATTGGTCACGTTTTCCTAGTTGCCCAAGACTGACCCCAATGCTTTCCCTATTGACTAGTTGAGTCCGATGCGGGCGTCTTCACGTACCTGCTCGAAAACCTCGGTGTCAAGGGTGTGCAGTTCGAAGAGCTCCTGTCGCTCGATGCACAAGCCCTCGCCGAGCTGAACCCGGTCTACGGCGTCATCTTCCTCTTCAAGTTTCCGACCAATACCCCATACGTCGGTGACAGCGGCGCACCGCGCGATGGCAAGTTTGACCATGCCGCCTCGGAGAACATATTCTTTGCCCACCAGACCATCCAGAACGCCTGCGGCACACAGGCCTTGCTGTCTGTCCTCCTCAACAAATCGGCCAGCGTCGGCGGCGATGTCGACATTGGCCAGCACCTGCGCGACTTTGGCGACTTTGCCATGGCCCTGCCGCCCGACCTGCGCGGCGAGGCGTTGAGCAACGACGAGCTGATCCGCGACGTCCACAATTCTTTTGCCAAGAGCAGCCCCTTTGTCGACGAGACGCAGCGGCCCAACAGCCCGGACGATGCCGAGGACGTTTTCCACTTTATTGCCTACACCGCCGTCCATGGCCGCCTTTACGAACTCGACGGCCTGCAGCCCGCGCCCATTGACCACGGCGCTTGCGACGAGAACAACGCTGTCGAGTTTGCCGAGCGCGCCCTCGAGGCCGTCCAGCGCCGCATCGCCCGCTACGGTGCCGACGAGATCCACTTCAACCTCATGGCTGCCGTGCGCGACCGCCGGCTGCAGGCGCGCGAACTGGGCGACACGGAACTGCTGGCGCGGGAAGCGCGCAAGCGGCGCGACTGGCAGTTTGAAAATGCGCTGCGGCGGCACAACTTCGTGGGCTTTGCACATGAAGTGCTCGAAGGTGTTGTGGAGGGCAAGCTTCGAGAAGGCGAGGCCGAGGGCAAAGGCGACGCAGCCTACCAGACGTGGGTAGGCGATGCCACGACACGCTTTGAAAGGCGGATGCAAGACAAGCAGCGAAGACGGAACCCTGGTGGTGACGATGTACAGATGGAAGGGTAGACAAAGGATGTGGAGGACATGGACATCGCAACTAAGCGTGTGTTCTCGTTTTGCTTCTATTTGTGGCTTCGGCCGTTTGTACATCAAGCGCCATGACTTTTGCCATCCTACAACGCACCGGGATTCGTGCGCGTTGTTCACTTTCCGTTTGCGTTTACTCGTTCATGACATAGATTTGGTTTTATTACAAAATACTACTCGTTCCATGCCATGCTTTCTTCACCGCTAAAGACATTTAAAAGGGGAGAACACACTTTTTACACGGATAACTGCAAGCCACAGGTAAGAAGCAAAAGAGAATAAAATAATAAAGTGAAATCGCTGCGTCGGAGAATATACAAAAAAGTGTCGGAAGCGTTCTGTGGCGTGTTACGCGAGAAGTCATGGTCGCTGCCCGGACTGTCCTCCTCGCAATGCTAAAAATATACACAATATCTATTCAACTTCCATCAGTGGCCAAATCCCCATGCAAAGCCAACCTAAGAATCGTTGCTCGAGTCTTCACTCGAGCCCTCGGAACTTTCGCTGGAGCTCTCATCGTCGTTTTGCTGCGGCCGTGGTTGCTGCGGCTGCTGCGGCTGCTGCTGTTGTGTCTGTGTCGCCCGAGGAGTAGTTTGGCTGGAACTACCGTATAGTTGTGCCGATCCGCCCCACATAGGAGCCGCCGACGTAGCTGCCGGTGCATTACTCTCAGGGACCGCTTCGACCGTCGACGCCAGTGGAGATGCAAGCGCATTAATTCTTGCTTCGCGGCTATCCGCAGGCAAAGAATCACGGGACGGGTTCGGCTGGGAGGTCACGCGATTGTTTGACGGTCCCGGCTGGCTATTACCGTCGTTATCGGTGGTTGTGCGGCGAGTGGGATCGTACTGATCAAGAGGCACCAGCGACCAGCCTGGTGGAAGTTGGACACCAGGAGGCAACTCCGAGTTTCCTCTGACAGGCGGGACATTCCCGAACTCGTCGCCAAGCCCTCCTGCGCCGACAGCCGCGCCCTGATCCGGGCCACTGTTCGAACCATTGTCCAGTGTCGCGTCCATGCCTGGCCACTGACGGAAAAACGATTCCGCCTGATTCAGCGCAGCCCGCTCCTGTTCGGCTGAGCTGGATGCATCGGGTGCATCCGGCGCGGCGCTGCTGCTTGATGTTGCTGGCGCGTCCTCTTGGGGTGCCTGGGCAGGCGCCCGTTCCGTCGCATTCGTCGCACTCGCGTCCGGTGCCGCCCCTGTGGATTGTGCTACAGGATCCGTAGCTGCTACGGCTGATGGATCTGCGGGACCAGTCGGGTCGACAGGCACCGTCAGTGTCGGTTCGCGTGCCGTCGTCGGGGTATGCTCCGTGTTGCGAATGCGTTGCAGCTCGGTGAGCATGGTCCGCAGGGCCCGGGCTTCAGCACTTGCCAGCTGGAGCTCAATCGTGCCTAGCTCGATACGACGCTCAATGGACCGGAGGTCCTGGAAAATGGACGCAGTCGAGGTAGACTGGGACATTGTCGAGGTTGGTGTAGCATGCGGGACGTGATGCGCGAATGGAGTCGGGGTAGCACCGAAAGCAGGTGGGCCACCAGCAACGCCGGCCGGTGCCGCTTGATTGTTGACAGGAGGGTTGCCGCCGGCGATGGCATTAGGAAGGCCGAGCCGTTGTGCCATCTCCTGGATGTCGCGCGCGCCACCTTGGGCAAATCCAAGACGCAGGGGTCCGATGTTGAACATTCGCAGGGCCGGACCACCACCACCGCCACCGTTTGGAGGCGGCGGCGGGTGGGGATTGTGGTGGTTCGCATCGGCACCGTGGCCCGGGGCACCCGCTGCCGCTCCGGGAGCAGGTGCTTGGCCATTAACGGCGGGGAGTGCCGGGTTTTGCAACGGGTTGGCTCCGTTAGCTGCAGGCGGGGCACCCGCGACACCACCTGCACCTGCAGCTGCACCTACTCCAGCACCCGCTGGATCAGCACCCGCTGCCCCAGCAGCCACAAGGTTCAACCTGAACAGGGCATTATCGCGATTCCGGTGTGCGTTGGACGCGTCGTCAATGACCACAGACCGACGACACGTAGGGCACACCTGTTGTCGCTCCATCCAGCTCTTGAGACAGCCCAGGTGCAGAATATGGCCACAGGGAAGCTTCTTGGGGCGGGTGCGCTCAATGCGCGCTGGGTCGTTTTGGTTCCACACGTGCATGTCTTCGCGGCAAATTATGCACGTGTTTTCGCGGGCCAGGTCCTGTTCGGACGCATCCTCATACCGGTTCATATCTTTGATTGCCTGGCGGTACTTCATCAATGCACCCAGCCGCTTGATAAAAGACCGTACCGTCATGAACAGGTCCCTAATGATGTGCAGGGGCAGGCCATAAAAGTTCAGAAGAACAATAAAGAAGACGGCATAGATGCAGAGTTTGGTAAAATCTGGAGGGATGGTGTTAGTGTGAGGTATAATGTCTTTCCTAATAGCCGAGGGCGATCGCCTCTTACCTGTCCAAAGGTCGAGGCCAAGAATGTACTGGCCCTTGGCCTCCCAGCCCGCCACTTCAATGTCCATCTCGTCCACATCATCTTCGTCTGGCAACGGCTCATTGTCTTCCTCGGTCTCCAGTGCCGCCACAGCCCCTTCGCCGCCTTCTTGTCCCGTGGCCGCTGCCGCTTCGGCTGCTGCGGCTGCCTCTTCACGCCGGCGGATAATTGCCGCCCGCTCTTCTCGAATCTCACGGCGCCGCTCGACCAACCGCTCCTGAGTCTGGCGCTTGATGATGCTTATGTCCAGCAGGATGATGCCGTATCGCAGCGCGGTGTGTAGTGACGTGACGAGCAGGACGGCAAACTCGAAGAGGAACATCACCATCATGTCGGACTTGGCCTGGTCAATCACAGTCGACACGGCATAGTACAGCAGCCAGGCATCGTACACCAAGCTCAAACAGAGCGAGATGATGAGGCGAGTATGGAACAAACGCGGGTTGGCGGGCGGTTGCTGCTCGAGAGCTTCGATGCGGCCTTCGCCAATCCAGCCCCAGACCTTGCCCGTCAACAGGGCGACAAACATGACGATAAAGAAGCCGCCAATTTCGTCGCGGAACATGGTCATGGCCAAGCATGTTTCGGTGACGGCGAACCAGGCTTTTTCGTAGAGCTGCTCGACCTCGACGGCGCGGAGCTGGCCGAAGCAGACACGCTGGAGGCTGTAGACAAACGTCGAGTAGATGAGGGCGATGAGGTTGACAAGGATCTGCGGAGAAGGGAAAGGTAGTCAGCATAGGATCATGGGGTCATGGGGGAACTGTGTCGAGGGGCCAAAAACAAACCATCATGCACAGATTGCTCTGAAAAAGATAGACCATGGCTGAGTAAAAGTTGGCTCGTTGGTGGAAGGCGGACAGCACAACGCCGGTGGCCAGGACCGTCGAGGCCCCGGCATACCACTCCAGACGCATCATCACGGTGTGTTTTGGGAGGGGCCGATAGTGCCGGGGTCGAGCGTGGTGAGCGTAAAAGCGATGGGCGTTTCGAAGCAGCTCTCGTTCAGATGCTCAGAGGGAGCCACAGCATCAGGCTCGCAAAGAGCATTGGAGTAACTTCAGTCAGCGGTCTAGAGGTAAGAATGAAGGACGATATCGTTGTAGCAGTTGTGGCGTTGCAACAGCAATCGATGCGGCGAATGAAACAGCTGGCCAGAGGCTGTTAAATAAACGAGAGTCAAATAAATGAGAGTCGACAGGACAACCGGAAAAATGCCGACTCGAATGGAGTAAAAGGCCGGCTTTCCTCCACAGTAGCAGATAAACCCTTGTAACAACATGCACGTACTGAACAGTGATGCCGGTGCTGCTGGTGCTGGATGTTGTAGTTGGTTGCGGACAGAGAGGCAAACAAGCTACACGTGTTAATCGAACCGATGATGAAGCCACTTGGCGATCGCGCGTTGTTGGGGACCTGGTGCCCCTGTAATTGAGTTAACGGCACGTGATAGCTACCCAGCGCTAGTCTCAAAATGGTCACCTGCTTGCGACATTTCACGGGACTGACAAGGCGCCCCACTATTACACGTCAATAATACACTCCTCTCATTGGCCAAATTGACCTCAGCCTTGCGATTTAACTCAGCCTGGCGACCTCTGGTCGACATGCCGCAATGCACTGTTTATCGTTGTGTGAAATTATGACGATATACATGATAGGCACTACGAATCAAATAGTTGGTTTTATTTGCCAGCATTTTTTTTACATTTTAAAAGTCCTTTTGTACGTGAAATGTGTTTTGTGAATAATTAATCCAATATTTTTGAACTAGCCACGGTAAAAAGTTAAGATTATGTAGGTCTTACGTGTTTGTATTAAGCAAAAGATTTATCTCCCGTCTCTGCGAGGTGACAAGTCACATTAGAATTTTTTTCATACTAGCCATACTCATGACAGTTACCGAAAACTGCTGCCTTACATATTCAGTTTGGCATGGTTGAGCACCAAATAAGCGGAGGACCGTCCATTGCAAAACCACATCGAGCAGCGTACGTTTATATACTGGACACTCGCTTGGATATTTTTATAGGCATGAAAAAAATATACCAAAGAGAATGGAAAACGATTGATGTATACCCTAGAGCCATTGCATTGGTATGGTATTAGTCAAGGAAGGTAACTGTATGTGTACGATGACTTCCGAGGCTGGCAAATTGATTTGTATTTGTTGCAAGTATTTTGTGCCTTACACCTGAGACGTTAAATTGTCCGCAAATATAGCGATAATACTCCCGAGTCTTTTCTTTGTCAGGACATAGGTGCTTGTGTCTTGGTCATAGCCTGTAGCTTACGGCCCGGACGGTGCCATGAAACAGGAGGCATGTCGCTTTATTTATTTCAATAAATGAGCATGAGGACTAATGTAATTATTCAAGAAACTCCACCGTGGATATAAAATACAGAAACGAAAGTTGTATCGAGGAAAAGGAGGCATTCAGGCCAATAAGACAGTATATCATAAGTAGGGCTGCATACAAAACCACGGCATATAGCAGGCTGCTTAATGTACGAACCCTTGGTTAAATCCCGCAGGTAGGTAGTAAAACGCGGTGAAGGGCTGGCAAAGCAGAGAAGTTCACAAATATATGATTTTCTATGGAAAACCATCGACACGACAAGATCTGGCGACGATGTTGACGGCGATACCGGGTAAAAAAGCCGATTTCGAAGTCCGGAAAGCAAGAGGCTTCCGGCGTCGATGCTCCCGGGCAACGCAAAATTAGATTGTTGACATCGTCAGCTTAAGCCTATGCCGCATATTGACAATGTCGACCTCTTTTTCTCCTGCGTAGATATAAACGGGGTGGAGTGGACATGGCAGAAGTTTGCAATGTTGATGTCCACAAAGTAGGGTCAGGACATCCACGCCTATCAGACTACACAAACGGTGTGCTGGACATTTTATCCTAAACTGACTGTTTTTGTAAGCAGTCAAGGGCCCTCGTTTATTTGCTACTGGGCACCGGGCATTTATACGCCGAAAGCGTGATCCCTACAAGCTTTCAAATGGTATAAACGGCGATGCTAAATCAATGTTTGTTCATGAGACTACGGCAAGCCGGCCCTCTCCAGTTTCTCCTGAAACGAACGTGCTAACCTCAGTGCTTTAGATAAAGAGAGACGACGTGCAAGCTGCTGGCATTGTCCAGAAGTGCTTCTTGTCGAATCGGGCAAGCAACCACCGCCAACGGAGTAGAGATGTCTGCAGGACAGCTTGTGCACCGCCTGGAGAGGCCAGGCATGAATTCGAAGCCCATTGCAGTTACTCTCCGGTAGAGTCGTGCCTTCCCATATCGTTAGGGGTCATATTACAAGAAACAAGGACTTCTAGACCGCTCGCACTTCTAGACCGCTCACTGGCCTTGGGGATATGCAGAGGTGAAACCAGAACAAGTCGAGAAAACAATACCAATGCTCGTATGTATCTAGGCATCCTACGACGCATTATTGCTTTCCTTTGTGGACGCCAGCTGCCGGTTTAATGCATGCGACTGGTCGTATCCACTATGAGGCCTCCTGCATCGTTTTCGGCGTTCTGTTCTTCTCTGTCCATGGTGTGCCTCTCGCAGCGTGCATTGCCACGGGCATGACCTTTGGCATTGTTTGCAGCTTTGCAACCCTCTGGTCTGTCACAGGAGACCGGTCTCCACCGAACAACACCCCCTAAGTACCCCGCTCCATTGCATATTGCACTGGTGCTCTGCACCATCTTTCATGGCTCGGTCCTTACTGGATGCACGACAGGTTCTGTCTTTTCCCTCTTCCAAAATGGTGACAAATCAAGGGAGACGATAGCACATGTGTCCGTCCTCTAGGCGCTACACCTTCGTTGCCCTTGAAGGAGTGGTGCCGTTAGACAAGCCTGTCTTTTCTTCTCTTATCTCTGTGGAGAGGGTGTCGCTCCACGCGATGAGGTGCACAACAATTCTTCGAGAAGCAGCGGTCAAGACGCACATATCCACAACGAGGTAGGCGCCTAGGTTGGTGTCGTGATTTGAGACATGGATGAGAGAAAGACGAGGGAGGGGTGCCGAGTCGAGTTCGAGTGGAAGCAAAGTAAGAAACAAAGAAGCCCCAGATACCTCTCCGAGGTCTGAAGCGATCGTCACTGCAGAGCCCAGACGCAGGTTGGGACGCAGAGCATCCGTGGCAAGCTGTCCTCCACATAGTGGGACGCACTGAGCACATCCGACGATGTCTGGCCATTTGCAAGGCCATTTGCAGGGCCTGGCCCTGGCGTGTCACGGCCTGGGCCGGTCTCGTCCCCTTAGGCCAGATGCCAGACGCCAGACACTCGAGACAACAGAACTTGGACCTTCTCGGCGAGCTAGTGGTCAACTGATACGACGGCACAGTGTCGAATGGAGGTCCCGAAAAGGCAGATGGAACGACGAGACGTCTCTGCTCATGCAACTATCAGACCGTTAAACAACTGCACGAATGCAGAAGTGGTTTAGTAAAGGGAGGGGGGAGGCGACTCCGCTCTCTGTTCTGTGGACTCTGGGGTTTGGGTAGACAATGACATTTTGAGAGGGCTCAATATCCCTCTTGACGATCTATCAAGGGAGAAAGACAGCTGTTCTGTTTTGTGCTCATACTTGGACCCGAATTCGTGATGTTGCGAAAGCTAGACAATCCGCGGTGGCCCATGATGTTCTATTTTTCTGTTTTCGTCAAGCAAAGGTTGTATTATGGGTGTGGTGTGTGTTATTTTGGATTTTGTTTTGGTATTAGTTTTTATTCTCCGAATGAAGGTCGCCGACCTCCTTCGCAGGGACATTCCGAAAGTGGGGGGAGAAACGCGAAGACAACCAACCAAATCTGCAAGTTCAAGACACAAAAGCGGAATAGGGGCCAGAATGGGGCGACGCGCTTTCCCTTTTCCCTGACCCCCCTAGTCGCTCCTTCTGTGATGTGCGGTCGCTCTTTCTCTTCCGCGTCCCGCCTCTTGCCTTCTTTGGATATGGCGTGTTGGGGCACCCCACCATCCAAGGCGTATTGAGGTCGCATGTTGGTCGCTCTTTCCTGGCATGGTTGGTTGGCATCAAGTAACAGGCTCTCATGATCTCAACCTCATACTTGTCCAGTTCTGGCCACACAGTGGGTAGGTCTGGCAAGAGACCGCCCACTTCCCGGGCCGCAATACTCGGGTCGTTCTGGCCAGCAACACTCATACTTGGAAGGTGCATTTGACATTTGGTCCGTCTCAGCAGATCCATCATAGTCTTTTAGCAAAGACTGATGAGAATTGTAACACGTCGGGAATGTATTCATGGGCGGTTTGGCATCGTCGCATGCTATTGGTTTCGTTTGTTGGGCCACTGGAAGCCCTCGTTTTGGTATCTATTCGCGCCCATGTTACCCTCCTTTCCTGTCGTTGGCATCTGGTGCTGCCTTTTGTACCCCTGCCACACCCTGTCACCACCCCCGTCCAGTCCGAAAATCCATAAACCGTACTGTCGGGACACCCGTTGTTCGGACTGGGATTAGGGGCATGATGTGGCAGACTCTCTCGGTTTATTTACTCATTCAACTTAATATTTAACATGCAAGTTTCTGGCAGAATTGCCTTGCTCACTATCGCTAATCTTGCCTCTCTTCTCTTCTTCGCTTTTCTTTCGTTACTTTTCTTTTTATCAATGCTATTTTTCTTTCATCGTTTCGTATTCCGTATTCCTCACCTCCTCGTACAGGCAGTGTTACATCAGGCCTGGGGGATCGACGCCGATGATGTCAGTCTCTTCATTAATTTTTTTTAAACTGGATGTCGAAATAAACCCCCTCTTTGGTATTGGATATTTGTCAAAATCACAGGGTCGGCCATGCCCCAAATCAAAGTACACCGCTTATCGTGCTTTCGGACGCAGTAAAAAGAGGAGAAACTGCAGAGTCGCAGAGGAGACATGTCGTGGGGTAGCAGTGAGTGTGAAGCCTGCTTGCAGTATTCCGCTGGACAAGGCACTTTTTTACCCAGCGATGCTTTTTGATTGTTTGTGTTGTCCTGCGGAGGGAATGCGGCCTGAAGTGATCCTCTTGCCGATGCAACGCTGTACTGTGCTCAAATATAAAAATGCACTTCTGGGGCCTCATTTTGTGGTTCATCGGACGGCCAGGAGATTCCGAACTGCGTGTCGATACATCTTGGAATGGACGACAGTTTTTTAGTCTTTTGTGTGTCTCTTCTTTTTTTGCTCCTTTGACATCCGTCATTTTCTACCTGACCTGGACAGGGACGGGAACATAACCATTCAACGTGGATGGCTACTGGCCAACCCAGGCCTGCGTCTTCATCACACCTACTCCTTCTCTGTGCATGTTTGGTGCCTAGGCCCATCAGAGTGGGGGGGCTAGTGTATTCATCAAAATTGACGAAGCAGCACATCTAGTGTCTGATTGGACGGTTGACGAGCCAGTGCAATTTCCTGATTATTTTCACGGCCCGGACCCGACTGCATCCTTCGCAAGTGTTGAGAAGTACTATCTTGTACTCTGTATGACAGCACGACATACTCAGGAATCCATAGACAGTCTAGCATTCCGAAATATGAGGTGTTTTGTCACGCTACAGGGCCTTGTTTTTGTACGGCAACCTGGACTTGGTTCCGTTGCCCAAGGATTGTGTTGCGTTGGAATTGACATGAATATTCGTAGGCTCCGGAAAGCCTAAACAAGGCGCATTTGCGACCCAGATGTATTACCACGTATGATGAGATGTATTTGCAGTTTACATACAAGCTACTCGTATAAGCAATATACTTTGACTTTAGTAAACACAACATAAAAGCAGGACAACCTGGTACCCGGTGCGTGCCTGACGGTTGGTTGTACCACGAACAGGCAATGCCATGGAATGATTTCTGCAAGTACGATAAAATAGATATCAGTTGACAGACAGGGAGCTGCCAGCTCCCTGTGGAACATTTGAGACCTTAGCCGACCCCAGCAAGATGTGAACTGACTGGTGCACCCGCTGTATCTGTCGGCCAAGTTTGCCGTCCGCTTAAAGCTGCCCCTTGCGAAGAAAAGAAAAGGAGTGACAAATTTATGAAATCTGCTGGAAACTAATAACCGCGTTGAGCTATTATTGACCAGAGCTTTACTTTGCAAGCAACAAAGACCGAGATTCGTTACAGAACGAAGCTATGGACCAACTGTATTGGACTTGAAGTAAGGGATGATCACGGCTTCTTTGACTCTGGTTTCTCTGAGCCTGCGCAGAAAGCATCTTTCGAGTCAATCAGTCGCGTAATTGCCAGTAGTTTTCTAACACTCGCTCGTCCAAGCTCGCATTTACCCCATGTCCTTTTGTCTTTTTGTTTCTACCACAAAGAGCACATGATCTTTGCACAAATTGGTTGTCGGTGAAGCTCGTGAGATAGGCGATCCTAAAGTGAGGGGAAGTTTGCAATAGGTCGCCTAGGAAAGCAGTTCGTAATACAACCGTAGTTCACTAAGAAATCCCGCCTCGGAAAGGTCAGAAGTCAGAACTATGAAAGAAAAAGAAAAAAAATAAGAAAAGGGAAGAGAACTAGGACAGTAGGAAATCATGCGCGGTACAGAGAAGAATGTGCTTTGGTTGGAGACACACCTTCTCCTTATCGCCACCTGTTTCAGGGTAAGGACTTGAGATGCTGGTCACGGTACATAGAACTTGAGCGATCAAAGTATATGTTGTCTCTTTGTTTCCGGCCATCTCTTGTTCCCGTTTTCAATAACTGGTGGATGCCCAATTTATGCAACGCAATATACTTGTTTTCCTCCTTGTCTGTTCTTTTTTTTTTTTTTTTTTTTTTTTTGTATTTCCTTCTGTCTGTCTGTCTTTCTTTCCTCTTTCTCTTCTGTCAGGTTTCTTTGGTCTCCTTTTTTTTAAATAGTAAAAAAGAGACACATACCATGCGCCGTACACAAAACGGAACTTTCCGTGTGTTGGCTTTGAATCCCACAGTAGCAATTTCCTTCTGCCACTCTTCTTTCTTGCTTGGCGAGCTTGGGTAGCAGTGGGTTTTAAGACGCCATGAAAGAGAAACGCCTCGTTGCATCCCTCTTCTACCACCTACTAAGTTGTCTCCCGTACACTTGGCATAGCACAAACTGCAAGTGAGACACAATATTACGGGCGCCAAGTTTTTCGGAGGTTAAAAGGACAAAATGCAAAAGTTAGACGCTGGTAAATTGGTGACATCTTCCGTAGGGCTTGCATCCTGTTTGTCTCGTTCCCGCAAGGATACGAAAGCCTTGTTGGGTCGGGGTGTGGGGGAGTGGTTTAAGAAAAATTAAGACATGCAGGTGCTATTTACGTCTTTGAGAAACGGACATATGGAAAGTGGAATACGGAGTACAAGTTCGTTTTCCTCATTGGGAAATTGAAGTGTTCCGCGCGACGATCTTGGAACAGGGGCAGGCCATGCATTCCCAGGGCGGTGTGCCCAGACCAGCCACATCCAAGCCTGTTTGGTCACAGAGCCTGGTTTGGGTGGACAAGGACATGGGGGTTGAACTTTGAATGTCAATTTTTGGGGTTTGTTCTGGGACATGTTCTGTTGCAGCAAAGTTGCCTCTGGACTCCTCTGTTTTGACTTTTTCGACGACGTAAATGTCTCTTCTCTGTCGCTCCGTAACTACCCATCCAACTACGATGTGTGTTAAAGTCGGTGTCTCCGTTGCGAGATGCTCAAAGTCATTGCGAAATGCTGGCACGTAAATTGTTGGCACAACATAAGGCGCCACAAGCCCCATAGCCCAAATCGTGAAAGTAAAATAGAAGAACACAATAAGCCGGGTCTAGACCACATTCTGTTTTGCCAAGGCAGATGCCCTCTCTTTCAAATACGATGCTGGGACGGCAATTGGGAAAGCTTATCGAAACTAACGAAACGGTTTACTATGTGTACTTGACCCAACCGTTGTGTGTTTTAGCCCTTGAAAATGGGAACAAGGAGACGAGAGAAAAGAACAACCGCCTGCAACGGCCCACGAAATTGAAGGCCTGTACTTTTGGGTTTGCACCTTGCCCTTTTGTGCCCAAACAATGTAGCTGGCTCTGTTTTACCACTGGCTGCGCCAGAACGACCAAACTCCAAAACACACTGTTAACAGACGCATTGTGGAAAATCCAGGTTCGCCGGAGACTTTCAATGATAAGCCCCTATTTGCAGATCATGCGTACGCCACGACACAGGAGCAGTTGCAATGTCTGTGCTGAGTTTGTTTATGCATCTTGTGAATACGCATACACACCGGAATTCGAAGACACAAGTTTTTTTTTTTTTTTTCAAAAGGTGCACATTTTGTCCAAATATAGCATACGAGCGGTTGTGCATGCCCTCCTAAAACCCGTACCACCCTTTGTGCGTCGTAAGGTTGCAGCCAAAATGAAGTCTGGCTGCTTGGCTCACCCCGTTGCGCTGGCCATAGCCTTTATCGTCTCCCTGACCCTGCCACAGTCCCGTGCTGCGGCAAGCCAGACATGTGTGCTTCTCATTTGCTCAATAGAGGAGGACAAACCCGACAGCTCGGTCGCGAATGGCGGAGTCTGCAGAGTCGTTTTCAATGTTGGTATTTTGCCCTCCCCCCGTTGCAGCGTCACATTTAACCTCTGGTCAAGTGCATGTGTTGCAATCCCGCCTTGCGGCAGGCCAAAAGCCCACTGCGCCTCCCCTCTCTCGGTTTTACGAGTTGTTGGATTGGTCGTCTGGTATTATTGCATGGTGGGATATAGTTGCACTGGGATCTCATGCTTGTATGAAGATACGACCGGACAGGCGTCTCGTCTTCTACGACCGCGAAAGTAGGATGAAAAGCGGAGTACAGAGGACAGCAGACGACCCAGGACCGCACCCTGACCAGAGACAGAGCAGCCTGCGTTTGTACTCTGTATTCGAAATGACATATGTCGTAAATACAGGCATGACACATGCCCCTTTCATATGAATTCATTTATGTCGGACGCGTTTTCGCTCGTCTGCCATGTTTTTATGCCTTTGTCAAATGTTGTAATCCATGAATACATCAAGGTCAGGCTTTCTTGGATTGGTACTTTTGGCTTGTCTGGCCCTCGAATTTGTTGACCTTCACCTGCTCTGGCCTTCAAAATCACTGCCCAATTGGGACAGCTCCTAGCGTGGTAGCTCAGCTGGTTTCCGTCCTGCGCATTTGCCTTTCTGGGAACGATCATCCAAAATTTCGAAAAGAATGCCGCAATACACAGCAAACCGACACTCAAGAATGCAGGTAACTGCCATTGACATTTTTTTTTTTAAAAAAAAAAAAAATAGGACCGGGCCATGCAACGGGCGACGGCCAGTGCCGTCGCCTCTCCGAGCGCCGGTGTCACCCTTGCATTCTTTGTGCATGCTTTTGTTATTCTGATGCTTCGGGGAATCATAAAAATGTCGGCCGGAGGACAAGGTAAATATTGTCTTTTTTGTTGACAAAAATGGGGTTCTTTGCCCAGATAGAGATTCTGCCGTCAATCTCCTAATGTGCACGGGGTGCTTTATTCTGTATTACTAATTCGTACGACGAATTGATACATTGCACACTCAAGACATCGTATTGTCTTCTCCCCTGAATTACAACTCAATATATTTGTCGAAAAGGGCTCTGACCAGGTCCTGCATCCTTCTTGTCCCTTGCCCGTCGTGTTGAAATGAAATGAGATTGCTTGACAGGGCTTACGAGCACATCACACAAATAGGCGGTCTGAGAACAGAGCCGCAATCACATTTGTGATAGGAGGAAGGGGCCGCCCCCATATCCCGGGCCTCTGGCTTGAAATCGAGGAATGGCACTGTGCACACACCTGTGTCCCACGGGTGTAGTGAGTTTGGTTGTGTATTCGCAAGCTATTCGCCGTTCATTTAAAAATAATCGTAACCGCTTCCCGTCCCCGGGCGTTGTTGGGCTTTGCGTGTTTTCCTGTTCGATACGTATCCAACTTGAAGACCCCACAAAATTTGGTATTAAGAAAATATCCAACCCTTGCGTCTCTCGTGTACGGAGTACTGAGTATGGCCCTTCACTTCAAACGTAATCGACGTAGTAAACTCGTTTAATCCGTTCGCCGGTTGAGAACGTGCACTTCTCGGCCTACTCGTTGTACGTTGTTTTGTCGCTTCGACCTCGCTTGATTTTATTATTTATGGAGGAGGAATAGAGCTTAGCTTAGGGCCAAATAACATATGATGATGTCCACTGTGCTGACGCGTATTTCTCGTTGATGTCCAAGCCCGAACAGGTTTCACCCCACGTAGTTCTCACAGCGATGCTCATTTAGGATTTTCGTCTCATATGTTACTAAAAAGGAGAAGCGGGAAATGTTTCTCGCACTTCCAGGACTAGGCGTAGCCAGCCATGTTTCCTTGTCCACTCAACCCCATTGTTCTGGGCCTCGTGGATCAGAACTTGGTCCATGCACGATCGCGACGGAAAAACCACGACTTCTCCGTAGTTCGTAAAAGACGCACGGTTGTGATGGGGCACACTAGGCGCTGTCGTGAGAAAAGAAGTGAAGATGGAGACATGATAGACGATGCCTGGCCCTGGCTACTCCATATTCTTGTCCCGCATCCGATGAGCGCTTTTACCATCCCATGTATTTCCGACTTTCTCCCAGTATCGGTACAGACGGCAGGTGGCTCAACCACGAGAAGGGTTTTTGTGGTTGCCCCCTTTCCCCTGCTTTTATATTCGAGAAAAGGATTTATCTCTAGGACCTGGGCCGTTTGGTGATCATGATGCCCACAGGACCTGGAGTCCATGTTTTATGAGCAGAGATGGTCTGTTGCCTACTGTCTAACTGTGGAAAATGATTTCTCATCTTGAATACCGGATTGTCCCAAGTTCCTATCAATGAAATATGACAACGCTCGAATTCGCCATTCTTTCTTGATCGTACACGTAAGAACCGTTCCGGCGTTTGACTAGCTCCCCCATCGACGTCGCAGAGATCAGTCCAAGGGCTGCTTCGTATTCGCCAAAAATTGCCAAAAGTTCCACAATTTGGCGATAAGACAAGATGCAGGCTACCCACGGCTTCTTAAACATCCGTCAAAAACGCCGTGGTTGTGTCGGCAAGGGGCATGCTAGGAAACACTCCGTTTGGCTGATGCCACAACTTGCTAGGTCGTGTCCATAGCGCGCCCAAGTTCTGGAGCAAATAAGATTTGTGGCTTCTTTTGAGTTAAGAGTTATTTTTTTCTTCTTTCTTTTAACGCCGGTGAAATTGCTTTTTTGATAAGAAGAGAGCGTAAAAAAAGAAAAAAATAAGAGAAGACAGAAAAGCATGTGAAACAACAAGAACGAGTTGCTTTTATGGACAACAATCAATAGCAATGGAAGTGATTCTCTTTCCAATATATTCGCCCCAAAACAGATGATTCAAGCCAATAATTCGCCAGCCCAGGACCGCCTGTGCCATTTACTGCACGTGATTCCCTCTTACATTTCACTGTCAAAAGCAGCCTGGAAGAGGCTCCGTTCTCCTCCTCGGCTTGTTACGGTAGCACCTGTTTATCTTACACCCCATCACGGAGGCGGAATATGGCACCAGGCACGTTCCGCAGTCCAAGTGAGGGAAAGGGAAAGAGCATATCCGACGGACCCACAAATTATATTGTCCTCCATTCGACGTCATGATCGCCCAACACAACACACCTCATCCAGGGTCACAGCGGACAGACGATGGCCCATACGAGCTCGAGTGGAGCACTGAGTGGACAAACACCTGGACGGAGCGCTGGATGGAACTATCCGTGGCCGGTCAAATATTTGAATGAAACAAGCCGCGGTTCTTTGAAGATGCCATTAATACTCCATATTTTATTCAAGCATTTACTTTGAAGCTATTCTCTCTTCTTCTGTGTTTCTTTCTCACTCATCATGCCAGGAGTCTGGGCAGTTGAACCCGATTTGTGTGTTGTGCTAGTGTGGAGGACGATTCGATAGCTCAGTGGTCGATGTGTGTCCTACCCACCACATCGGCGATGCCGTACAAACCGCTAGTCCAGAAGAGGACTTATGTGGAGAGAAGCACCTGGCCCTACAGTCGCGGGGGGGGGGAAAAAACACTGGACACGAAAATTGACCATAGCGCTTACAGCGCTGTAGTAGGAAGAAACAATCCTGAGCGTATGTCGTGCTTTTTACTGATATCTCAAAACTGAATATCCGACCTGCCCACGACACCCCAGCGCCTCTGATTGGCCCACCATCTATTTACACGCCCTTCTTCACCGAACTCTGCCTCACGCTGGCATGGTCTGCCTCAACAACACATCAAGTCTTTCTGTAGGCCCCTTTTTTTCCGCCTCCTCCTTTCCGCCCATCCACCATTTACTGGTTTTCGTCCTGGAGCCCTTTTCGTCTTGTCCTCCCTTCCTGTTTGCCTCCCGTGCGTCTTTTTCGTTCTGAGGTCGAGCTTAGATTGACTTCGCATCGCATACGAGTTTCCGCGTTGAATAAAATAAGGAGGTAGGTTGGCAGGGACTCTTCCGTGGTACGTCTTCGCCGTCGAAACGAAATAGTTAGTTTTTTCTCTTACAGAAAGGGCATCGCAGTCATTGCCAAATTCGGAAGACGGCTTAAGAAAAGGGGCAATAAGAAACCATCTCACATTGAAAACGACAAAAAAGTAAATTCGCTTTGCATTTCTTTTTTATGTATTTTATATTTATTTTTCTTCTTCTCTACGCTCTCTTGTTTTCTTATCCTGCTTTTCTCTTCCCTTATTCCTCTCTTCCCGCCTGCCACTTCGTGCAGGTTTGATTACGTCTTTTATGCAATGAGTGCATCGTCAACTGGTTGGTTGAGTGTGCTGGTGATTGCATGTCTCGGTTTCCCGGTGGCTGCATGTGTCGTTGGCTGACGTTCCGCTGTTAAGGCCGCGACAATAAGAACAAGTACCTCAAGCGGCAGGCCATGTACCTCGCTCCGTTCTGGTGGTCAATCTGCACACGCCCCCGTCGTTCTCCACTCTCCTGGGAGGAGAAACAAATAAGACAGGCAAAGGGGCCGCTGTAAAAGGTGTAATGTGTGAGCGGGATCCCTCCCTCGACACTTGCACACCCTCCCAACCTTACGCTTGCTTTATTCCACTTTGGCAGAGGACTGGCCCCAGGGCGCTGCGGCCGCGTCCTTTGGAGACTGCCCTTGAATTTTCGTCGGGTTTCGTTTTGTGGTGTATGGCTGTCGACTACGATTGGACAGTTGGCTCAGCCCTATGTGGCACTTTCTCTTCCACTCCTCTATTCCCATTAAGTTGGGTTTGCAGCATGCATCTAACCAAGGCCCAAGCCACACTCTCCTGCAGACCAAAAACTCGCAAAATAGAAAGTTGTGGAGTTTCGGATGAAGTTTGTTGGCATGCTCCTGTCTTCTCCCACCTTTATTTATCAAGGAACAGACGCGCGCCTGTTTATTATTTCCCCCCTTATGCCGGCGACGCTCACGTTAAGTATGTCAACGACTCTGCACCATTTCTGCTGCGCCCCGATCCGACCATGTTGAACAGTCGAGATGAAAATTAAGATGTTGTGAACCTCTCATTTATATTTAGAACATAATGAAGCGCAGAAATGCACTAGCTCACAAGTAGAACTTTTCGTCTGTAAAAGCAACCTGGTTTCTCATTCTCTCATGTCCTTCACCGCATTGTTTCTTGCCAAAAAGACGAAGCAAAAGAAAAGACACAGACCGGCGCTAGAGTGCCTTTTCCTAGACTCTCTGCCCTTCTCACTGGGCGCTCTCACAAGTCCACCGTTTCAGACCATCACTTTAGTGTAGGGGCACTAGCCCAGAAACAGTTTGCAGTATGTTCATTGCGATTCTTACTTCTCCATTCGACGGAGTACGCCGCCTTTCCATGCACACTGCTCACTCTGCAGGGTGTGTTCTATGCATGCACTGCCGTCTTCTCTGCACGCTGTCAATAGAATGTTAGAGGTGTCATTTGTGTTTCTGCATATGTGGCTTATGCTCACCAACTTTTGATTTTCAAGACGATGGGTTGAACGTAAGAAGTGTAAACCAACAAGACAACGACAGATAAAAGGTTCAACAACATCATGTGTTGTCTTGGGTTGCATGCATTTCAATATTTTAATAAAATAGCGAGCGTTGGGGCATGGGTTTCTCTGATTTGCCAAACAACGGCCGACAAACGGGACGCCTTGTGTCTTGTTAGTCCTGTCTTCGACACAAAACGTCTGCAAGTATGTCGTACACCGTAGTGGGTCTATCAAACTGGTCGGCAAATCATGCCCAAAATGCCCCCAATAAATCGATAGATTATTTTTTTAAATCGAGCCAGCAGCATCCTTCCCAGCAACAAGACGATGACTGCCGGAGTGAATGGGCCCACTGGCGCCTCGCGGCTATTCGTTTATCTCTCTATCTCCTAGGCTCGTGCGGAATATAGTTTTGCTTTGTCCATTGCCAGGTCACAAAAGCTTCAGCCTTCATTAGGGGTGCAGAAAACGTCTGGGCATTATCGTCGTAGGGCAGAATAGGGCAACAAAATGGCTTAGCTGCAAGCCACTCGAACCAGAGCACTGGATTTTCATTTTGTCTCGTCTGTTGTTCTGCCCTGCCACCACGGTTCCCGGACATAGGACGAAAGAAACGCAATGCAGCCCCAGTCAAGGATGGGAAATAGAAGCGAGCAAAGAATAACCGAAGGATTTTATTTTATTTTTATTTTTTGGTGGTCGTGGTTCACGTCGCAATGGACATTGCGTACCGTTCCATTGGGAGCTTGTCCTATGCACGTTAAGTCACAGTACGACCTGCACCTCGGACATGGGCGAAATGAGAGGGACAGGAAGAAGAAAAGAAGAAACACGAGAGAAGTAAAATGAAGCGAGACAAAAGCAAGCAAACAATGCGATGCAACATTGTATGAGACGATATGACTTAGCCACCGCATAAAACAGAAGATCGAGGGTTCTCCCACATTCTCGGGTCAAACAAGGCACGAGACACAGACAGTGACAACATGGCGCAAAGAAGCATGGGCCACGATGGGCCATTTCGTCCTTCGTTTACCTTGTTAAGCTCGAATTATTGAAAAGTATTTTTTTTTAAAAAAAAAATTGCGCCCTCCCAGCAACGGCTCGGCTTACTCCCAATTCGATATATTGAAGCACATCTGAGTGGACAGACAAGACATAAAATCCTTGCATATATCACTGCTCGGCTATTTGTCTCATGATTTGACGAGATTTTCACGCCGTCGACTTTTTAGAAAATCCAATAACGTGAGACAAAAGACAACAATATGTACAGTGTCAGAAATCTTGGCCAGCAACAGCGACCGTGTCGTGCTCCCCGAGTCTTTGAGTTGGCTGTTTGTAAGACCAGTGGTTAAAAAAATCTCGTTTCAGAAGCACAAGCCTGAACACCATCACGTCAGAATTGAGTTCGCCGTGTCCGGCGTGCTGATAGCCAATCCAGGAGGTCACAGTCAATTTTCATTCCAGTCAGCAGGGGCGGCGAAAGGCTGGTGCGCCCTTTGCTAGCACCCATCTGCGGACTGGCAACATCTCTTAACTGTGTCTCCTTTGTCGCTTTGTCGTTGCATACGGCCTTATTTTGTCAAGATGTCCTGTCCTGATTCTCAGCACTTGGCACGCAGTAAGAATGAATGCTGCCCTTTTGCAAACGGGGTTTCATTCTAGACGAAGCTCGCGTGCTGTATATTTCAGCGCACAAGTAAGTTACAGCGCGAGATTCTCGGCTTGGGCCTACTAACGAAGACGGGGAGTGCGGCATGCGTGCACATTGCGTGGTTTGTCCTCACTTCTTGTCCCACTGGACTGCGCCCTGTCTTTGTCCCTAAAATAACAGCAGTATCTCTGTGCGTGGACACGGCAAACATAACGGCAAGACCGAGGCCAGCATCCCCGCGCAAAAATGCGTAGAAACGGTTGGGGCGTGTGATTGACAAACTAAAGGAAAATATACGACGTATTCTGTATTACGACCAGGACCTTGGAGAGGGGACAGGGGGACGGGAGAGAAAATAGGGAACGGAGCTTCGGCCGTCGTTCTTGAGCCAATCACAGCACTCCGTCTGGCCTTGCAAAATCCTCAGTACTTTTGTTGCCGTTCCTGAGTGATGGCGTTGGTTTTGGACAAGGGGGAAATAAAAGAGCAGGGGAAAGGAAAGCTTTTTTAGTATGAAAGAACTAGGCCTGATAGGGGAATGGACATTGTGTACGACAGTTGTGGACAAGACAAATGTCAGAATGTTATTTTACGATTACGACGTACACAATTACACCAATCTCACTCTTTGTTTGTGGCATGGGGCATCGCCCTGCCTCGTCTCTTTCCGATGAATGCGAGCTTTCGTACTACTACTGCTAGCTGCGTGCTTTCGCGTGTAAGTACAAAATGAACAGGGATAGCAAGATTTTCTCAAGTCTCCTTTTTTGTTTCTTTTTGATTTCATCCCGTCAGGAAAACCCGGGCATCTGGGCCCGTAGACTAGTGGGCATCGGAAAGTAATCAAACAACGACAGGGGGTTTCTTGGTTGTGCAGGGTAGGCGGCAACAGAGGAGATGCCTACTTTTTTGGTTGGATGAGAAAAACAGAATTGTGAAAAGATGCTGGAGTGCTCCATATGATGACGGAAAACACAAGTATTGGGCCGCGGCAAGAGAAGCAAGGACAAAAAAGCACGGGGCTAGCATCTTGCGTCTTGTCATATTTACATCCTTTCCGGATTCCCGTCGGATTACGGGTTGTTGTTTGGCCGACTCGTCCCAAAGTCGCTGTCGTTTTCCCCTCTTCTTCTCTTCTCCTCATGCCATATCTCCTCCTCAATTGCGAAAGATGCCACGTTACTGATTTGGGTATGTTCTTGCGCCACAAAGCCTGGCTTCCCCAGTAAGCCAGATGTTTGCCCAACTGGCCGAGCACAATATCAGACAAGTATCCATCACAAGGAATAGGGAATCGCTGGCCTTCTTCGTTATGATTTTTAAAACAAAAAATGTCTCTGGAAGTTGAGGAGTTTGCGGATCGACGGATCTCCCCATGCGTCATGGGAGCATCATCGGGCGAAAGCTATCATAGTATCCGGCGGAGTCCCCCTGTTCGCGTGGAAATCATCGTACTTTTTTTTTGTGAGTTTAGATTGAATTTATGAAGCACATTCTCTTTCGGGCAACGATGTACAGAACCCTCATCTCGGATGATGGAACGATTTCACACTCAATAAAAAGCAAGCAATGAACAACCTTCTTCTCTTGCGGTACTCTTAACTTTCCCACATGCACAGTACTTTCCCTATCGTGCTGTGTTCCGTGCACTGGTAACCCGTTAGATTGTCTCTGGGCTTTATGCTTGTTTGTTTTCATTATACGACGGTAAGATGAACAGGTGCGAGCGATGCACATGAGACAAGCGCCGAGAGCATTAAGTTGGAATGTGGAATAATCCGTTTCTACGAGATGCACTTTGTTAAATGCAGATTGGGTAAACCGTAACTGGGACGGGTATTTGGAATAAAGAAGAGTTTTGGGAATGATTTTCGAGGATGATTTACTGTCACTGTAACATCACTTGTGGAGGAGGGTTGGGCGGAAAGGGACAGAGCCGACGGGGCTGCGCACAGCCTTGAAATGTTCTGCAAACAACCAAGACAACACCTGTAAAAAACAACAGCGTCAACAGTAACAAAAACAATAGACCGAGATCTTGATATCGGGTCGTTGTGATGGGCAAGCATTGCTTTTGGAAATTAGAGAACTTTTTTCATGAACATAGAAAGAAAACACAATGCTTCATCCTTTTGTCGTCTATGACTACTCCGTACTGCCAGTGCCATCGATGGAGCAAAGGCTGTATGTAATGGGAACCTAGCCGGGGCCAAGAGTCTGGTCTTCCCGGAACAGAGAGATACGCAGTCGATCGACACGGCAAACGAACATCCCGAGACAAGGGCAGAGAAAGTAAACCCACTGTTTTGGTCGGGGCAGAGGGGGGGGGGGGGGGGGGGGGTTCTCATGGGGTGATGGAAAATAATGTGATAATGTCATACTGGGACAGGTGAGATTTGATGCGAGATGAAAACATGGTTCGGAGACGATCTAATTCAAAATCCGACTGTGATGAGAAGACAAAAGAAAAAGAAACTACAGAAATTGGCAAGCGGCCGGGCCCAGCAGGTCGGCGACTGGAGCCTTGGGACAGGGCTAAAACGACAAGGCCAGGTGACATCGCGGGATCACGAAAATCAGTAACCAGAAAATCAGAAAATCAGACACAGGGTAGGAAAACAGCCTCGAGAGCAAACAAAAGTATCGGCATCGACACGACCCAGACGGACGGGAAGACGAGATACGGGACGGGGGCCAACGACAATTTCCGTATCGCGAAATTACTTTTATGATCTGTGAGGTTTCTTTGCAACCCTGTTTGTTTTGCTTTTCTTTTCTTTTGTAATATGTTCTTTCAAGTTATTGAGATGCCCTACTTTTTCATTTCCGTGTTGCCGACTGTTTCCTCGCCATATGCGCTGTTGCCGGTGATACGAGCAGGTCGTATTTCTTGGCTGGAGGTGAGCGATGGTCGACAGTCGGGTTGATGGGATGAGCAGACGAGATGAGTCCTCACATTATGGTACGGCCTCGACCCCCCCGGACACTGGGAGGTCGTTGTCCCAAGATCATATGGAGATGAAAAGTACGAAGTTGAGCCGAGGTGATACCTTTGAGCTTCTTAGAGAAAGCGGATACTAGTCCAAACCTACGAAGCTCGTAAGGCTGTGCTTCGTGGAGTTGGGAACCAGTGGTCAACCATCAAATATTATTGGCCGTTTTTGTTTTTGGGGCTTGGGGAGAGGGAACCAACCGTCCCGGATCTTGTCTGTTGTTGTTGCTATTGTGGTTCCCTAGTACTGAACTAGACTTGTCAACTCACGCAGCGCACCCCTAACTATTGACACAACTGTCACGAGCAAAAAGGTACGACGTAGGTTGTACGTCATATGCGTATTAAAAATAGAGATATCGTTGGCACACAACAGCGTTCACACACACCTCTTGGGTCACAGCCCCGCGGCCATTGAGCCTCCACCATATTTTGAGTTGTTTTCAGTAACATCCTTGAGGCTCGACCCTCCCGATTTTTTTCTTTCCCTCTTCTTTTTCTTCTTCTTCTTTTCCCCCCCTTTTTCCCTTTTTTTTTCCTTTTTTTTTCTCTTCAAATCCACCCTGAAGCGTACACTTTTATATCTCTTACTCCTAAGGCGGGCAACATAATTTTACCCGGCAAACAATTTTGTAGAATGCCCTTTTCCCCTTTTTTTGTGATTGTGGGACCATGGGAGTTTTCTGCGTCGCCTGCCGGCAGTTTCTGGCCGTGAGCTTCCAATCTAGAAGGGCCAGGACTAGCGCGACATGGACACGAAAATAGTTCTGCTTTTCACTAGCCGTGAGGCGAAAGACAGCACAGAAAAGAAGGGAGGAAAAAGGAGGGAGCCGACTGCGACTCCGCTTCAGAGGCATAAGCGCGGAAGATGGGGGTGTCAATACCTTTTGCAGTGCAGGCGCACCACCGAAAAAAAATACCGAGGTGAGAAGTGCGGCAAGACGGACGGAAAGCGCGCGCTCAGAGACACCCAAACTGACCTGTGGTGCAACCTCATAGTGTGAGGTTGGAGTGGCTCAGCAGGAAACAGGCAATATTGGAAAGGGGAAACAGCAGGCGGCTCTTGGTTCCATCTTCCGTGGGGAAGGCGCGACCTTGTTGCACACCATACACGCCCCGGCGCTGGCTCCCATTGGTACCATTTACGAGCGGCCGACTAACACACAGACAGACAGGCATACAGACACACGAGACTGACGACCGCCAATCTGGCTATGCCTGCCCAGTTCAGAGTTGGACTGTAACCTAGGAACTGCCTGGAGCCTCGGTTGATTAAGGAGTAATACACGGCACCAATGCCTCCCAAACGGATCAAGACAGCACGGAGTACTTCTCGCATCTCGTACGAAATCCTGTTCTCACTTCACAAGCTGTGTGCTCTGCGGCCAGTCGTTTTATTGACCAATTTTCATTTCTTATTGTTGTCACTGGATTCCGACTGAAATTAGAAACGAAACATAAAACGATGGAAAATTACTTGCAAATAGCTCCTTCCGTAGCTGCGATTTCCGAGCCGTGGTCGTTCTTTCCTGCTCCTTCGTCTGAGACACAAGATACTGTGGTGAGAGCCAAACTGGGAAGTGGGACGGAAGGGGCACTGAAAGGCGCCCTGGGTCGACTGCCATGAGAGACGTTAAAAATCAACACAAACAATAAAGTGATGCTGACACCACCAGCACATCTTCGGCCGTCCCCTGAACAGTCTGTAACCCCCATTCTCGCTGTCCATCTCTTACGACGTTTTGCTGTTTGCACAGTCTGCACAGACGGTGGGCAGCAGCCTGAGAATGCCCTTCTCAGAAAGGGGCCTGGCTGGCCAGCGCGGAATGTTCCTCCAAAGAGGCTTACGGTATCTCAGTTTCTTCCCGCGAAAATAACGTTATTAACACAGCTCATTATGATCCGCGAGCCCCAGGGCCACATTCGTAGGGTCCTTTCCGCTGCCGTGTTTTTCGCTTCTCTGCTCCAGACTAGGAATGGTCGCGTTTCCACCCCAAGACCGCATCGCCAACAGGTCTCCGAGTGGGACAGGACCGGCCAGAACTGGCCAGGCCAAGGCACGGCCTTGACGCACCATACTGTCATTAAGCCTCGTCAACGATGCCAAAATGCCGGCGGCACTGGACAGAGCCAGGCAATGAGAGTTTGGCACGCCAGCCGCATCTCACACGCCTCTGAAGGGAAGGAAGGGAAGGAAGGAAAAGAAAGCCCGCCAAGCATACCCACTGGGGAAGAAAGACGTAGGAAAAAGGAAGCAGGTCCTGCTATCCACTCTTTTGATTCAGAAAACCTGAAAGAATGAAAGAAAAAGGTAAACGACACGGGGTGCACGTTGGGGTTCAGACTCGACCAGGGAGCCCACAGGGGGGGGACACAGAACTAAGGTACGACAGTACGGAGTACATGGCGCCTTGTCACTGGTCTTGGTACCAGTGTACCTTTCCTTTTGTCTTATTTTCTTGGGCTGTCTTTTGTGCACACCCCCACACACCCGCATCTCCAAGTCTTTTCACACCCCTCCCCCCTGCCTACCGGATACCCATGTCCAAGCCTCTTTCTTTGGCTTCTTTCGTCTATGCCCTATCCAACACAGAACAGAGATCCTCGCGGGACTGCGTCTTGTGCAGGACCAGCGACGGCCATTATTTTTTCTGTTCTATCAAAGGCAAACACAGAGAGCGTGGAGCATCTGAGTATATATCTCTCGTCGACTGCCCCATATTCCCACATCCCAAACCGGACGGCCGCTTCCCACTTGTTCTCGTCTTCATTCCAATTCTTGGACATATGCTGTTGCTGACTGCCTCTGCATCTTGTTGACTTCCACTCACTTCTTCATACAAGTTGCTCCTCACCCTCGTTTCCCGGACTTGCCTTCACAGTCTCTGTCAAAGCTTTCGACCACACTTTACATATTTTACAAACAACATCTAATTGACCAATCCCCCTGGATTTACCTAATTCGACTTTATTTTCACCAAGGCTCTTCACACAAGGAATACAACTTTTGGGTAAGTTACAATTTCTCAAGAAATGCAAAATCCACTCCACGCCGAGCACGCCGGACGCTGTTCCCGCGTTCTTCTTCTTTTTCTAGCCTAGGACAATGTTGATCTCGTAGAAACGCACTCTAACCAACATGTCTTTAGGGTCATCTCGTTGACAATCACTAGCAGTTTCCAGCCGCTGCTCTACTTTTATGAGACATCCCTCAGCATCTCAACTCGACAGGTCTCACACTCCCAGCACACCTATTGGCACTTTGTTCCTCCTCTCTGGCATTCTTGCCAGCACTAGCTTCCCTCTCTTGCTCCTAAACGGTATTTTGGAGGAGCCTGCGCCTCTTATTTCAGAACCCTACTTCTCATATTTCCCCCTTTCTCTCCTTCCCAGTCGACAATATGAGCAACGGCTCCGACGACTATAACACGCTCTATCCCGAGCCTCTTCAGAGTGTTTTCCCGTCATCGTCTCTGAACACCAACCAGCATATGTCACCCAGCCGGTTCTTTCCCAGATCGCAGCAGACTCTCCTCCCGCCAGCATCTGGACCCTTCGACGACGGCAGCAACAACATCCTCTACACCACTGATTTGCCTTTCACGAGCATGTTTGGTGACCACATGTCACCAACAATGTACTACGAGGACTCCGAAATGCGCATCTCTTCATCCAGCCTGTCGACGGCCTCCGGCCCGTCCGCGCCTTCGTCCGCAGTCGGCTCGCCCCGTTCGCACAACGACATCCCGACAAGCGTGCCCGAGTGGCCGGCACCACAGGTTCTCAGCGTCAGCCCAAACATTATGAGCCAAGGCGACTTTGGCCCTGGCGAGTACAGCTACACCAACAGCCACATGGACGAGTTTGCGCACTTTGAGTACCCCCAGCCAAAATCGTTTATTGGTACGTAACCTATGTACAATGCGGACGGCAGTTGTACCACACCCCAAAATATGAAACATAATGAGGGAAAGGAAAAGGAAAAGGACGAAGAAACATGAGACGAGAAACGAGAAAAAGCCTCATCAAATCGTTGTTCTTTTTTGCAGTTGATAGATTTTCGGCAGTAAAGAAAAGTTTCAGGCCAAAAATGCCTTGTCAGACTACGGGGGATCCTAGCTAACGCTTTTATCTCCGCACTCTTTTTTCTATAGCAGATCCAGCCATTCTTCAGTCTCATGTCCGCACAATGGGCATCCCGACCCTCGACACCTACCCGCAAATGCAGCAACCCAACCCTACCGCCTACGCAGCTTCGCCCAGACGCTCGCCTGAGCTCAAAGCCGACGCCATCTCGCCCTACGCCACCGGCACTGGCGCCTACCCTCAATTCAGCAGCCCCTACCTCACGCCCACCCCCATGGACGACAAGCGCAGCCAGGCCAGCCGTGGCAGCCAGGATAGTCGAAGCTCCTTTTCTGGATTTTCGGCTGACCCCACCTCGTCCGATGGCGAGAGCAAGGAGAAGTGCCCGGATCCCACCTGCGGCCGCCGCTTCAAGGACCTCAAGGCACACATGCTCACGCATCTGACGGAACGCCCGGAAAAGTGCCCCATCCAGACTTGCGAGTACAACATCAAGGGCTTCGCCCGCAAGTACGACAAGAACCGCCACACCCTCACCCACTACAAGGGCACCATGGTCTGTGGCTTCTGCCCCGGTTCCGGCTCGCCCGCCGAGAAGTCGTTCAACCGTGCCGACGTCTTCAAGCGGCACTTGACCTCGGTGCACGGCGTGGAGCAGAACCCGCCCAACAGCCGCAAGCGGCCTGCCGGCTCCAGCAGTGCCAACCCCCAGAAGCTGTCAACCTACGCGCCCGACGCCACTGGCAAGTGCAGCACGTGCTCCCAGACCTTCTCCAATGCGCAGGACTTTTACGAGCACTTGGACGACTGTGTGCTGCGCATTGTGCAGCAAGAAGACCCGGCCGAGGCGGTCAACGCCTCACGTCTCGCCGAGGTTGAGAACGACCGCGAGGTCCAGGCGACGCTGGAAAAGAACCAGGTCTTCTCGACTGCGGCCGCCGACTCGACGCGCGGCGGCGACGAGGACGAGGACGACTTGGACGACGAGGACGCTGCTGGCGACGACGAGAGCCCCAAGGACGGCTCGTTCCGCGGCGTGTCTGGCTCGCCCAAGAAGACCAAGACGGGCCCTGCCAACGGCGTCCAAAAGTCGCGCGGCCTCACGCACTCGCGTGGCGGCGTCCCTTTCACCGGCAAGCCACGGTCCCGCCGTAGCCGGCAGAACTACCCGACGTCCTGGGGCTTCGACAAGGGCCAGATGACCATGCGCAAGCGTGTCATGACCGTGTTCGAGGGCCCTCGCCGCCTGGCCAAGGACGACATGATGCTGTCGACCGAGCACGAGGTGCGCCTCAAGCTGTCGGACGGCAAGGCGTACGTGACCGATCTGGATGTCCAGACCCTCAAGCGTGCCGAGGGCTTCCTCACGGCCACCGACGAGGAGAAGGGTCCCTGGATCTCCGACGACCCGACCGCCGAGCAGATCAAACAGATGCAGGCCGGCATCTGAGGGGTGCTTTTCTTCCTTTGAGCCTTTCAGCATCCCCTCTGTGCCTTCTCCGCGTATTTCTCTTGTTTCTGGGCCCAAGAGATGACCCCACTCTTGAGGCACTTATATATTACTGGGCTTAATGACTTGATGCTGGGATTTACGAACGGTTTCTGGGTTTCTACTACTATACAATCCTTTTTTTGGGAGTGTTCTAATAGCCGTTTTCCTGATGTTTTTGTTTGTTTCTGGAGCTCGCGATTCTGTTCTTTTTCTTTTCTTCGCTCTTCACTGGCTTTTTCCTCCAGCAAGCCGTGTCCCTTCTTCGCTCATCTCTTCCACGGGACACAACTTGAAAAAGGCGGCTTGATATACCGATACCCTTGCTTAATTTTCGAATCAAATAGTAGTTTCTTATTAAAAAAGCCTGTCTCCTGTGCAACGTTGTTAAGACTAAAAAAACAAAGGAGCGTGTGCATGAGCACGTCTTCATGCGAATTATTCCGAGCACCGCTTTACAGCAGTGCCTATTTTTCCCCTTCGCTGACGGAAAGTGGAAAAAACAACGTCGTCACGCCCGATTCCCCACCGGAAGGAGCGACATGGCTATCAGCATGCCCCATCATGGTAGCGACTACCGCTTGCGAGAAAATTGTGTAGCGCTTTCTCGTCTCTGCACGAGCAGGACTAAACAGTCTGGTCGGAGGAGGCAGTAGAACGCAAGAAAAGCAACTGCGTGTCTTTCTCTCTCCTCCGTCCCCAAAGCAAATGTCGCTCGTCGATCGCGTGAGCCTTACGGGAGCACCTGGCGAAGAGCCCGAGGACTATCTGTGCTCCGCCCTAAGCGTCATCTTCCCCGGCGATATCATCAACCAGCACGGCGACGCCGACCATGGCGTCCTCTACACATCGCCCAACTTGCCCGAGCCGCTGCACTTGTGCGTGACTGACCCCGACGACCTGGCCGACCGCAACCTGTTTAGCCACTTTGTCTGGAACTCGTCGCTGCTGCTGGCCAAGTTGGTCGAGGCGGGCACGCTGGCCGTCGCTCAGGACGTTGCCAAGGATGCAGCCAAGTACGGCCGACAAAGCACCATTGCTCGCCTGCCCGGATCGGGCCCGCCCACGGCCATTGCTGAAGACCCCGTCGTCTGCGAGCATTACCCAGTCTCCAACTTTGACGTGGCCGGCCGCTCGTGCGTCGAGCTTGGTGCGGGCACCGCGCTGCCGTCCATCTTGGCTGCATTGCTCGGAGCAACTCGTGTGGCCGTTACCGACTACCCGTCCGAAGTGGTGCTCGAAAACCTGCGGGCGAACCTGGCGCGGAATGTCACGCGAGTGCCAGTGCAAACCTCGGCGTCGACAGCGTCAGCAGCGTCAGCATCATCAACCGAGCCAACAACGTCAACACTGCCAACAAAGAACCCCACGTCCACGGCTGTCGTATCAGTGGACGGCCACGAATGGGGCCAGTTCGACGCGGACATTGCCAAGACGGGTCACCACTCGTTTGACCGTGTATTTGTCTGCGACTGTCTGTGGATGCCGTGGGAGCACGACAACCTGCGCAAGTCCATCGATTGGTTCCTCAAACAGGACGACGACGCTCGGTGCTGGGTCGTCGGTGGTTTTCATACAGGCCGGGCCTCGGTGGTCGCGTTTTTCAACGAGGAGCTGCTGGCATCGCTCAACATGGAGATTGAGGCCATCTGGGAGCGGAACTGCGACGACCGCGAGCGGTCATGGTGTGTCGACCGGGGCATCGAGGACGCGACAGAGCGCAAGCGGTGGCTGGTTGTGGCCATCTTACGGCGGCTGCGGCGGAAATTGACAACACCGAGTTGATAACCGGGCCATCGCAGGAGACGTCATCATGGCGTTGTCATGCGGCTGTTCGTAACGTCGGGGCATCGAGTTGTTGCGCTTCTCGTCGAAATCGTCGAGCATCATATGATGAATACCATATCGTACAGCCGTTGATCCACGAGCAGTGACAACACCAGCCAAGTCGACTGGGCAGGACGAGTGCATATATATGCACAAAGATGCTGTGGCCCCTTCCTGTCACGAACCAACCTCACACGACCTTTGCCAGCTGAAAAACGGCTACACTCGGGAAATTGCAGAGTTTCTGGAACATGCATCGACTTAGTCGTTGGATGGGCACAAAATGCATTTCCTTTGTTTTCGTCGATCCGCCAGACAAACAAAAGTCCAACAGCCGCCTGGAGCCGCCGTTCCCCGCCAAGCGAATGACGACTAAAGGGGTCAAGTGCGTAGTGCGCATCGCGGGGGGAAAGCATGTTGTGCACAGCTGAAAGAGACACCATGACGGCCATTGGTGCGGGATGAAATGCCTCTTTTCCAAAAACAGGTCAAATGTGACGAAGAAATTTAGAAAGCCAGCTCCCGGAAACAAGTTCAGCGCATACGAATCGAGACAAAAGTCGCACGTACATAGCATAGGCGATAGAATTTAGATGGATAAAAACACATAAAATTAATATCATACAAGAGAAACATCAACGCCGTACGAACGCCGGATGCGCCTCTTTTTTGCTGCAATGGACAACAAAGACATGCAAAAGCCGAGGTAGTGGGTGCCAACGAAACGGTGCCAAAAGCGCAACGGTAATGAAAAAAAGAAGACGAAAACATAGAGGGATGACAACAGGCGGCAAAAGTGACGAAAGCAAATCCAAAAAAAGACCCAAACCCAGATATAAGCCAACGTGTAAACAAGCAGAAACAAGACGCCGAGCGAGTGCGCGCTTTGGTAGGGAGGCAAACGTGAGACAAGTGGACACAGAGAACAGACGAGATATTTCCATATAGACGGCCCTTGGGCGCCATATGGGGCCTTGGCCGTCGTTCTCGGATTCCTCTTCTCTCTCGCCTACAGCCTCACTGTCGCAACCACCCACACCTCATATTCAACCAAATGAACGGGGGGCTGCACAGTTTAACCCTCGAACTCCTTCTGCAGGTACACGGCCGCGACGAGGGCATGGTCACGCTCGTACGGCTCCAGAGTCAGCTGCTCCTTGGGGAAGAAGCGCGACTCCTTGAGCTTCTGCACCTCGCTGGCGAAAACGGCCTCGGGCGCCGCCGTCGAGTCGATACAGTTGGCCTTGATACTCAGCAGCAGGCCACCACCTTGCCGCAGGAACATGCTGGAGTTGAGGGCGACGATACGGGCCTGGTCGGGCTGGGCGACATCGGAGAAGACGACGTCGACCATGGGGACGAGGAAGCGGTACTTGAGCGGGTGGCGGGCGTCCTGGACAATGGGGACGATGTTGGGGCGCTTGGACGCCATGTTGATCAGGTCACGGCCAGAACGGTGGCTGAACTCGACGGCGTACACCATGCCGGTGGGGCCGACCAGGTCGGAAACGTGGGAGACGGACGTGCCAGAGGCCGCACCGAGGTCTGGACGACGCACATATGTTAGTAAATCGGAAAAGAAGAGACGTTGAGGGAGCTCTTCAATAATCGGCGCCACACGCAGCGCAGCTGGGACGTACAAAGGACCTTGGAGCCGGGCTTGATGAACAGATTGTCGACACCGCCCAGAATACCGGCAGCCAGCTTGGACCGGAAAGGGTTCCAGATGCGGTACTCGACCTTGCCAGCTGGCGTGCCGTCCTCGTTCTTGGCTGTGTTCTCGACAGTAATGCGCTTCTCGCCGTAAACCGAGATGCCAGGGGCGAAGTTGCCAGTGGCCAGCAGATCCTCCTTGCCGCCGCGAGCGACGAAGATACCCTTGTGACGATGCGGCTCCTGATCAGAAAGAAAACAGCTTGTTAACTATGCGCCCCTTTGTGACCTTTAAAAAGCTCGAACCTGAGCTCGAGCTGGACTTGGAATCTCAACTTACAACAACGACCTTCTTGCCACCGCTGGCACCGCTGGCACCACCACGACCGCCACCACGGCCGCCACGACCACGAGCACCACCACGAGCACCACCACGGCCACCGCCGCGACCGCCAGCGCCGCCCGGCCCGCCACGGCCAGCACCGCCGAAGCCACCACGAGCACCGCCACGACCGCCACCGAAGCCACCGCGGCCACCGCGGTCGCCGCCGCCAAAGCCGCCACGGCTACCACCGCGAGCACCACCGCGAGGAACGAAGCCCATCTTGTATTCGAGAGGTCCGGGAGAAGTAAGAGAGGAGAGAGCAGCAAGCTGAGCGCTGCAAACGTGAGGGCTCTCGGAAAAAGAACGAGAAGAAAAGAAAATGCTCGAATGGGGATCCTTGCTTTTGCCTTGCGAGAGGTGAAGTCAAATTGGCAAAAAAAGTCAAAGGCAAAACTTTTTGCTAGGGGGAAAAGAGCGAGGCGGCGAAGGTAGAACAGAGACCAACAAAAAAAAGTTGCTAGGTCCGCCATCCAATGAAGGGACAAAATTTTTAGTTTCCGCCTTTTTCTGCCGTAGCCAATCACGACTAGTTACCGCAGGCCCATCACGGATAATGTATATTGCTTATCCCGTCCGACAGTCTGGAACCGACCCACTATTTCATCATATGAGTCACGTGCATTAAGTCCATTTGGATGACAAAGATTTTAAGCTGGTCCCATCTTTTCCTCCTGCTTTTGCCAGTCACCACGTAGGGCAGCCCAACCCTAGCCGACATTCAACTCGACATTCTACTCTCTGCCCCCCGTGAGACTACAAAACCGACCCGCCAGTGGGCGACAAAATTTCGAAGCGTGCGGCCCCACTCTTTCTTTCCCTCGCAAAGGCCCAGCCAGAAAAAAATATTGAGTGTCGATTTTCACGCAGAGAAGTTCGCTCTCCCATTTTCGTCGTTTCCCATCATCAACAATCTACACCACCACCCACCGTCTTCACCACCCAACAGACAAGATGGTAAGTCGGTCGTGAATACGTTTGGACGATGCGGCATTCTTGCACTTGACCGATACTGCCAGCTTGTGGCCGCCCTCCTGCTTCTGCCTCTTCTTCGACCTCGCGCGACGAAACGTTTTCGAACCTCGACAAGCGACATTTGCCCCAACGAGAAAGGATCCTACCGACGACATTGCACCCTCGGACTAGTTGACGCTCGACCGACTTCTGATTCAATTCAAATACCGGACTGGCTTGCGAAGAGGACGTGCGAAGGAACGACACAATGCGCTTACTAGTTACGGCCGAATGCTAGCACTCGAGATGGTGACCCAAGTCGGATCGTTGAAATGTATCGGACAACGAAGCGTACCACCGACGTGAGACGACGGCAAGCACAAGAAGACGCAGAGCAGACGGCGGACAAGCAGCAGCACCGGTTTGGGGCTTGAATTCCAACAGTAGACTAAGTCGGTCGCGATTTGGTCTATGATGGGAGGAAAAACAAATGTGCAAATAATGCGGAATGACTCTTTACATGGAGACGGCAAGACTAACCGGAGTTTCCTTTCATCTCGCTACAGGTTCGTTACGCCGCCACGGAGATTGCCCCCGCCAAGTCGGCCCGCGCGCGCGGCGCCTACCTGCGCGTGTCGTTCAAGAACACCCGCGAGACCGCCCAGGCCATCAACGGCTGGAAGCTGCAGCGCGCTGTTACCTTCCTCGAGAACGTCAAGGAGAAGGTCGAGGCTGTCCCCATGCGCCGGTACGCCGGCTCCACCGGCCGCACCGCCCAGGGCAAGCAGTTCGGTGTCTCCAAGGCCCGCTGGCCCAAGAAGTCCGCCGAGTTCTTGCTCGGTCTGCTCAAGAACGCCGAGTCCAACGCCGACGCCAAGGGTCTCGACACCAGCAACCTGGTCGTCAAGCACATCCAGGTCAACCAGGCCCCCAAGCAGCGGCGGCGGACGTACCGCGCCCACGGTCGCGTATGTGCTCTGTCCTTTTTCTGGTGTTTTGTGACGGGGCTGCTATGTTTTGTAACCTACCGCTAACAATCATTCTCAGATCAACCCGTACATGTCGAACCCCTGCCACATCGAGCTGATCCTGACCGAGGCTGAAGAGACCGTTGCCAAGGGCGAGAGCACCGCCTCGTCGGTTGCCCACCTGTCCTCAAGACAGCGTGGCCAGCGCGTCCGCCGCGCCCTGACTGAGGCATAAATGCTTCACCGGGGCGGTAGATGGTAGGAGAAATGTTTTCTGTGTGAAAAAAGGAGACGGGTGTTGAAAAAAGGTTCAGTGGTTATTGGCGTGCATTTGGGACAGGTCAGGACAAGCGAGAGCCAGCAACCAAAAACGAAAACCAAACACCTTGTGTGCGGCAGTGGACAAAGCGAAGAGGGCGGAGATGAAGATCGGCGGAGAAGGAACCCATTTCACTTCCCTCTTCCTGACCCTATACTGTGCTTCTGTCCCTGTTGTCCACAGGACGGGCATCTGTGGTCTTATTTTCATTGTTCAAAATATAAAAGAGGCTTGTGTCTCTTTTTCTATGGTCCTTCTTCTTTGAAACACTTCGGCAACCGAGAGGCACAGGACGTGCGGAGTGGGATGGGATAATGGGGCTTGCGAGTTTTTTGTCCCTACTTTCCAAAATCAATAAAGAAAAAAAATCTGAGAAAACTGAAATGCTTGTTTCCCGTACTCATACTCGAATAGTGATGTAGACATTCGTTGTTGCAATGGCTACCATATACACATGTATCCATATTTTATGCCTGCTATCTGTGTATGTTTTGGTGCTACGAAAAAAATCCTGTTCGGAATTTTAGAATGATCGTTATGTATATTGTACTATCGCTTTGTTTATGCTCTATTTACTTATTTCCGGCAACCCTTGTGTTCTAACGAACAGGTGGATAATATATAAGCAGAAATAATGACAAGCACTTGCCTGTTTGGAGCCAGAAATTGGCAAGAAAAATGAAGTAAAAAAAAAAGATATAGAGATTAGTTTTTAAAGAGAAAATCACGCGCAAACTCCCCCACCCCCCAAAAATCAATAAATCAACTGGTATCTAAACGTAGCGTTGAAATCTGATGCAAGACGAGGACCCTGTTCAACTCCTGTGGATATCACCAGGCAAAGAAATATACACACGGGAGTATACCGAGAGGTACAAAATTAACACTTTCCAGACGAATACATGTACTACAGAGAGCTAACTGGGCTTCCGGCCTCCAAGTAGGTTGATGTGCCTAAGTGTCAAGCTTGTGATTTTGCATGGCATGGAGCATGTTTTGGAGGATCGAGCCTGTATGGCTTTCGTCAATGTGGCCAATAAAATGCACCTTGGTATTGTGCTCCACGCTTTGGGGTTTGGCGTAGTTGATTCGTGACACACTGCTGAGCTTTTCCGAGCTGGTTGGAATCATCATGATGGGATCGTAGCCAAGGGCCGGCTCACCGGGCGTCAATCTCGGCTCAAGACCCTGGCTATACACGATGCCATGCTGGAGCGCCTTCACATTTTTGTTACAGCCGCGATTGCCGTAGGTAAATATGGGCAGGCAAATGCTATGTCCGGGGAAGGTGGAGGTAACGATAAATCGCCGCTTTTTATGGAAGACGTTGTTGTCGCTACCGGATGTAAGGGTGCTGCCGGCATTGGAACCCATTGGCTCCGGCCAGTCGATTTTGAAAACCTAGACAAACGAATATGTTAGAAGCCTCAAGTCATATTATTTCCTCCCACTCTGGAGATAATGACTTACCCGTCCTTCCCTGAAATCCCTTGTAGGGTGAACATTATACACTGCACATCCTGGTCAGTATTCTACTTTTTTATGAATGAGAGATAGAGATCGTACATGTGCTCCGTCCTGCCTGGGGGGTGAATCCAGGACGGTGCTCAGGAGGCCCGGGTTGATATGAGGTCCAGGCGCCTGGCAACGGTGCGGTTGGTGACTTTGGCAAAGCGTACGTATTAGATACCAGTCCTGGATATGGAACGTTAGCACACGACGTCGCCGAAGGCTTAGTTTTGATAGACTGTATTACTTGGTTGAGATGTCCTTGTGGAAAGCTCCCCTTCGGCTAGATCGTCGATTCTGGAGTCGATGCCAGCACCTAGGAACAAAGTCAATGTCAGTAGGATACTATGGGGTTAATGAGACACGGTGGGTATAGAAGTGAAAGACATGCCTATCAGGTTGCTTTTGGGGAAATTATATCCATCTGAAATTCCGGTTCCGACACCGTGTTGGTATCCTACGAAAGCATCATCAGTAAGGCTTTCAAAAAGGATTTGCGGATCATTCGACCAAGAACATATAAGATGTATAGTTCCACCACGTTTTCGTACCGTACGGAGTTCCCCCTGATGAATAATCCTGTTGCCATCTGCTGTAGGTTGTCGCTGCCTGGCCATATACAACGGGTGTCGAGGATGAGATGGGTTGATTAAAATCTTCGGAAAGCAGTGAGTTAGCCGCTACTTAAAAAAAACCCTGCCTGAAAGTTTTGCTAGAATAATAGGTGTACCTGAAGCAGGGCGACCTTTGTAGATGCTGTGGTTCGGTCGATTTTGATACTGCGCAGTTCCTGTGTCCGATGATCCGAGAGCTCCGTACCCGCCAAAGGTGTCATTAAATTCACCGTTTCCATATGGGCCGTTTGAAAAACTTCTGTGGTGTTCTTGAGGGCGAGTCTGGCCCTGCATCCAGCTTGCGTCGACTGAAGCTGAGTTTCGGTGGCTCGAGTAGAATTGATTTTGGCCGTGGCTGACCCCCTGGCCGGAGGAGGCGTTATATACAGGATCTTGCAACAGTTCCTGGGTGCCCGCTTGGCCTGGAGTGTCCCAAGACCGCCAGGGCCCGCTGTTTGCATGATAGGACGTGCTTTGTAGCTGGCCGTATGCGTTTTGGTTGAGTACCGGCGACCAAACGACCTCAGTCTGCTCCTGTGCTGTATGGAAATCGTATGGACCTTTGGCGAATACGGAACGAGACGATTGAAAACGCTTATGCTTTTCCTCTGGCTCGTAAGAACCAAGAGCGAGTGGAGGCGAGCTTAACGTGTCGACGGTCTTTATGTGGGCCTCGTCTCTCTCCTCCCGATATTCCTGCCTTGGATTGGGAGCGGTGGACGACTTGGCTGATGTGATATGGAGACCACCAGCTAGCTCTGCAAGTGTGTCGACCACTTCGTCTAATGGTAATGCACTGCTGTCGATGGTTTGTGGGATGGCAATATTGGCGGTGGAAGGGACATTCTCGACCTGCGTATGGCCATCGCCGTCCGCTGCTGTCGCAGCAAGTCTGCCTGTTTCACTCCTCTCTTCCATACTGGGAAAGCTAAAGATGACGGGAAAATAAAAGTGGAATGAATCACAAAATATGTAGAGTGGAACATAGATCACCAGGCAGGAAAAATACAAGAAATGGTTGACAAACGACAGCGTGACGGCAATGCAGCAGCACTGGCCATATATGAGCGTTCCAGTGCTGCTGCAGCTCTATCCATAACGAGTTCGTAGCCTCGTGGCCGTCGACCTTTTGTGCCTTCAGGCTGTGAGGGCAGTGTCAGACCGCTTGTTATGCGAATCAGGACATGAAAATGTGCAGAACTACGGCGTTTGTGCTCGCTTGTAATGTACAAGACGAAGCGGCCTGGCCGCAGTCAGTGGGAGAGGAATGGGTGTAACGAAGACTTGGTAAGGCACAGGATGTACTCTCCCTTTGGCAGGCAGCCTAGTTGCGAGACTGTGCAGATGCCTGAGCATCGAAATGTGATGTGGGTGACATAGGCTGCTGTGCATGGCGTCAGTGCCTGAGAGGGTGGTTGACTGAACAAGGTGCAACAATGAGAGGATCACAGGAACCAATGTGCAAAACGACAGGGCGGAGGTTGCCTGGTGTGGTAGCAATTTTACTTTTATGACCTAGGATGCCGCATGTTGTGGCTGTAAACTCTCTTGTTGTGAGGGATTTGTGTTGATTTAATAGAGAGTTGCTATCACTCTCGGGCAGCCTGCCCTCCTTGATGTGCTGGCTTGGGAAGGTGGTGTGTGGTCAATGACAGGTTATGGGAAGTAGCACGGCAAGAAGGTGCGGCTTGGAGGTCAGAGTTCCTGCCCAGTCGTTCCTCCCCCACGGACTGAATTGTGCCGGTTGTTCCTTCCAAAGAGAAGTCATTTGACGAAGGGCAAGAAAATACCTGGCGGAAGGTGCTATCGCCAATGTAAGAGCAGAATATCCCCAGGAATGGAAAGAGCGCCTCTCGATCCCAACAAAATATGGACGGTCGCCATTTTCAAAATACCAAATAAACTCAGCTTCTGCACTCCAAAACCGACGTCGGTCAATATGTGAGAGGTGCTACTTTGCGACTTTGTCGAATGAAAAAGGAGCGGCAACCAGCAAACACGGCTTTATTTCTTGACACGACCACCAGACTTTCAGTGCCTTTCCCCCGCACCGCTGTTGTGCTTTCGACTTGATCCCGCCCGATTTGCTTGTCCAAGGCAACACTTCATCACTTTAACCGAGCAGAGAGGCTTGTGAGTGGTCGCCCTGTTTTGTGCGCTTTGCCACACCAAACACCATTGGCTTGCCGCCCAGAGCAAACTGGCATGATTTTCCATTGGATTGGGGGCAGAGCCGCACTTTACTTTCCTCCCTTGGAGCTGGACCTGTCGCGTTCTGTTTGCCCTTGTCAGTGAAGTTTGAGCATCTTGCGCCGTCTCCCAGCATTGCGTGTCCCATCTGGTGCATGTGAGTATGGCTGCGTCAGGACTTCATATGGCTGCTGGCTCTCTCTGCAGGTCTTGTACTTTTTCCGCAGTCGCGAGTACTGACACAATTCTCACAGCCTTACTTACCAGAGCTACTTCCACTCCCATCCAACTGTCACATTATCATACAAGCTAGCCTTGTTCTTTCCGGTATTGCGTCGGCGCTGGTCGGCGACGGCAAGGCTAGGCTATGGCAGCAACAGCAGGCCAACCACTACAGTCGCCGTCGACTCCCGACAATCTTGAAATGCTGAACACAAGATATACTTTTCACGAACGCGAGCCGATCTTCAAGAGCGATTTCAACGCCGTACAAGAGACGCATCACCGTCGTGATACCTCTTGCGACATGCCAAATAACCAAACGGATGGTTACTTGGCCACTCGACATCTACATTTTCCCGTTGCCGCCGCTTCAAATACTCCCCATGCGGATTTTCAAAACGAAGCCCGCCATGAACCTTTCCACATGCCCCTCGCCATGCCCTCCGACAAACCATCCGACCTACCTCTTGGCAATATACCCGCTGGGCGACCTCCCAATCCTTTCATGCCTTTCGACCCTCCCGACGCTGCCTACTCTGACAGTGAAGATTCAAACATCTTCTCTGGCGTTTCTTCACCAGGCCGGAAGGCTCGCCGGGATATGCGGGTGTTTCCACCGGTACAAACGTGGTCTGGGGTATCCCCCGCTTTTTCCAGCGGCCCGATAGCTGACCCTGATCCGGCCGCGTACTTACCAGTCGTTGGCTACCGTTACGACGACGACCACATTTATGCCCGCCCCCAAATGAGCGATGGCGAGCTCATGGGCACTAATATTGCTTTTTCGCAGAAGGCCAACACCATCCCCGCCATCTCAAACCTATGGGCTGACCTATTCAATCAAAGGCAAGGGGTGCGGCGGTATCACAAGAGGATGTCGGAGCTTCGCAGTCAGATCCAAAGCTTACGATCCGAAAAAACCAAGGCTGACAACGCCCTTCATCGCCTAGCTCTTTCACACTCGCTGTCCGGGCAAGCACTTCCTCCTGTTCGGTCGGCGTTGCTCATTGAAAAGGTCCGCAGCCTTCATGATACGTACGCAACTGTGGAGGCGCAGTACGAGAAGTTGGAAACGGAATTGAACCTGCGTGAGGTGAAGCTCGAGGTCTCAGAGTCGCGGTTCTTTCAAAGCATCCCGTCTGTCGCAGATGCTTCTGGACAAGAGATGTCCATTTTGGCGAATATCCCGTTTCGACCCGCGACGAACCACACACGTTTCCAGAACAGCAGCGGCAGAGAAAGCGACCCACGAGTTCAGACCGCACCTGTCTCTCGTTCGGTATATTCGATGGTGCCACCTGATGAATGTCTTCTTGGGATTTCCGGCGAACGACCGGGGGACGTGCACCCCCTTTACACTCACCTTCTCCGAACGATTAGCGCTCTCAAAGCGTCCAGAGAGAAATACGAAGACCTTGTCAGTGAACGTGATGATATTCTGGAGAGCATAGGAAACCAGTTGTTGTTGGATCGCAGCCGAAGGAACCAGGACACCGACTTCAACAACTTAGAATTGAACCTAAGAGCAGCTGTCAAGTCTGACCTATTTCAGGAGAGGTTTGCAGGTTATTTGGACGATAGCGATCGGGAGTTTTTGAAGCGCTTTGGCGAGCAGGAAAAGATACGCCGAGGCGCAATTATCTCCCTCGAGTGGCAGGTTGCCAGTATCCGAGAAACGTGCGTTCGCAAGGCCATTCTTCCCGTTAATTTGCCTCCCAAATCATTGCCTTTCGATTTCGACGACGGCTACGAATACGACGGCGATGATGATATGGCCATAAGCTTCGCGACGAGAGATCTTCATCCCAATGTCAAACCCGTTACAACAAGCTTCCCGGTGTTGGTGACGGACCCACTGCTTGCAATCAAGCAATACCCACTGGCCCCAAAAGACGCTATTCGAAAAGTTATCGCCCTGCCCGAGGACGACCCGAAACGCCGACTGCTTCTCGATGACTACGTCAAAGAATACGGCATCTTGTCGTCTCTTTCTCGCTTTGAGTCTGGAAACAAGGCCGATTTTGTCAACCGATGGCTGTTACAGAGCCTGCGCATGTCGCCAATGGCCGCTGTGCTTCTTTACACGGAGTTCTCTGGCATCTTGCGTGTAATCAACATTGGACAATGGCAGAATGACGTGGTGCACTTTTGGGCTCATGATGGCACGAATGTTCCAGAACCATACTTTGGTGGGCCCGTCACAGAGCCTCTGTCGTCTTGTTCTTCGACGACATCCTCCTCGTTCATTGTCGAGAATCACGGCGAGTCGGGTTCTGGTGGTGCTAAAATGCACGTATGACATCCGGCCTGCTACACATATTGGCCGTGGCAGAGATTTCCGAGTTTATTTTCTGTATCCCCGTTTATACCCAGTCTTTTGGCTACCACATTTTAGGAGTACATTTTGGGTACACGTTTTGCAGATTGTTTTTGGTGGGAAATGCTTTCTACACTTATCCTTTGCTGGGTCTTGCGTATTCGTCTTTTACCTTTCCATAGTACTTTGTTTGTTGGGTTGTTCTGTAACTATATTTATATTTGACACGTCCAATTCCTTCAGTGGCTTCTCGTCAGTACTTGCTCCATCACGTTCTTTCCAAGTGTCCACCGACATGAATGGCGGCTAGCGGAGAGCGATGCTCTAAAAGCGGGCCGAGCCCTCTAGCGGGGGACTCGTGCCTTTTAAAATACGAGGCTTTCTGCACAAGTTGTTGTTCGGTTGGACAGCCTGTTGTCTGACATGATGGCTCTTTCTGTATAAAACGTGGATGAACTGTTCTGGGACAGGCCCGCCTTGGCTTTATGCTTTCATGTTTCTTTGGCTGCAACTTTCTCTGGCCAAAGGAAGGATACGTATACGCAAACTCAACTACATGCCTCGTCTCGACCACGCCGGCCGAGTGCAACGCAGACGGCCTGCTTTTAGAAAGAAAATCGGCTATTGCAGGTACCCAGACATGAGTTCCGAGGAGTACATTGACACAGCATACGTCCTCTGTGGTGTAGATAGAGGAGTGGGAAAACAAGTTCTGTTGTAGCTTAAATGTGGGTATGAGAAAGCAGACAACGATTTGATTGATAGGACGGCGTGTATTTCCTGAATACGCATCAGGGGCATCAGAGGTAAAAGGCTCAAAAGATGGTTAATTTGGTCAACGAGAAATGACAGGGAACGTGGACCATTCGGAAACGCGGCACAAGGGTTCAAATATGGAGGAGAAAAGGGCAGGGTTGAAAAGCCTGCAAACAGTTTTCACAGGCGTCTTTTCTTCTATAACTTGTCTGGGAACGGGTACTGCTGGAGACGGGTACGATTGGTTTCTTGGCTAAGACGAGCCGCTTGCGAAAGAGAAGGTCCTTCGCTTTGACGAGACTTGACCAAACAATTGTGTTGTAGAATCTGCATATCTTGTGCTCTCTCCTTTGCGGGTGCTAATTCAGGGCCCAGGCAGCTTTTCGTAGTCATAGTACGTTGTCAGTTCTTGCCAAGCAGTTTTGCTGCTCGGAAACGCACACTGCCGGCAACGGGTTGGTCTGCCACGGAGCAGGACAAGGAGCACAAGAGGCTGAAAGCTCGACAACAACGAAAACACGGGGTTACGGACGACGAACAGAACAATTCTTTCAGAAGAGACGCGGACAATAATAAGGCGTGGAAAGAGAACAGGTACAAACTACTCCGCAGAGCAGGGTTTGTGTTCTCGTTGTTGAAGTGGCTCATGTTTCAGGCTTGCGTGAGGTCGTCGCAAAAGCGGGTCCGCCGCAGATCGAGGAGGCTCGGGGTACGGAGCCAGCAGCAGGCCTGTTTGCTTCTCTTGTGGTGAGTATTTTTTTTTTTTTTTTTTTTTTTTTTGTTGTGTGTGTAGAGCTGGGTTCCGTGACTTGTACGCCGTATTTTTGCTACAAGAAGTATTGCGTGTCGTGTAAAGTTCTGGCGCTCGCTGTTTGTTTGGATGGCATGCCTTAAATTTTCATGCTCCAAAAGACCCCCCTGGCAAGGAAGCTTTGGCCAGATCCAAAACGGGGAAAAGCACGACGTAAAAGGCGTAAAAGGTGGCTTGCTTGTATCGTATTGTGTATCGCATTCTGCTTCGGGTTTCCAGCTCTGTGGAGGAGGCGCTCCGTACTCCAGTGGTCCATCCAGACTGGTCCAAAAGGCCCGTTCGACTGCCGAGTCGCAGTCTCGTCGCGGACCGCTGCCAAACACACTCCCGCGGCTCCTGTCCTGCTTGGCGTTTATGTCAAAAAGGTACGTCGCACGTCCGTGGAATCAGACAGGATAGAACAAAAAAGCAGGACGATGCCAAACAAGAGCCATCTCGACGTCCGGCCTGGTGCCTAGGAAACCTTGTTTCTTGTTGTCTGTCACTGGCTTTCCATATTCTCTGTTCTCCTTTCTCTCAGTTTTTCCACGTTCTACGGTGAGTAACATCGTTACATTCCCTTCTTTACCGTACAGACTCTGGACACGGCCGTTTCTGCACCTTTCCGGTTTCTTGACTACGGAACGCCTTTTCTCCTTACGCTTTCGGTCACATCTAGCCTATCATCCATCTCATACCTCCTGCCCATCACTCCTCGCCGCAAAGGGCCTCTTCCGTGCCTTTTTCCCTTTGTGTCCTTTCTCCCAACTTCTTTTTTTCTTCCTTTTCCCCTATTTTGTTTCTATCCGTTCCTTTCTCTATCTTCTTTTCTTTTCTCCTCCGTTGATGTACTTCCGCCTCCTTCTCTTTTTTCCTTCCTCTCTACCCATTCCCTTCTCCTCTTCGGACAGTCCTGGCTTGTTTTGTTTGGATCTGTTCGGTTGACCCGAGTTGTTTTATTCTCACCTCCTCAATCGTTTACATTCTTTCCACCTCATCTCTTCCTTTATTCTGCACTCCCTTCTCGCCCTTGCCATTTGTCGTCTATTGCTTTTCTTCTTATTACTGTCCACACAATCCTTAATCGTCACGGCGTGCTTCTTTCTCACAGTCCAATGATACCGCACAACCTCACATCGATCACCTGTCTGTAACAGGACACGCGACATCGTATCGTCTTCCTCTTTGAACTCGCCCTTGTCTCATTGGATGCCTTTGTTGTCATTCAATGGCCACAGTCTCTTTCCGCCAACCACCGCTCCACCGCTCTGCTTTTCACCTCGACCTGCATCGTGAAAAGGGCGTACTCTCCTTAATTTCAGCCCCATAATATTGCATCATATCAAAGTGGTTTCTGGTTTGTCAAATCAACCGACTATCGACGGCATCCACGAGACCCAAACCTCCTCGCCATCCTCGTCTTTCACACCTCCACCCCCACCGCCAACCGCAGTATGACCAACTCATCTTCCACGGCAGCGGCCGTCCGCAGCAGCACATACAACATCTTCAACAAGGCCGACTCGCTGCTCGACATTGCGCCGGCAGCTCGCATGGCTGCGGCGTCTGTGTCCAAGTCCGTCTCGGCATCGTCGGACCCGTTTGCCAGCCGGCTGAGCTATTACATCGGCCTCGCATGCGTCCTCCTCACCGTCTACCTCGTGCACGGCCACCGCAAGCCGAAACTTAACCTGCCCTTTTACAAGGCAGCCAAAACAAAATGGATCTTCAGCGCCGAAGACCTTGTTCGGGACAGCTATAATAGAGTATGTGTCGCACGGTCGTCGCTTCCCCTTTCACTTTCCTAGTGTGACCGCTCGTTCCTGCCTCCTAACACGTGCAGTTCTACGACAAAGTCTATCAAATCAAGGCCACGGAAGGCACGCAGGTGCTCATTCCGTCCAAGTTCATCGCCGAACTGAAAGGCCTCCCGGAAGACATTCTCAGCGCCACCGAAGCCGTCAACGAGGCGATGCTGAGCCAGTACACCAAATTCAGTCTCGGGCACAATGGCGACATGTTGTCGGCCGTCGTGCGCACGAAGCTGACACAGAACCTGGCGCGGCTCGTGCCGCAGCTGCGCAAGGAGATTGAGTACGTCGTGGCCACCGAATTTCCCGAGTGCAACGACTGGACGCCGGTCAAGGTGCATCCGTTCGGCCTCCGGGCCATTGCGCGCCTCAGCGGCCGCGCTTTCGTCGGCACGTCCATCAACCGCAAGGAAGAGTGGATGGACACCAGTATCAACTTTGCCATGCACGTCTTTGTGGCTGTCGTGAAGCTGCAGTTCATCCCGGCATGGCTGCGGCCGATCGGCCAGTTCTTTGTATCCGACCTGCGCCGCATCCGCGACGACATTGCCCGTGCCAAGGCCATGCTGCAGCCCATCATGGAGGAGAGGCTGCGCGACATGGACATCCCCGGCTACGAGAAGCCCGACGACCTGATCCAGTGGCTGCTGGACACGCTGCCCGCGGCGGAGCGGCGCGACTTCCGGGCGCAGACAGAGCTGCAGCTGGTGCTGAGCGCGGCGTCGATCCACACGACCAACAACCTGCTGGCGGACTGCATGTTTGACCTGGCCGCCTACCCGGACGTGCAGCGGGAGCTGCGCGAAGAGGCACTCACTGTGCTGCACAGCGACGAGGCATGGGCACGCAAGGACAGCATGGTGCGCCTCAAGAAGATGGACAGCTTCATCAAGGAAGTGCAACGATTCTCGGGAAACATCAGTAGGTCCCCGTCCCGTCCTTGTCCCTACAGCTCGTATCGTCATAGAATAGTCTCCACTAACCATGGATATTTTTGTTTCACCTCAGCCGGCTTCATTCGCAAGGTCATGCAGCCCATTACACTCTCCGACGGCACCTGCTTGCCCAGCGGCACCAAGATCCTGGCGCCCCAGGTCGGCTACTCGCGCGACGAGCGCCACTACCCGGAGCCCGACACCTTTGACGCCCTGCGCTTCTTCCGCCTGCGCCAGCGCTCCGAAGAGGACGGCCGCCGCTGGCAGTTTACCACTCTGGGCGACACCAACATGAACTTTGGCGCCGGCAAGCACGCTTGTCCGGGCCGCTTCTTTGCCGGCAACGAGCTCAAGATGATGCTCTCGTACTACCTCATCAACTTTGACATGAAGCTGAAGGACGGCGAGGAGCGTCCCCAGCCCATGATGATTATGATGTCCAAGACGCCGAACCCAGACGGCGAGGTGCTCTTCCGGCGGCGGACAGTCGACACAGTCGGCGATGTTGACAGCACTCGCACCAGCACCAGCACCAGCACCACGTGTGATAGCACATTGTTATGAAGCAAAGGGTCACGGTCTGGTTCGTTTGGTCTGCTTTGATTTTGTATGGCCTGAGGGTAGTTTGTTTTGTTTTTGTTGCAAAAGGGCCTGGCGTCCGATACCCAATATAACTGTACATATTTTGAAGTGCCGGACTCGGGCATACGGATACGGAATCAGCAAAAAAAGAGAATACTGCATACAACGACCGCATAGGGCGTGTTTTGTTGCGCGTGTAGGAAATACGAGCGCGTAGACGCGATAAGCGACAAAGTGTTTTCTGAACGAGTCCAGAATTCGACGGAGAGATGCAAGATGCGACAAGGACATGCAGCGCGGGACTCTGATTATTGTTGTTGCATCGTCTCCCCTTGATTCTGCCAGCGGGTGGGCATTCTGTTACGGCTTGCGTCCTTGGAAATTGAAGTAACGAGCAATGTCACCAGCACCTGCATGGCCCTTCTGCTGGTCCTTTGGACGGAGTCCTTTCGCTGTGGCCTTCCGAGCTTGGCATCCTTCTGGGCTCCGGCTCCTTCTCAGCTCCTTCTCACATGTCTTCATTCCTTCTGCGGCATTCCCTTCTCCCCGTCTCTGACTCCTGTCATCATATTAGGATGGACTGCTTGCTGCAGCCAACAGGGTGTTAGCACCAGCGGAACCTCCCATGTCAACAGACGTCACGGCGGTACTTTCTGCGACAGTGCCAGGGAATGGAGTCGGCACTGTGCCGGTTGTATCGTGCCATTCCCCAGGAGAAGCGCCAAGGTGCTTCCTATTCAGGAAGGCAAAAAAACATCGCTGTCAACTCGGTTGAGCAAACAAGGCTATGACACGTTTTGCCGCACGCCTCGCGCTTCACTGCTTCTTTGAGCCAAAGAAAAGAGAGCAAAAAATATAACATGAATTAAAAAAAAATCCCAAAAAATCCGAGAGCCGCAGCCCGGCCGTTGTTCTCCGCAAGCGAGCAACAGCACTAAGAAAGATAGCGGCTCATTTTTTTTCTTTTTTTTTTTTTTTTTTTTTTTTTTTNTTTTTTT